>NC_081407.1:819609072-819964510 GCF_030272615.1 Cryptomeria japonica | reverse complement strand
ATATGTATATAATCTCATCAAACAAGTGTCAGATACATATATGTAAAAAAAAAGTACTCGCACTACATACATATAATCTCATCAAACAATGACAATGTATAAAATAAGTCAGTCGACCCTCCACTGATCCATTTCCTAAATGTTGTCCCTCCACAAGAGTACACATAAGCACACGTATATATAAGAACGTGCAAATATTATCTAACTATAATTATGAAAATGTTACTTCAACATAGGTACATGTGAATTTCACCTGGTTTGATCCATCATCTGCATCACCAGAGTGTGCATGGGCCACAGGTATCCGAGATGAAGAACCCAAACGTGATCGACGAACTTGGATCATATATAATTAAAAATTAAAATTGTGTTAACTAACAATTTTTAAGTTGACATCCACTATTTAAAATCAATTAAATAATATGACCTTACAGAAAAAAATAATGTGTACCTAATTGTGACCATGTGCAGAAGCAGAAGGACGCTGCAAATTTCCTAATGTCTCTAATGTAATAGGACACTGCATATAATTCAAAATTTAAATTGTGTTAACAATTTTGAAGTTTAGACTGTTGATAGACTCGCTCACTAGGGAAGTTAAAAGCATGCATCATATCTATTTGACAGAATACCCCAGATTAAGATATATGACAACAAGTCAATGAACATGATATGTTTGACAAAATGCCTCAAAGATCTATTATTGTTGACTACAAAATTTTAGGATATGCACAAAATGGATTTATTGTTGGAAGGGCTTTAGAAATTTACCAAAAACTACAATTGGCACTTTAAAGCTGAATTCCACCATGAGGCGGTGAGATCGTGCATGGTGAGAGGAAGTTGAGCATTGAGTAACTCGGAGTGATGTAGGGAAACATGCAACCAAGGTTACTAGGACCTGGACTTATGGGAGTTAGGCAGGCTACGTGGTAGCTACATGATGATATATAAGATAATAGATGCTCTTTTGATGGAGTCCAGTGGTTTCTAGGCAAGCTTTAGGATAAGGGGAGAGAAAGAATATTCTTGTGACGTCGTTTTGCATGCCAGCTAGATCGAACACCACAGCCCCCATTTGAAATTTGTGAGGGGACACCATCATTCTCACATCATTCTCTATCTAAATCATAGGGTAATCCTTCTAATCTTCCATCATGTGTGACTTGGCCAAACAATACCCATTTGATAAACCCCAAATTTCTTTCAACCCCAAATAATCTCCCAATAAACAACTTGCACCAAGGAGGACCCTTGAAACCAAAATAGATTACATAGAGCTGGAGAAAGAAAACCCCTTGCATATTTCCTCCCGATCCACAAGAACAAAATTTGGATGTGGAAGGTAATGGGCAATGTCTAAATGATACAACTAAAGAGGGTATCTGGGCTCCAGTCTTGTCAAAGAACAAGATTGTTGTTAATACTGGAAAATCAAGCAAATCTGAAGGTGTATATAAGATCATTTTGTCGAACCACCTTATTCAGCCTCAAATAGATTTTCTACATGCCACAACCCTCATTGGTAAACTTCATTGTATTATTTCCTTTATGCAACTTTCATTTTGGGCTAAACAGAATTGGCTGGGCTTGAAGGATATTTTTTTTTATGGATAAGCAGTCTCTCTTTTTTATTGCCATTTTTTATTCTAAAGAACATAAAAATTGTGTTCATAGATATAAGGGATGGTTTTGTAAGGGTGTTGGTATTATCACTTTGGCCTGGGTTCTAAATTTCATCCTATAGTCAATTCCCCCTCTTTTCATGCCTTTTTGGATTACTCTCCTAGGGCTTCCACTTGAATATCATGATCCAAATATTGTGGAAATTTTGGCTAACCAAATGGGTATTTTTATCAAGCATGATCTTATCCTATATGAACTTTCCCATTTAACCATCAAGGTATGCTTATTGCTAAATCTCACAAAGCCACTTCCCAAGTCCATTATAATGACTTCCTACATAGGGAAATGGAATCAAGACATTTGCATACAGTGTACTAGAGATATTGATGACCGAATAGATAAATTGGGACATTTTAATTCATAGTGTCAAGGATCATGCATTGATGTTATTAGGGTCTGTAAGGACTTTGTGACTAATTACTATAAATGCTCCTTTTATCAATCTTCTCCATCTCCTCCTTCTACACCAAATGAGACTGCAAGTGTAGTTGACTCAACAGAGAGCTTCGTACCTCTGAACAATGCTGATAATATTGCAAGACCTTTCTAGGGTGTTCAGTTTCAGGATGTTCCTCCTCTCTCTCCGATTCCTTCTCAATCCTTTTTGGGCTCTATGACCAACGCTTTACTTCCAGCAGAAAAAAGAACAAAGCCCTCCAATTTGAAGAAATTTCCTCACTATCAGGTTGCTATTTCTGGTTTAAGTTCTCTGCAAAAATTTGGGGGTAGATACAAGAAAGTATCTTTTAAGGTCCACTTCTCTTCAATCCTGGTTGATTGGTTGTATAATAAAATATTTGTTTTCTCTCTCTTTAGGAAGCCCACTTCTTATTTTTTGAGTCTAACTTCTGTGGAAACCTCAAATACTCAATTTCAGGAAATCTATATATCACAGAATGCAAAGGTCAACCTAATTCACAGCTTGATGTTTAATTGCCAACCTTTCCATGTGATTCATTGTAGTCCTCCCATTGTTGGATCCTCATCGGATACTCCAAATATTGAATTAATGGCACATGATATCCTTATCTTTGTTGCATTGAACTGGATAGATGAAATTGCTCTTGAGGAATTTTCGGAAATTTAGGGGGTCCCTATTGTTGATGTTATGCCTCTTGTTCTCAATACTTCACCACCCATTTCCTCACCTTTATTAGAATCTAGTCATGTTGAACGCCTTGTGGCTAAAGATAATTCATATCAGCCCTTTTAGCCTCCCACACAGCTTGACTTTGATTTTTCTCAACATTTATCTCTTGTTCAAATAGTTTCTTCATCTCCTCTATTATATAAAACACCTAAAAAAAGAGGTTGGAAGCCAAAGATTCTTAAAACCCAAGAAACGATCGCAGCAAGTATTCAGACTACAATTGTAGATAAGTTTTCACCCCACATAAGACCAAGAAGAACATGTTGTTCTTCTTAGATGCAATGAGGATCATATCTTGGAATGTCAAAGGTTTGAATGCCTCTGACAAGAGGGGATGGATCAAGCAGTAGTTGGATTCCTCCCAGGCAGACATCATTTTATTACAAGAAAAAAATCTTTCAGATGAAGCCTCTCAAAATATTTTTAAAAAATGGACTTTGTGGGATTTCATACATATTCCTACAATAGGGGCTTCTGATGGTATTCCAACCTTGTGGAATACTAGGACAATCAAGGAAAAAAATTTGAGCCAAGGGACAAATTGGCATCTTATTCTTGTTGAAAATTTTTATTTATCCTTTGTTCTCTTTAATATCTATGGCCCAACATCTCCTCAAGAGAAACATGCTCTTTGGAATACTATAACTTGTCAGATTCAACAACAAGGAATTTAGAAAATCATCTTAGGAGGTGATTTTAATGCCATCTTGTCTCAGGATGAGAAATAGGGAGGCAATCCTACAATGTCTAAGGTGATTGAAGACTTTGAATCTTTTGTCTAATAACGCCCTTTATGACATTTCACCTTCTAATGATCAATTTACATGGACAAACCAGAGAACTTCCCTTCAAATTGCAAGTAGATTGGACATATTTTTCACTTCATATGAATGGATCCTTCAGAAATATACTTTCAGCTATAAAATTTTGTCGTTCTCTAGTTCTGACCATCTTCCTATCTCATTATGCCTAGATAAACATGAAATTTCTCATCATAGATCTTCTTTTAAGTTTGAAAGAATGTGGTTTCGGCACCCACACTTTCATGCTCTACTTCGTCAATGGTGGGTGAGTGCCCCCTTCTGTAGGGGGAATAAAATGTTTCAACTTTATATGAAAATACAGTTTGTAAAAGAAAATATCAAAGTCTGGAATAGGGAAGTAATCAAAAATGTCTTTGCAGAAAAAACAAAGGTAGAGAAGGAATTAAAGGATGTCAATGAACTTATCTTTTTCTACTGGGATTAATCCAAAAACTTTCTCAAAGCAAAATCATTTACAAAGCTACTGGGAAGAATTGTGCTCTAGAGAGGAGGAATCTTGGCAACAAAAATCAAGGGAACTATGGCTAAAGGAAGGGGATAAAAATACTAAATTCTTCTAGGCATATGCAAAGATTAAGCAAGCTACATCTACTATATTTTCTATAAATGCCTCTTCCTTGGGGGTAAAATTAACTAATGAACAAGAAATTAGGGAAGAGGGTGAACTCTTCTATAAAAATCTTCTTTCTCCCTCCCCTCCTTTTGTTCATGAGGAGTCCAGTGTTGACATATTGCTAGACTACATTCCTTGTCTGATTTCACAACATGATAATGATTATCTGATGCAACCTTTCTCTCTTGCTAAATTACAAGAGGTGGTAGTTTCGATGGCTCCTGACAAGTCTCCAAGCCCTGATGGTTTCACCATACTATTCTTTCAAAAGTGTTGGGACATTTTAGGCTTTGATATTTTAATGGCTTTAGAGGAGTCAAGACAAAAAGCTTTTATTCTCAAGAACTTCAATTTAACCCATCTTTCTCTTATCCCCAAATCCAATAACCCTCAATCTTTTGCAGATTTTAGGCCTATATCCTTGTGTAATTCAATGTACAAGATTTTCACAAAAAGCTATCTATCTCCGGTTAAAATCCTTGATACCTGAAGTAATATCTCTTTAACAAGGAGGTTTTGTTCCTAGTAGGGAAACATCAGAAGGTGCGCTTGTGGCCTATAAAGTTTTGCACTCAATTAACTCTTCATAGTCCCCTGCTTTTATAGCTAAATTAGATATGTTGAAAGCATATGATAAAGTATGTTGGTCCTTTCTTTTGAGAGTGCTTAAAATTTTTGGTTTTTTGGGTGGTGCAAATGGATCAAAAATTGCCTCTTTGGGGCACATTTTTTAGTTATTGTTAATGGTAATCCATCTGGGTTTTTTTGAGCCACCCAACGAGTTCGACAAGGTGACCCAATATCACCTTTTCTCTTCATTATCATGGCAGAAGCTTTTAGCAGATTGGTCAATAAGAAGTTGAGTTTGGGTCTTTGGAAGGGGGCATGCATCCCTAATACCTCAATTTTTATCACCCATACTTTATTTGCAGATGATACACTTTTATTTGGTTGTTCCAATATACAAGAAGCAAGGCATATTAAGAAAATATTGGACATATATACTTCTGGATGTGGATAGAAAATCAGTGCCCAAAAATCTAAACTATTCATATTTAATACTTCTAAAATGGTGTCCAACAACATTATCTAGACATTGGGATTTCCAGTGGATTCTCTTCCATCATCATACTTGGGTGTCCCTTTCTTTATGGGAGCAGGGAAACCTTCTTTTTGAAATTTTGTGATTGACAGATTAAAAAGAAAAATTTATGTGTGGAAAGCTAGATGGTTATCTTTGTCAGGCAGAATCCTTCTTGTCAAAATTGTTCTGGCTACAATTCCAAACTATTACATTTCAGTCCTTCAAGCCCCAAAATCTCTTGTCTCTCATATCGAGAAAATTATTTAGAATTTTATTTGGAAAGGTAATCTTTCAAAAGATAAAAATATCTCACTTGTGTCTCTCAACAAAATGACTCCAAACAAATCTACGGGTGCGTTGGGTCTGCACGATCTTTCAAAAAGGAATAAGGTCTTTAGGGGAAAACTAGTTTGGAATATATATGAAAAACCACATGCTTTGTGGTGTCAAATTATGCAAGAAAAGTATTTAGATACTCCTACCCCTTCACGTATATTTACTATCCTTGATCCTCCATCAGGGTTTGCAGTTTGGAACTTCATGATGGACTTTAGGAATGTGATTACTAGATACTTATCGTGGCAAGTATATAGTGGCAAAGAAGTGAACTTTTGGCATGATTCATGGAGTGAACTCCCCCCTCTTAATCTTGAGGAATCTGTAGTAGATGTGATCCCTATATGTACTTCTCATTGGGGTTCTCACCTATATGATTACATAGATGATCTTGAGAAGCCTTCAAATCGTATCATTTGGAAGAAGCCAACTCTACTCCCAATCTCCTTGGGTCAAAAGGTAAAATTTTCTTTGATTCTCAAGAACCACATTATCTTTATCTCTAATGGTTTGGATGAATTGATATGGTTCCCTATGAAGAATGGAAAGTACTCTATCGAGGAAGGGTACAAGGCAATTCATTAGATGTCTATTAATCCTATTCACAAAGAGCCTACAATTTCTGTTGGAACAACGGTGTTCTTCCCAAGGCAGGGATGTTTGCTTGGCTTTCTCTACATAAGAGAATACTCACCAGTGAGAGACTTGTTAAATTGAATATAGCACATCCATTTTCTTATGTACTTTGTGGTGAACATAGTGAAACGCTAGATCATCTCCTCCTCCAATGTGATTTCGCTCACTATTGTTGGATGTTTGTGCTCGATAAGCTTTCCTTTAGCACCCCTCTTCCAAATAATGTATGGGATTTGTTCCAGTTATGGCCATTCATATACTCATCCTCTCTTTTTGCATGTATGTGTAAAGTGATCCCATCCATAGTAGTATGGTCCCTTTGGTGGGAAATATATAAGCATATTTTTAGAAAGCAAACATCTCCTCTTTCTAATGTTTTCAATTATATTGAAAAATCAGTATCAGAACTGGTTAATGCTCATGTTTCAAATCAGTTCAATTCAAATAGAGAATTTACTTCTTGGGATGGTTGAGTTATTAATTGTTGGAAGGGCATCTCTATTCATGTATCACCTTGTCTTTCGAGAGTGAGAACTAGTAAAATTGATAGAAATAAAGTGAAATGGTGTCCTCCAGATTCAATGCATTTCAAATTAAATTTTGATGGCTCCTCTAAAGGGAACCCAGGTGATGCATAAGGGATCACACAGGATGTGTTTTTGCTTTGAAATCTGCTTTTATTCCACTAGCTACTAACAACTTTGCAGAGCCATATGCTTTACTTGAAGGCATTCTACTAGTAAAAAAACTGAACATCTTTTATATTCACATTGAAGGCGATTCAACTATTATTATCAACGCTTGCATAAAGAGAAATATTGATAATTGGTAGATAAGATATTTACTTGAACAAGCATGGACACTAATTGATACATTTACAAACTTTACTATTCACATGTGTATAGAGAAGGGAACCGGGTTGCAGATCATTTGGCAAATATGGGAATTTCCAAGGAGGAACTTAATATGATGGGTCTGAATTATGATTTTGATTCTTATCCAATTCTCAAGGGGAAAATTTTGGAGGATATGGGTATAGGATAATATTACATATAGCTATGCAGTGGTCTTTTTCATAATGATATAAATTGGTATGTGTGGTATTATAAGCCTAGGGTCTTGTGGTTCTGTTGTATCTATATGTTGTGAATGGATGTCGATTTGAGAAGCATGCTAGATTGTAAGTTGGATAAATGCATAAGTGAGAGAGATTATGGACTGCTATGTAAATGTGTACAACTCTCGTGATGGTTTGGTTTGGACTGCACCTTGTTCAATATATTCCAGAAAGCACTCAATACTGGGGGATGTTTTATGGCACTCGATATTTTGGACATTATAAGATATTATATTTTTTGGCATATTTGAGATTTAAATCTCACAACCTTTCTATGCATTCTAGAGCAAGGATCGGATTTTTTCTTCTCTGGGAGCTCATTGAATCAGCTTTATATAAATAAAATATATTAAGTGGCACTGCCACCCTTTTATTACAAAAAAAAAAAAAAATTGAAGTTTAAATCCACTATTTAAAATCAAATAAACAATATGACCTTACATTAAAAAATAAATAAATAAAAATGAATAAAAATAAAAACTTGTACCTCACAAGACTTGAAGGCTCTCTGGATCCTATTGACCTCGAATGAATGGAAGGACACATAATCAATGTATATATCCAGAAATGCATCCTGTAAACTATAAATAATCAGACTGGTATAGTGACCATGAGGTCAAGAAGGAGGTGTAAAATTAATAGGAGGCAGCGGTGTAGGATGTGCTGGCTCAGGTGTCAAATCGCCTGGTGTAGGCTAAGGAGGAGGTGTGGGATCAACTGATGTATGTGGTGGAGGGGTTGTAGGATGCACCGCAATTCCCTTCTCTCTCCCCATATCACACTGAGATACTCTACCTCCATGTACATGTTGTCTCACTTATTCTGGTACATCCTCAAGTGGGATCCCAAGAATCAAAGAAAGAAGTGTATACAAATCCAATAAATCACTAGACAACAATGCACTCATCTGTTGCAATGGATCAACCTTTGTCAACCATGCAACATCAAGTGGAGATGGTATGTCTACATAGGCATAAGGACTAGTGCCACTACTAGATGTCGCATATGTAGTCTGTGGAGTGGTACCCTGCGATCACAACAAATATCTCCTAACATGATCATATGTCATCTGGTTGACCTGAGTGGCAATTTGTGCAATGCTAGAGTAGATATGTCACCTGGCATCATCTGTTGCCTGTGATAACTCCAAACATTTTGGTAGAACCAAAAGGTTTGGAGCAACTAATTATTATATATTAACGAGCGTTGGTGAATCAGGTCATCTAATTTATCACTGAGCCTCCCTCTCCCCTATCCAGCATTCACTGGTATAGATGTATAATCAATGTCTGATCCCATATAAAACTCTACAAACAATAAAGTGGCAACTCATCCTTCTATGGCCACATTTGATGAGTTGTCAACCATCTAGGATATATGAATGGTGCCATAAGTGGATCAGTGCATCTCATAACTAAATATCCTCTAATCTTACATAGCCTCAAACCCTGATAATGGGGGAACATAGTATGGACCTGTGTAGAAAATACATCCCTGCTCACGGTTTCCCATTTCACTATGCCAATGACACTACGAGAAAGGGAGATATAGAAAGAATAGACGGACATATCATCATAAGGATTATATGTCTGAATAGTGTCAATCATGTGTAGCAACTCATCCCTAATGGTCTCTGCCATTTCCTTATTAGGTCGGGCAGTGGCAGAATCTAATGTGGACGCAAGATGGTCTAGAGTAGGCTATAGGGCCTGAGTGGTTTTGGCAAAAATCCGAGTCTTGACATCACTATCACTAGAAGGCATTTGACCAAATTGTCTAGATGTTTGGTCAGTGCCCTCATGGTGAACACTACCATCTAATCCCTGATCGGTCATATGGAAAATATATGTATGTACATAATTACAAAAGCAAAGAATTTTTAAAAATAAATTCAAAATTATTTTAAACAATTCAAACTAATTGTGAAAACTATTTTAAACTAATTCAAACATATTTCAAAATGATATACAATTGTAATTTAAAGTACAATTTGAAGTAATTAAAACATTTGATACAAATTACTTTAAAGAAACATTAAAATTAAATACATGTGTACATACACATACACACACATATTATACCTACATACATACATACACACATGCACACATGTAAACACATATATGTATATCCACATATATATGTGCACACACACATACACATGCGTGCATGGATGCATGAATACAAACACATACACACATACGTGCACATGTACACGTGCATACACACATATATACATAGATACATACACACATACATGTACATGCACATTTACACATGCATACATGCATATGTACACACATACATACATGTGTACATGTGTGCATGTATGCATGTATGCATGTGTGTACATATACATGTATGTCTGTGTACATGTGCATGTATGTGTGTATGTGTATGTATGTATGTATGTATGTGTGTGTATGTGTTTATGTGTGTATGTGTGTATGTAGGTGTATGTGTGTGTGTATGTATGTATGTGTATATGTATATGTATGTGTGTTTATTTGTGTATGTATGTGGGTGTATGTGTGTGTTTATGTATGTATGTGTATATGTACATGTATGTGTGTTTGTGTGTGTATGTGTGTATGTGTGTATGTATGTGTATGTGTGTTTATGTGTTTATGAGTATATGTATATGTATATGTATGTGTGTTTGTGTGAGTGTATGTATGTATGTGTATATGTATATATGTGTGTGTTTATGTGTTTATGTGTATATTTATATGTATGTGTGTTTGTGTGAGTGTATGTGTATATGTATATGTATGTGTGTTTATGAGAAAATGATTTGTTTTTAATTATTTAACACGTCTATGTGCATTTTTTTAATAGTTTTCTAATGTTTTCATTCTTTAAAAAAATTAATAGTTTTCTAATGAATTTTTTTAATTTTGCAAGGTTTAATTTTTTTAAATATTTTTCTAATATTTTCATTCTAAAAATTTTGAAAAAATTGATAAACTATTCAATAAAAATAATTATAGCAATAAATATTGAATTTTTTTAATTATAAATACAAAACAAAAAAAGGGAAAAAATAAACCTACCTAGAAAAATGGGGGTTGGAAATAAGCTCCTTGTGAGTCTGGTCCAACTCAAAAAGCTCCTTAGGGTGCAAATGGGGGTTGGTGGAGAAAAAATCGGTTTATATAACTGATAGTCCAACCGGACTCCTGGCGCCATTTCAACACCACACAAGGGCCACGCAACTTGGTTGTAGTCTGGTCGGACTACCCATAGTTGGCCGAAAGTGTGACATAGGTTCATGCATTTACCCTCATGGCCATAGCTGAAAGTGATCCTATGAAGAAAAATAATAAGAATATGATTCTGATGAAGAAGCTAAAGTACATTTGGAAGAACCTTTTTTTTCTCTATATGATTTGAAGCTTGAAAGAAAGGAAAATTGAATGCACAAGAAGAAGATTGAAGAATTTGAAAATCTAATCATTAGTCTCATGTTTCAAATAGTAGAATCCAAGAAGATTTAAGATGTGTTGAAAATAATTTTTTTGACTGAAGAGAAGGAATGTGAGTGAATTGAGTCAGAAATAGTTTCCTTAAGGAAAACCTTGCAGAAAGAAAATGGAAATATAGAAATAAATCTAAAGTTTGAGAAAATAATTGAAGTACTAGATGAAATCATAAGTATTCTAAGGTCTTAACTTGCTAAAATAGGTACTACATATAAATAAGGTCATAACTCAAAAGATACCAAACCTATTAAGAAGGAGAATACAAAGAAAGGAAAGTCAAGTGTTGATGCATGCTGAGAAAAACTAAGTATTGATGTGTTAAACAAAATTGAAGACAAGTCAAAGGATGATGGATTCATCTATCATTAGCAGAAAGAGAAGATATAGAGGTCTCCTCCTACAAGGCAATATCAACTAGCCAAGTTTAATTAGTCCCTTTTTGGTTATTTCTTTTCTTGTAGTCAGTTTGGTCATAAGGCTATGGATTGTAGGACCAACTTAAGAAGAAATACTTTCACAAGTAGAAATCCCTTTGAACCACTTATTGATTTCAATGTAACATATTGTAAAATGAAAGGAATAGTCTAAGAAGGAATGGAAGATCAAGAAATAAAAATAGAAAGAAGAAAAGTCTCTTTTTGTCCAAGCAATATTTCATGCACAAAATGAGAAAAGTATATGGTATGTTGATAGTGGTTTCTCAAATCACATGGCATGGGAGAAAAGAAAGTTTCTTTCTCTTAAACAATATGGTAGAGGCATAGTAAGGTTTACAATTAATGATATTCCAACCATAGCTAGAAAGGGTGCAATCAATTTTGACAATAGAAAGATAGCCATAAAAAATGTTTTGTTTGTGGAAGGTCTTAAACACAATCTTCAAAGTGTTAGTGAGATGTATGATAATGGATACAATATTGTATTTCACAAAAAAGGACATGAGATTAGGAAGGCTATAAATTTGATTGCAAATGCCTAAATGAAATATCATAATTTGTATATACTTATTGAGATAAAAGGACAAAATGGACACAAATTCTACATGAGTTGGAAATATGAGTGTTGGTTATGGAATAAAAGGTTGGTCCATATGAATTTTCACAGTCTTGTGAAGCGTATTTCTAATAAGGTTATAAAGGGCACACCTAAAATCTCAAATCCTTCAAACACTTTGGTCAAAATAGTGTGAGACAACTTTCCAGATCCTTAAGGAGTGCCTGACTAGTGCACCTATTTTAGAAGTGCCAGATTTAGTGGAAGATTTTGTTGTGTGTACGGATGCTTCTTTGGAAAGTTTGGGAGAAGTTATTATGCAGGATGGTCGTGTGATTGCTTATGAGTCTCACAAACTCAAGGATAATGAGCTGAATTATCCCACTCATGATTTAGAGTTAGCAGCAATTGTGCATGCTTTAGTTAGATGGAGGAATTTTCTTCTTGGGCATTGGTTTGAGTTGCATAGTGATCATCGCAATTTGCAATATATTTTCACTCAGCCTAATTTGAATGATGGACAATGACATTGGATGGAGTTCTTGTGTGAGTATGATTTTGAGGTTAATTATGTCCAATGGAAGGAGAACATCATAGCAGATGCGTTGAGTTGTACGAGGCATGAGTTATTAGTGATGACTCTCAGCATAGATTTGAGGATTCAGATTCTTAGTGTACTTCCTTCGAATGCTTGGTACCAGGAAGTTAGTGTGGAGATTGATTTAGGGAGATCCCTTGAGGGTAAATTTGTAGGCTATTCTTTGGATTCATATTTTCTTCTTTGTCATTTTAGATGTATTTATGTTCCACCTTCAAACGGACTTCATGTTTTGACCTTGAGAGAGGAACATCGTGCACCTTACTTAGCACATCCAGGTATCAAGAAGATGCACATAGATCTTTGACAATTATACCTTTGGTCTAGCATGAGGCATGATATAGCATATTTTATGTCTTGATGTTTGGAGTGTCAACGAGTGAAGGCTGAGCATCAGCATCCTGTCAAGTTGTAATCAAAGTTGGTTGCAGAGTGGAAACAAGATATCATTTCAATGGACTTCATTGTTGGATTGTCGATGTCTTCTTGTTGTCATGATCCTATCATGGTCACCATGGATAGGTTGATCAAGGTGGCATACTTTTCTCTGATTTGATCTTCCTACTTAGCAGTGATAGTGGCTCGAGTTTTCATGGAGGATATAGTGAGGTTGCATGGAATTATTCATCAGACTATATCAGATCAAGACCTTATATTCACTTCAGCGCTATGGACTTCTCTTCGGCATGATCTAAGAGCTCAGTTGAACTTCATTTTAGTGTATCATTCAGAGATAGATGGGTAGACTAATAGGTTTCATTATGTTCTTGAGGATATGCTTCGGATGTACATCATGGATCAACAGTCACGATGGGTGGACTACCTATATTTAGTGGAGTTTGCTTATAATAACGGTTATCATAGTTGGATTGGTATGTCTCATTTCCAAGATTTGTATGGTTAACCTTGTCGTATGCCTTTGAACTAGGATTATTCGAAGGATAGAGTTATCCTAGGGTAAGAGATTCTACAGGAGATGGAGCAGCAAGTGACTCATATTCGAGAGCATTTTGTGGTAGTGCGGGATAGATAGAAGAAGTATACAAATTATCATCATGTGGACTAACAATTTTCCATGGGAGATAAGGTGTTTTTGAGGGTTTATCCACAAAAGAGTTCTATTCGTTATGGAAAGGGCTCTAAGTTGGCACCTCATTTTGTTGGATCGTTTGAGGTTTTGTAGAGGATCAATCCTATAGCTTATCATCTTGCCTTGTATCCCAACTTGTCTCGCATCCATGATGTGTTCATGTATAAATTTTGAGGCCATATTTCCTTGATGTGACCCATGTTTTGGATTGGAATGCCTTGCAAGTAGAGGACGGGCAGCTTTTTTTGGAGATTGTGCTCATTTTGCAACATCAGGGGCTAACCATCAGAGGTTGTGATATAGAGAAGGTAAGGGTCCAATAGGATGTGAGTGAAGAGTCTTCGGAGACTTGGGAGGATGCAATAAAAGTGAGAGGGCTCTTTCCCTATTTGTTCTTAGGCTTATAGGAGTAATCCTAGGCAAAGGGGGGGAGGATGTGGTGCCCCTCCCTGATTCATCTTTTCTTGTATGCATTGATAGAACTTATGGACTTAGCTTAGACTCTTTTATGATTCTTTTGGTGGATGTTTATGGATCTATTTATATTTCGGATGCTTATAGTTGATGCTTGACATTTCATATTGACGATTGATACATTATGGTTCTACGTGGATGATGATATATTATGATTGGATATTCTTTAGCACTCATGATATGTTGTTGAGGTTTATATTTTCTTATGATGAGATCATGTTATGTGCTAACCCTACTTTATACTCTATCGGATATGATGATATTATTGGGGATGTTAGGTTGCCATGATTGTATTATCATTGTATTCATGAAAGAGACGATATTACACCACTCATTTATGAGCTAGGTATGATATCGTAAATCTGTTTCACTTGATTGATTGTTTTATGTTATGTGAAATGTATATGTTATTGTATAGACATTGGTGTTATGCAAGATTGCAGGTACTAGACATCGACTCCACCTGTTTTCATAGGTTTTAGCGTGTCTCTAATCCCAATGGCAAGTTGATTGGAGGTGACATGAGATCTTGTCACATGCTCTAGGCTTAGTTGGTACCCTTGTCAGTTTTGGTGTCGTGGCTAGAGTTGCCTTGTTAGGTGTTAAGTGGTATTGTATTTTATCCTATGTTGGGTTGCCTTATAGGGTTGTGGTTATTAATTAATTAAATTATTGATCAATTGGTAAATATAGTTTATTGGTGATTAAATTAATTAATTGATGGTTTGGATATTTAAATATAAATATGTATTTAATTATAGGGAGTTAATAATATATTAATGTTTATTTTATTAGATTATATTTAATTGAGTATTTGTATTATTTGTGCTCTTGATTTAATTGGTTACTTATTTTATTGGCTTATTTTATTGTTTATCCTTTTACTTATTTGTTTAATTATTTATTTGTGTACCCTCTTTTACTATTGGCTTTTAAGGGTTGTATTAGAGATTAATATTATTTAAATAATATTTTACCTTGATTTTTGCAATAGTTAGTAAATTTTATTATATTTTTCATTTTTTATTTGGTGTGATGAGCTATGATTTTTGGTTGATTATTCTAAATATGGAGATTTGAGATTTTCTAGAGGTTCTTTTGTGCTGGAAAATTGTTACATTTATGAGATTTTGGCTTGGATGGATTTTTCAACAATGGCGTGGGGATTGAGATTGGATTTGGAGGCTTGGTTTGAAGCTGCGATTTGTAATGGTCAGTTGTAGAGGGGTTGTTTTTTGTTCTTCTGCAACTTTGCTTTCAATAACTTCAAATTCTAGGTTAGAGGATTTGTATCCCTTCTATGCATTTTATTTTGAAAACATTGTCTATAGGAGATTGCTTGTTGAGTATGTGGGGGGGAGAATATTTTGTGTGTGTTAAATAATTGATTTTTTGCTTTAAGCATTACTATAGTTTAATTTCGTGAAAAAATGAAGTGTCGGTAATGGAGTTTGGGTCTTTGTTTTGTATATTGCCTTAAGATTTGGCCTATGCCCATACTACTTATATTTGTTGTATGGAGGATGGTGTTGTTGGTACCCTTTGGAGTCTAGTGTTGTATGTGTTTATTTCTATGTAATAATTTTTAATTATTGTGTTGTTAGGAGTGTGACTCTGTGCAGTGTTGGGAAGTTATTTTCCTCTTGAGGTGGTTTATTGGTTTTTCACTTTATATTGTAATCTTGATTTGGGCTGAATAGAACCCTTGTGAATCCTTATTTGATGTCGTAATTTGTTTTGTATCATTTCTAGACTTAACCATTTTTATGTTGCATGTGTCTAAGTCAATTTGGTTCTCTGTGGTATATGTGCTACTCTGGTGAATGGAAGCACTAATGTTTTAGTCATATGTGTCGCCCTGTTTGTTGAATGCACTATACTGGATAGTATATGTGACATTTTGTTGCTCATATGTGCTATATTGCTAAGTATATGTGCTAATATGTGTATTGTATGCAATGTGGAATCTATTATAAGCACTATTCTATTATTTATATGCACTATTTTGTAGTGTAAAAATAGTAAGATGGTCAATATATGTGATGTTTTGGTTTCTATAATCACTAGAGTTTGTTTTAAATGTGCCAGTATAATTTGTATAAGCACCATTCTATTGTTCCTTTTTTTGTCAGTCATTTTTGCAGTTTGAGACTTATTTTGTCAGACCAAAGGCTTATCCAGTTTATCTATGTTTTTCTTGTGTTGTTCCAATGATGGTTTTATTTGATTAGAAATGGTTATTGGTTGTTTTTGGCTATTGGGAAGACTACTATGTCTTAAAATGATTAAATGGAATTCATATTTGGAATTATACATTGCTAAGGCTAATGGCTCTCGATTGAATGTTATTTGAGATTCTACATTATGGCATTATGAAAGTAGATGTGCTTATATTTTTGATAGGATATAGACTCTTTGGATGGATGTTATGTGATACTTTGGAAGTGCCTAATTATTTGTATGAGTATGTTATGTTGTACCCTAAAGTTTAGGAGCATGAAAGGGAGAGTGGCTTTCAAGTGTGTGTCGGGGTCATGAGAGATAAACCGCCAGGGAATCCTTGAGATAGGTGTTGGGGTCTAGACTTCCATGAAATCTCATTGAAAGTTTCTATGTTGTAAATAAGTGATAATCTTAAATAATTAATTAATATAGATGGGAAGGGTAGTAGGATTTTTTATTAACAAGATAATGAAATGATTTGTGGTGCCCCAGTCATGGCATAGAGAACTATTACAAGCTCAGGATAACGTTTTGGAAGGCTTTGGAGAGGCAACTAAAATCCCTTGATTGTCTCAAAGTTTGAGATGGTTCCGTATGGGTATCACAGGTGTCGAGGTGAGAGACTCGAGGATAATCCCTTTTTGTTGTGATGGCATATGATGACACTCTTACCTATATGTGTCCTAGTTCCTTAAGCTTTATTTGATTGGTAGCCTTTGGCATTCGGTGTCTTGTTGTCTTTAAGGTTGTGGTTGAGCATTGTGTTGTGTAATTATTTGTGATCTTTATGGCTAGATTTCAGTTATGGTGTTGTCTATGTTTATGTCATTTGGATGTTAGGTGTCAACCTAGGTTTAGAGTGTGTGTGGGACCTCATGTCATTCTCTGGAGCACAAGGGGTGGACCTTATTGGTTCCAAATGGTCAAGTGGTTTTATGCCTTCTTCCATTGGGATTTTCTTCATTGTATTTTCATGTGCAAGATGATGATTCTTTATCTCTTTAGCTTGAGATGGTTTATTGGAGTGGATTATCATGTATTCTTGTATTTGGAAGACATCGTTATATCATTAGCACATTAGATATTTACATTGTAAATTTGAGACTTTGGATTCATCATTGTAGTAGATAATGTGTATAGAAGGAAATGCCCTTGTAAGACATGAAATGAACTTTGGATAAATGTTATTATCATAGATAGTGATTATAGTTTCTTGTTGGAATAAGTTAATGTTGTTTGGTTTAGCAATAATTGTATCAAATGTGATTTGAGCTGTAAATCAAGCAATATACTTGAATAGATTTCTCTATTAGAAATGGAAAATGACAATGATTAGATATGTTATGTATGCCTTATGGGAGTAATTGAGTAGGAACATTTGGATTTGGTTCATTAAAATGAACCTTCATATTAGTTTTGGTACTATACTATAAATCATTGAGGAAATAATATTGTGGGTAATAGGTATTGTTATTGAGTTATGTATCATGTATGTGTAATAGATTAGATAAATGTTTTTTTTCCTATGATCCTATTTGAAATGAATGTTAGGATTAATGAAGCAAAATTATGCATTAGTATTAATATATATGTGGTTTATATCTTGTTGTTATGTAAGTGATGGTGTTGAAATACCCTAGGGAATGTTATTCATGTGATGTTAGTTTATTCCCGCTTGTGTAATTATAATATTATGTTCACAACTAATTGGTGTATGCATTTATTGGATACTATCAATAGACAAGTATGCATCATGTTGGTATTTAAAAACATTATCTCTATTTCCTCCTTTAGTTGGTTAGTTTCTCTAGGGTATTTTGGCAGGCATTACAACTTGGGTGATTCCTCTTCCCTTAATCCAACACCTAACATGCCTAACAGTATTGAGAATAATTCACTTCATGCTTCTCATGATGAGGATGTCTCTTCAACTCAAATGACTATTGAATATCTAGGAAAGATTGACAAACAAATTGGAAGGTCTTCAAAATTTTGTGTCAAAACCACTTGGGTGGAAATGCAATCCTCTTGATTAAAGGTTTAAGGAGGTTTATTCAAAATTATAAACATGGTGTAGAACTATTACCTAGTATTTCTCACATAGTGGATGAAAACACTGACATTAACAAGTTGTGCCAAAGTGCTTGGACATTCAAACTCTTAAAATCAATTTGAGATTTTAATGCCTATTCCTTCATCTCTGCCTAATGTTCCTACATATACACCTTCCATCTATTTCCTCATTTAGTTGGTTGGTTTCTCTAAGGTATTTTGGTAGGAATTACAACTTTAGTGAGTCCTCTTCCCTTAATCCAACACCTAACATTCCTAACATTATTGAGAATCATTCCATTCATGCTTCTCATGATAAGGATGGATCTTCAACTCAAATGACTATTGAACATCTAGGAAAGATTGACAAACGAATTGGAAAGTCTTCAAAAATTTGTGTCAAAAATACTTGGGTGGAGATGCAATCTCCTTGATCAAAATTTTAAGGAGGTTTATTCAAAATGACAAACATGGTGTAGAACTATTACCTAGTATTTCTCACATAGTGGATGAAAACACTATGACATTAACAAGTTGTGCCAAATTGCTTGGACATTCAAATTCTTAAAATCAATTGGAGATTTTAATGCATATTCCTTCATCTCCACCTCATGTTCCAACATATACACCTTCCATCATGGCTACCACTACACAAAATGTTAATTCTACACATGTTAGTTGTGGGGGTATCCTATCAATCAATATTCCTACATACCACCTTCAACCAAACTTTCATTTGTTTCCCGACTATCTCCTCTACATACATATCATAATGTTCCACCTACCTTCATACAACACCTTCAAACCCTCCATCTCAAACACACATTTCCCAATGTAATTCATCCATCGAAACCATCATAAATCATTTGATGCAAAATGTTCCATCTTTATAGCAACAATTTCGGGCTAAAGCACACTACTATGTCACACTTTAGGCCAACTTAATAAGTTTAGCCGAACTAGGTTTGGCCAAACCTATGTGTTGGTCACGTGGCACCTAAATTACACAATAAGTTTGGCTGAAATCAGTTTGACTAAACCTATTTTCAAAGAAATAAGTTTGAACTAACCTAGTTCAATCGAATCTATCTATGTGTCATGTGATGTGGCATCCAAATCACCATTTTCTTTACATTTCTAAAAATTTCCACGTATGCTATATTTTCTTTAGGAAGAATATTTTTTTACAAAAATCAAAAAATACCCTTTTGTGGAGCTCGAAGTCAAGAATTTGAATATATAATTTTTTTAATGTTTTGATTAATTTTAATATAGTTTATTTTTTAAACATTGTAAGTAGGCTTTTTAAGTTTGAAAAGAGGTTGATTTGAAATTAAAAAATAATAATTAAATGATATTAAAAAAATTTACAAAATATATTTTTCACTAGATGAGAGAATCTTCTCCAAAAGGGTATAATTTATTTTTTGATAATGATAAATTTAATAGACAAAAGGTGATATTGAATGAAAACTACCAAATTCAGCTATGTTGGACTTTAAAATTTTATTAAGAGAAAAATATACATCAAAATTTAATTTTTTCTTTTTTTAGCACTGCATATATGTGTCATCTATTTGGAAAATTAAAATCAAGAAAAACTAAGTTTTGTTTTCATTTTTTTTTGTGACACCAACTAGAACCCTTACTTTTCAACTTTTTTCAACAATAAAAAATCTATCTTTGAATATATAAAAAAATATCAACTTTTAAAAAAAAAATCTAAAAAATAACAGACATAAATTTTATTAATATTTCATCATTTCGTCATTTTAAATCATTTTAAATTAAATATAGAAATGTCAGTTTTATGTTGTTGAACTTAAACAGTTTTAGTTGTTTTGGCCACTTCCTTTATAAAAGTATGACACAAGTTTGTGCTTTTACCCTTTCCTAGCATAACCTAATCCAAATCCAATATTCCTACAAATCCAACCCTAGCCCACTTTCCATTTATATCCATAATACTCCTCTCCCACAACACATTCAGGGTCCTTGTTTGAATAAATATAATGGACAAGGTGAGCCCTTCATTCATGTGAAAATATTTTCAACTTTTTGTTGTAATTTTTAATATGACCAAAGATTCATATATTACACTCCCATGACAGTTCTTCATTTCCTTTTCAGCGTCAAGACTGTGTCATCTGCAACATGTAAACGGTTTCTTTTTTGGGTGTGTGCAACCTATTTTTTTCACGTTATGTCTCTCTTTTTATGTGACGAACAACAAGCTCATGATCTCTACAAATAGTGGTTGCCTTTCAAATCATGGGGTTTTCTTAATTCCACGTCAAGGGTTTCTACAAGCTTCCATTGATCATGTCTTCTATCACTACGATATGGTTTAGGTGCGATGGGGATTTTGTTACTGAATTATTTATTTCGACCTAGGTTTTATACCCTTGAGGTCTTGGTTTTGTGGTTGTGAATTTTTTCTAGGTGTGCCTATAGCTAGGGTTTTCAAAACCCATGGAATATATTTTTGGCCCTTAATCCTACTTGTGTTTTTTTTTACTATTTTTTGTAATATACAAAAATCAAGGATTTTTTTATTAGCACCTCAAATTTTATGCAACAAGATCTATTTTTGACTAATTTTTTACAACAAAAATTAGTTATGTTTCCAAAGTTCATTGTTGCAGTATTACCTCATTTTTCATGCATTGGAAAGTGGGGCATCATTGACCAACATCATTCTAGAGAACAATCAATGATTCACAACATGTGAAAATAGAACATGCTCACAATATTTGAATAGCAGTGTCTAGACCAAATTTTTCTGGGTACAATTCCTTATCCAACGGTGGTGGGAAAATACTAGGACAAGTATGATGAGTGCAATAGAGAAGCAGATGACCTCATCAAACTATCAATCATCGATGGTATGATTCCACAAGTGTCATCTAGCAAGTCAGCTTCAAAATTTTTGATAAATCTGAAGGATCTCCATGAGACGTCAGAAAAGAGTCAAGCATTCTTTCTAAATAATATGTTGTTTTCAATAATAATGGACAATAAGATGTCTCTTCAAGAGCATCTTACAAAGATCAAGAATATATGTGATCAGCTGGAAGCTATTGGTTGCAAGATAGAGGAATAAGACATGGTGGTGATCACTCTCAAAATTTTACCACACTCATGTGAACATTTTATTGAAATGCTCAACATCACATCCACAAATATTGACCTAAACTTTCCTAAACTGTGCAACAAGCTTCTACAATAAGAAAGGTGGAAATAATAGTTTGGGACTATGGGGCACTTTCTATTGCCACCCAGTCTTGGTAGTGAATTATCACATGCAAAATAAGCCTTCGCAATCAAAGCCAACGACAAAGGCAAAGAAAAATGGAAGTTATTTTAGTCAAAAGGACAAAGCAAACCTTAGAGTAGCTCCAAGAAGGTTATCACATATCACTATTGTGGTAAGCTCGACCACATGAAGAGGCAATGTAGAAAATAGTTAGCTGACAAGAAATCCAACCAAGGAGGATCTCAATATTTCACTCATAGAAGAGATTAATTCAAAAAGTACATAGATTTCTCCAATTTAGTGATCTTTTGAGGAGGTGAAGAGTATACAGTTGTCGGAAAGGGCAACGTTCAAATTACATCTGGTGGGAGGAATCTCATATTCTATGTTTTGGGCATCAAGCTAAAAAAAATTTATGTTAGTCAGATGATGCGACATTTTTTGAAGTTGGATGTTGTCTTCAATTTACATAGTGTCACATTATTGATGAGGAGTCCAAGAAGACATTTTTTGTTAGCCTTGGGGACCATGGATTGTACAGGCTAATTGATACTAGCGAGTCTCGAGAGATTGCAATGGTTGCGAAGAGTTCTTCCATATGCACTCTTTGGCATCACCGATATGGCCATCTCAACCTATCATACCTCTCTCATTTGGCTTGGGATAATTTGGTAGAAGGCTTACCTAAGACTAAGTAGTAGACACATGGTGTGTGTGGAGCATTCCAAGTACGGAAGCAACATAAAACTCCATTCTCTGAGGACAATCTTGGAGAACATCCAAGGTATTATAGCTAGTTCGTGTAGATGTTTGTGGACCAATGAATACATTGGACACTGGTGCTAGGTGTTTTCTTCTTTTTTTATGATTTTAGTAGAAAAATATGGGTGTTTTTTCTCAAAGAAAAATTAGATGTGTTTAAAGAATTTTAGAAGTTTAAAGCATTAGTTGAAAAAGAGTATGGAAATCAAATCGTAAACCTTAGGCCAAATAATGGGGGTGAATTCTTCTCCACTAAATTCACAAACTTCTTTGCTAAACAAGGTATCAAGTGTTAGCTTACTACACCCTATAACCCTCAACAAAATGGTTTTGTTGAGAGAATGAACCAAACCATAACAGAGATGCCTTGGTGTATGATAGGAAACAAGAATGTGTCTAAGAAATTTTGGGCTGAAGTAGTGATCTTTTGAAATAGTCTCCCACACAAGCCATTAAAAAGATGACTCCTGAGGAAGCTTTGTCAGTGAAGAAACCAAAAATCAACCACCTCATCATTTTTTGTTTGACTACATATACTTGAGTTCTTGATGCCAAGAGAACAAGGCTAGATTACAAGAGTTATAAGTTGATTCTTATAGGCTACAATGACAATTATAAGGTATGTTGATTGATTGATATGGACACTAACCATATCACATTCAATAGAGATGTTATTTTTGCTAAAGATAGTGGGTCATTTCAGGTCACTTCTTTCATCCAGTGTCCTAAAGATCAACCTCTGTAAAAAATAGATATATGTGTTAGGCTTCCATTAGCTTCACCTGAAAGGAGGGATTTTGATTTTTCTGAACCTAAACTTATGGAATCACCAAGGCGTGATATTGTCCCACCAAATTTCCATCAAGAAAACCTATATCAGTATCTATATGATTTTATTCTAGGAAGCCCAAGTGATGTTGATACACCTAATTTGGAAGTAGGCAATTATGCTCTCCATCTTAAGTGGTGGGAAAATATTATTGGTGGTGTTTGAGATGGTGAGCTTATTAAGGGTAGATCTTCTAGAGCCAAGAGTAATAAGAAGAACATAGACAACTTTTCTCATAAGGCCAACATTTAGAGCATTTATGAGTCCCAAACTTATTCAGAGGCAAAAGGAATACCTGAATGGGAAAAGGCTATGGAAGTTGAACATCATAGTCTTCTACAAATTAACACTTGGGTTCTATCAGATCTTCCATCTAGGAAGAAACCCATTGGTTGCAAATGGGTCTACAAAGTGAAATATAAAGTTGATGGGATACTTGATAAATAGAAAGCTCAGTTGGTGGCTAAAGGCTTCTCACAAATGGAAGGAGTTGACTATGAGGAAACCTTTGCTACCACGGGAAAGATGAGGACCATCTGACAGATTCTATAATAGTAGCACAGTTTGACTGGAAAGTACATCAGATGGATGTAAAGAGTGCCTTCATTAATGGTGATTTGGAGGACGATGTGGGTAAGTGCACAAAGATGGTGGTCAAAAAGGGGGGTATGAGTGGACATTTTTTTTCTGAAACCAGGTGAAAATGAACTTGGAGGCAAAATTTGAAAGTCATCCACTCAAGATATGAAGATAATCAAAAATTAAATATTGTAGTACTATGAATCTACTTTCCAAACTACTAAACTTTTTTAAAATTGGATAAGATTAAGGGGGTCAAATCCTTCGCGCACGAAAAATAGACCCTGATTTTTTCATAAAAACATAACATAGTGTATGGCGTGCACATCAAAAAAGTTATAGTTAGATTTAGGATTTTGACAAATCCTTTGGTAGAAAGATAATTAAGAGTGAGCACTAGAAGATGTGTATTTTTTTGTAATTTTTTGTTGAGTGTTTTATTTTTTATGATTTTTCCAAGCGAGCACATCCTGAAAATTAGGTACTTGTTCGTGTGCGAAGCATAAGTTGCACTAAAAAAATTGAAAATACAATTTTTTTTTAAATTGTAAAGAATCAAGTGTACTAAAATAATATATAATTCTTTAAAAATTTGGATAAGTATATCAAAATTTATTAAAAAAATGGTGCACGTATGTCTATGAGAACTATGGAGACACTGGTAAAAGAAATTCAATAATAATATGTTATTGTTGTTCAAATTTTTAGAAAAATATATGGTTAGAAAGCTCAGAAGATGGGTGAAAATATGGTGGAAATTTTAAAAATATCCACTTGATGAAGTGTAAACCTGATGATGACAAAGTCGATAAACCAAGTTGATAAAATAAAACATGTTAAAAAGGAGGGAAACAGAGGGAAATCAAATTTCCAAATCGTAGCTTTGTCATACATGCCTATTTCCAAGCCTAAATAGTCAAAAGCGCGTACGGGGTACATATGGTATAAAAAGAGTGTACAAGGTACTTATGGTGTAAGAATCGTATATGCTCTATCTTAACTATAAAAAACGCGTACGCGCTATTTTTACTATAAAAAGCCCGTACGCACTAAGTTTGTTTAAATTTTGGGAGTGTGTATAATATGATATTGTATATATAATATGTGATACATACATATATATATATATATATGTGTGTGTGTGTGTGTATATAATAATATATAATATATTAAGTATATATACACACATATGTGTGTAAGTATGTGCATTGTCTCCCTATCTCCCCCTCAAGCGTGTACAAGGTGCCTCTCTCTCTCTCTCTCTCTCTCTCTCTCTCTCTCTCTCTCTCTCTCTCTCTCTCTCTCTCTCTCTCTCTCTCTCTCTCTCTCTCTCTCTCTCTCTCTCTCTCTCTCTCTCTTCCTCTCCCTCCAATATATCTTCTTTTTGTTTGCATATAGATGAGGTGATAAGAAGATTGACAAGGTGGTCAGTTTTCATTTTTTTTACAGAAGATAGGATATAAAGTAGAGTGTTTGAAGAAGATGAACATATTGGTTTCTTTGGATCATGTGGATGTATTGGCTGGATAATCTTTATGGGTTGTATGGTGTGCTAGGGGGTCATATGGTGTCTTATGACCCCTTAGGTATGTTTATGGGTCATATAGTGTCCTAAGGGGTCATATGGTGATCTATAATCCCTTAGGACACCATATGACCCCTTAGGACTCCATATGGTATTGTTATGGATCGTATGGTGTCCTAAAGGGTCATCTGGTGTTCTATGGCCCCTTAGGACACCATATGACCCCTTAGGTGTCATTAGAGGTCATATTGTTTCCTAAGAGGTCATATGGTGTCCTATGACTCCTTAGGACACCATATGACCCCTTAAGACACCATATGACCTATAACGACACCATATGGTGTCCTAAGGGGTCATAGGATGCCATATGACCCCTCGGGAAACCATACAACCCCTAACAACACCATATGGTGTCCTAAAGGGTCATATGGTGTTCTATGACCCCTTAGGACACTATTTGGTGTCATTATAGGTCCTATGGTGTGCTAAGGGATCATATAGTGTCCTATTACCCCTTAGGACACCCTATGACCCCTTAGATGTTGTTAGGGGTCATATGGTGTCCTACAAGCCCTTAGGATAATATATGGTGTTGTTATGTGTCGTATGGTGTCATATGACCCCTAGGACACCTTATGACCCCTTAGGAGACCATATGCTATCGTTAGGGGTCATATGGTGTCCTAAGGGGTCATATGGTCTCCTATGACCCCTTAGGACTCCATATGGTGTTTTTATGGGTCGTATGGTGTCCTAAGAGGTCTATAGTGTTCTATGACCCCTTAGGACACCATTTGGTGTCATTATGGGTCATTTGGTGTCATTATGGGTCATATGGTGTGTTAAGGGGTCATACGGTGTCCTATGACCCTTAGGACTCCATATGACCTCTTATGTGTCGTTATGGGTCATATGGTGTCCTATGACCCCTTAGGATACATGCATGGATCCCTAGGATACCATATGACCCCTAAGAATACCATACGACATGAAAAAACATAAAAAGGATACCATATGACATGGAAAAACACAAAATAGTGTCCTCCAAGTTTAGGTTCTCCTACGACCCCTTAGGACTCCATATGGTGTCCTAAGAGGTCATATAGTGTTTTATAACCCCTTAGGACACCATTTGGTGTCATTATGGGTCGTATGGTGTGCTAAGGGGTCATATGGTATCCTATGACCCCTTAGGACTCCATATGACCTCTTATGTGTCGTTATGGGTCATATGGTGTCCTATGACCCCTTAGGACACATGCATGGATCCCTAGGATACCATATGACCCCTAAGAATACCATATGACCCTAGAGAGGGAGAGAGGGGGGAGGAGAGGGAGGGAATGGGAGAGAATGGGAAAGATATAGACCTAAGAGAGGAGGAGAGTGAGATAGAGAGATAGAGACTGAGAGGGAGATACAAGAGATAAATGAGAGAAAGAGATAGAGAGAGAGAGGGGGGAAGACAGAGATAGAGAAAGGGAAAGGGAGGGGAAGAGAGAGAGAGAGAGAGAGAGAGAGAGAGAGAGAGAGAGAGAGAGAGAGAGAGAGAGAGAGAGAGAGAGAGAGAGTGAGAGTGACACAGAGAAGGGGACTCAAAGACACACACACGGGTGGATAGAGGGATTGGGAGAGAAAGAGAGACCTAAGTGGTGGAGGGAGGGAAGGTGAGAGAGAGAGAGAAAGAAAGGGTGAGAGATAGAGAGAGTTTGAGTGAGAGGGAGGAAGGGATGGAAGGAGAGTACAAGATATTAGAGAGAGAGAGAGGTGCAAAGAGAGGGAGAGAGTGAGAAAGAGAGGTAATAATAAAGGGAGAGAGGAAGGGGGAGGATAGAGGGAGAAAATGAGAGAGAGATAAACTTGAGAGAAGGGGAGAGTGAGATAGAGAGAAAGAGGATGATAGGGAAAGACTTCAGAGTTAAAGAATGGGGGAGAGAGAGAGAGAGAGAGAGAGAGAGAGAGAGAGACCTTAGAGAGGGGGAGAGAGAGATGGGGAGTGGGGGAGATATAGAGAGATCTAAGAGGTGGATATAGGGATTGGGAGAGAAAGAAAGACCTAAGAGGTGGAGGGAGGGAAGATGAGAGAGAGATAGAGAGAGTCTAAGTGAGAGGGAGGAAGGGATGGAAGGAGAGTACAGGAGACTAGCGGGAGAGGTGTGAAGAGAGGGATAGAGGGAGAGAGCAAGAAAGAGATGTAATGAGAAAGGGAGAGAATGAGGGGGAGGAGAGAGGGAGAGAATGAGAGAGAGATACACCTAAGAGAAGGGGAGAGTGAGATAGAGAGAAAGAGGATGAGGGGGAGAGACTTTAGAGAGAGAGAGAGAGAGAGAATTGAGTGAAAAATAGAAAGGGAGGGGGAGGTAGGGAGAGAGTGGGAAAGAGATACACTTGACAGAGGAGGAGAGTGAGATAGATAGATAGAGGAAGAGAGGGAGAGAGACCTAAGAGAGAAATAATGGGAGAGAGAGAGAGAGAGAGAGAGAGTTTGATATCCAAAGACTTGATACAGAGAAGGAGAGAGACTTGAGAGAGTTTGATATCCAAAGACTTGATAGAGGGAAGGAGAGAGACTTGAGAGAAAGAGAAATGGAGCGAGAGGGGGGAGAGAAAGAGAGTTAGAGGGAAAGAAATACTTGACAAAGGAAGAGAAAGGGAGGGGGAGGGAGAGGGAGAGAATGAGAGAGTGAGAGAGACACTAAAGAGAGGGGGAGAGAGTGAGAGATAGAGATATTTGAGAGAGGGAGAGAAAGAGATGGATAGATGAAAGAGAGAAAGAGGGTGAGGGAGATGAGAAAGAGAGGGAGAGATACTCGAGAGAGGGAATAAATTAGAGAGGGAGATGCCTAAGAGACAAAAAGGTAGGGGTTAAGGAAGAGAGAGGGGGAATTTAGGAAAGAGATGAGAGAGATAATGTTGATATGAGCATGTTGATTACTGAAATTTGACTGTCTGGAATTTATAAGAATACCCAAAAAACTAGAATCTGCATTATAACTCTTAGAGATCTTGAACCACTCTCAAACATCCTAACATTATATACATAAAATATAACTTAAAGTATAAGTGAAGATAAAAGACAAAGAGAAATGTCACTTATACTTAAATGTTATATTTTATGTATATATCCTACCGAAAAACCTAATGGAATGCTAAATGAATTGCATTTTATTGACAAACAAACGCGAATGTGGTTTACAAACTAAAACCGCATACGGGGTTTTTAGTTTCTAAACCGTGTATGGGGTTTTAGTTTTTAAACCGCGTACGCGGTTACTATACTTTAAACCCCGCACATAGTTTAGCTTTAGTTAGGATCAGCAAAACGAGCCTAAACATGTATGAGGTTCTTTAAATTTGAAATACCCCATGCATGTTTTGTTGTTTTTCATGTTTTTTTGGGGGGGTGTCCACTTTTCTAACCACCATCTTTGTGCACTTACCCAGGTCTACACGATACATCCTAAAGGTTTCAAAGTTGCAAACAAAGAGAAACAGGTATGGAGACTGATGAAGACTCTTTATGGCCTAAGACAAGCTCCCAAGGCATGGTACATTAAGATTGATCAATACTTGGTTGCACATGGCTTTCATAGAATTTCTTCAAATTCCAAATTGTATGTCAAGATTGTTGGTAGTGACACCAATTTTCTTCTCATCTATGTCGATGATATCACCATTACTAGTAGTGGAGACGCTTACCTGAGAAATTAAATAGAACTCGTGTCAGGCATTTGATATAACAGATTTGGGACTTTTGCATTATTGTCTTAATGTAGCAGTTTGGCAAGTAAGTGGCAACATTTTTATCTCTCAGCCAAAGTATACCAGGAGTTTGCTAGAGAAGCCCAAGATGCAAGATTGCAAACCCTCATCTACACCTATGGAGAAAGGGCTAAAACTATCAACCAAATCAAATTCACCTATGGTGAATGAGTCAAGATTCAAGCAACTAGTTGGAAATATCATCTATTTTACAGCCACTAGACCTAATCTTAGTTATGTTGTGAGCTACATATCTCATTTCATAATAGCCCCAAAAGCAGAACATGGGGTTATAGTGAAGCATTTGCCATATGTGAAAGGGACACCTGACTTTGGCATTCTATACAACAAAAGAAAATATCCTCATTTGATTGATTTTACAAACTTAGATTGGATAGGTTATGTTGATGGCAAGAAGTATACTTTTAGGTATGTCTTCAGTCTTGGTAAGGGTGCAATCACATGGACCAATAAGAAGAAGTAGGCAGTGGCTCTTTTCTCAACAGAAGCAAAGTATTGAGGAACTGTTAAGGTAGCATGTGAGGCATTTTGGCTTCAAAGGATTCTTTCTTACATGAAAATGTGTCAAGGAGGGTCTTCACCCTTGTTTTTTGACAATCAAGGGGTGTTGAAACTTGCCAAGAATCCAATCTTCCATGAGCACACCAAACATGTAGAGATTCATTGTCATTTCATTTGCCAACTTATTTAAGATGGAACTATGGTCTTGCAATATGTTCCAACTGTAGACTAGACTATAGACATTCTCACCAAATCTATGAGCTTGGACAACTTTGTAAAATTTAGAGGGCAACTTGGTGTAGTTGATAGGATGACCATTAAGGGAGGGTATTAAAGTATTTATCATATTATTCAATAGTCATTTAGTTTAATATTAGTTTAGTTAGTTTGTATTTCAATTTCATGTTATTAATTGTTTCTTTTTGAAACATCTTATTGTAATTGTCTATATGTAATTTGTTTCACTTCATTAATTGAATATGCATTTACCATTTCATATAAAAAACATTCATTAAGATACATATTGTTGTGTAATTAATTATTCATCTTGGATATTATTACACCTTACTTAAGTTTACTTCAGATAATGCATTTCATAGTAGTTTGGGTATGAGACACTTGGGTGTTTGTGCCACATTGGAAAAGTGTGTATAGGAGAATTTCCACCTTTTGTGGTCTTGTTGTTACATTCCACCTTCGATGGGTGATCCACCTCATGCGGAATATTATATTGTTTCTCCTACCTACCCTTATTTCTTATTGAGCCACATGTCATGTTTGTGTGCTCACATATCCATATAGCCTTGCCTATATATGCAGGCTCATATTCATTATATGTAACGATTGATGATCTTGTTGATTAGTATTTTCTTGATAGAATATAATTTATTCCTATCATCTATTTTGTTCTCTCTTATTTTTTATTTATATTTCCTCTATATCTTGGCAAAATCTCACATGGTATCAGAGCCATTGGAGTGCCATTGGTTTACCAATTGAGAGAAATTTGGGGTTTTCCATTTTGGAGCTTTCTATTGCAGGTTATTATTGGAGCTTGAATGGGTCAAATCTGAGGTCACCATTGGATTGAGGAGGTTTGAGAAAGTTAGAATCGCCTTTTATTTTGTCCAAATCCGACATCTGAGGCCAAATTTAAAGCCATTTGAAGGTGGATGGTGGTGACTTGTCTCGGTAGTGATCTGCAATTTTGGAGCATTTTTTGCCAAATCCATCATCTCCATTCCTCTCAGAATGCCCAAAAACCCCAAGATTGACTTTCAATTCATCAAAATCATCTTCTGTCCCTCCGAGTTGAAAAATTCCTCTTCTTGGCCCATCGTACGGACTTGCAGGTACAAGTGAAAAAAAAATTAAAAATTATTATCTATTTTTTTTTTTTTTTTCAGAATTTAAAAAAACTAAATTAAATTAAAAATCTGAAATGGTGAGGGGGGTAATTTGTTTATTTTTTATAAATTAAAATAAAAAAAAAACATTACGGAGTAGGGGCGTTTTATTTCAGGGCCCGCAGGCCCTGCATTCGCAAGTACCTGCAGCCACCTATAGGCCCTGCTACACAAGGTACCTACAGGTGACGCAGGTGTCCCTGCGGATCCTTTTCCTTTTAAGTTTTTAAAAAATAAATTTCTTTTTTATTTTTTTTTAAATTTTAATGTTTTTTTTAATAAATAAAAAATAAAGTTTTTCATAAAGTTTTTTCTTTAATAATTTTTTATTAAATTCTTTTTTAACTTGAAAAATTAAAAAAAAATGTTTGTATTTTTTACTTTATTTTTTAATAAAGTTTTTTTTCAAATAAAAAAAAATTCACTTACGCTTTTTTTTTAAAAATTCTTTATTATTTTTTTAATAAAGTCTTTTTTAATGGGCATTTTAATAAATTGTTTTTATTAAACTTTTAATTAATTTTTTTAAAATAAAAATATCATTTATTAAGCAAAAATAGGAACACTTTTTTTTGTCACTTTAAACCTGTATGCAGTGCTTCCAACTAGTAGCCAGGGGGGGGGGGGGCGCTATTGCTCCTATATTTTGCTTGATGACATCCCAATCGAAGGCATCTTCATCTGCAGTGTTCTATAGGGCTTCTTTGGTGGCATCATTTTCATGTTTCAAGTTTTACGCTATATCATGTTGTATGCTCTTGCATGAGCAATGTTGTACTCGCAGTTTCATAAAGTGCCACACCTCTTTGTATCTTGTCATTGATGACATATTTTGATGTAATCCTCTTGTACACGTAGATTAGGAATATCTTGGGAGACTTGCTGCATGGCTCCAATTGAGACTTAGATTGTACACATTTGTGTATGGCTCCCATGAAACTTTGATTGTACCAATATTTATGTCATTTACAAGTATCCAGTTGATGCTCAAAGCAAGTTGTCTCCATACATGATCTTCATTTTTTTGCAGTGAGTGATTCTTTGTCATCGACTTGGTACCTGGTTTTGTCACACTTTGACATTATTGGTGCAGCATTAGCTCTCTTTCTTCCTTATGGGGAGGTATTTTGGTCAACAACATTGGACCATCTTTGCAGGAGATTTTACATTGAGGGGGGGCTTCATAGTCTCTTCTTCTCTCTTATTCATCATTGAGAGCATTGTGTGCTTTCATCATCTCTCTTTTGGGGGGAAGTTTTTTCCCATGTAGTTTTTCTCTCTTTCTTCATTTATGAGAGATTGCATTGGTTTGCATGCATTTGCATTTGTACATGGGTACCTAACATGGCCTTGTAGCCGAGACCCATCTTGCATTGCTTAGTTGCATTGTAGATTCAAGTGCATTCCCCAAAGTTGCACTTAAGGGGGGGTGTTGGTGTAATTAATTATTCATCTTGGATATTATTACACCTTACTTAAGTTTACTTAGGATAATTTATTTTATAGTAGTTTGGGTATGAGACACTTGGGTGTTTGTGCCACATTGGGATAGTTTGTGTAGGAGAATTTCCACCTTTTGTGGTCTTGTTGTTACATTCCACCCTCAGTGGGTGATCCACCTCATGTGAAATATTATATTGTTTCTCCTACCTACCCCTTCTTATCCTTACCTACCCTTGTTTCTTATTGAGCCACATTTCATGTTTGTGTGCTCACATATCCATATATCCTTGCCTATATATGCAAGCTCATATTCATTGTATATAACGATTTATGATCCAGTTGATCAGTAATTTCTTGATAGAATACAGTTTATTCCTATCATCTATTTTCTGTTTTCCATTGCCTCTAGATCTTGGCAAAATATCACACATATGATAAATATGATGTGATTAAGGTGCATGATGTTTTCACTTGTCCCAATATAGGTTCCATCACCCTTCTTGTTGAAGTTGGTACTAAGTGCTTAGATCTTACATTTTTCATTATTCCTACCTCAGACAAATTCATGTGAATTTGGGACACCCTTGGCTAGATCCCATGAAATCTATACATTCTACCATTCATTAATGTTTAAAGTTCCCCTCACAATAAGTGAGTTATAACAATCAGTCATAGTCTTTATCATCCCTTAGCCAATTGTGGAAACTTCACCCTTGATTGCTTTTGGTCTCAGAAACCTCAACCTTTTCAGCCTCATCAAGGTGTCCTCTTCCTAATTTATCAAACATAAAAAGACAATAGGATATCATCCTTAAGTAAACCTTTAGGGTCCACTTTGACCACCTTTCCTAGTGACTCTTCATTCATGGATATGGATATAACTATTCCACCACCACATCCCCGACCTAGACTTCTTCAGCAAGGACTACTCCTTCTATTCCTCCTATATATGTTGTGGTTCCACCTCTCAAGTTCTATAAAATACAAAGAGATAAGTGCCTAGCATCTTGTATCTCTCAAGCTACTATCGTTCCTTATATTCCTCCTTCCACTCCTAGAGAAAGGAAGGAAAGAAACCAATTTTGAGTAATCGCCAACCTTCATCCACACAAGATTAGAGTTGTAAAAAGAGAAATAGTAGTGTTAGAGAACATCGATGAAAAAATTATGTTGAGGCTCATGAGCTTTCTTCCCAAAATGATTCCTCTCCTAAGAAATCAAATGTTAACTTGGTCCCATTTTCTCAACCTTCACCTAATCAAAGGGAGTAGCTTTATCTTGATCATCCTTGTCAATATTGAAGTTGTATATGCAAAATGATTCTTCTTCATCTCCTCCATGTATGAGATCCCCTATTATTATTAATTTGGATGATGATATTAATAATAATGTTGAGATTACTAATGATTTTGATGACATGTATGAAGTTGTTGAGATTAATCATGAATTATCTTCAAGATTTTCAAAATCGTTAACTTTAGCTTTTAGTGACAAACAAAATGATTCGTCATTAGAGCATGGTCCTCCTTTGGTATTGGTGATAGCTCCATCTATTGTATTAGCTATGGCTCCTTTAGCATATTGTCCACCATCTCTAAATAATGTTGAGCAAGATTGGGAGGTGGATGATTTGCTAGACTAGCTCACTTGTGTAGTATATTCTTGTGTGTTTTCTTACATGTAATGTCTTCACTGTAAAGTGATGCTTGGTGCGTCTTTGTATTTTGTTAAGCTCTCTTTGGATGACCCTTGTTGATTTGTTGGTGTAAGGAAACAAAGGGACTGACCTTGTAGTGATATTCCTCCATTTGTATTATCGCTCTTCTATATGTTGTATGGATCTAGAGGCACTGAACCCTGTTGACTCATATGTAGATCCTTCAATGGATTTTGTTCTATATTCGGATTCAGATTGTTGTGTCATAAATGTAATCTTGTAGTAAATGTAATTTTTTGTTGTCTACTTAGGGATGATGGAAAGAATTGAGATCTTCTTTTTGGTCTCTTCCATGTTGACCCAATAAGACGTGTTATTCATTGTATGTGCTCCTCTTCCATTATACTTGCAGTTCCATTACCTTTGGAGAATCAAGTCAATTCAATACAATCATACTTCATATACATGACTTATCTGATGCATATACTAACCCTAGATAGTGGATCCCTTATGTGCTCTTTTCATATCTTGTGGCTTTCACCTTTGATTTGTCTATGTTTAGGGACATTTCACTGTTACAACGTTCTTGTCTTTCAGCTATACGTATGCTACCTTAAAGTAATTTCTCTCGATAAGGCATACACAATCAATTTAATGTGGGGGAAATATACTCTTCTATATATTACACTTTGTGCACACACCATGAAGTTTGGTTTGTACATTTTGATCACATGTGACATGATATGTTTGGTGCATGCCACAACACCTATTTTGCAGTCACTTTTGTTAGATTATTTAGAAAATTGAGGTTTTTCTTTGTGATTTCTTTTTTTGGCTAGCATGACTCATAGAAAGAATCTCCTTACAATACCAAGAATCGATGTCTCTTCTCTTTCTATCTTCTTATATGGCTAATAGTAAGCATCTCCTTACTAGAACAAGATGGCATTTCTCTTATCTTTCTCTCTTCTCATATGGCTCATAGTAAGTAGCTCCTTACTAGACATAGAAACCATATCTCTTCTCCATTCTTGCATGGTCCATGTGTTGATCATATTGCTCCTTTTATTTTGATGTTTTAGACCAATGAGAACCTAAGTCCTTGGGGATTAGCATTTATTTTCTCTTTAATGTCTTAGTGAAAGTATATCAATGCATCATGTACTTTACCGAGAGTATGAGCATAAGGCCATACTCCTACTAACGTGGGGACTAAATGTAATCTTTATATTTGGTGCACACTGCAACACCCATTTTGTAGTCACTTTTTGTCAAATAATTTAGAAAATTGAGGCTTTGTTTTGTAATCTCATTTTCTGGCTATCATGACTATACTAGACCTAGAAGCCATGTCTCTTCTTCATTGTTATATGTTGCATGTTATAATCATGTTTCTCCTTTTATCTTGATTTTTTGGACCAATGAGATCATAAGTCCTTGGAGTCTTGGTGTTTCTTGTCTCTTTAATGTTTTCGTGAAAGTCTTTCAATGTTGTCATACAATTTACCGATAGTATTCATGTAAGATCATACTCTCACTAAAGTGGGAGCTAAATGTAGTGTCATAAATTGTATCTTCATACAATTTCACTTATTTGGGACTCACCTTGGTGTTTATCCTTCCTTACCCCTGATATCAAGCCTAATTCTACTCAAACAATGTTTGATTCTAGAAGTTTAGTACCCTATATTTTGTTTTTGACTCTGTACAATCCATCCAAAAGGGGCCCAAACTTGAACCCTCTAATAGTGTGATGCAGTGCAATGAGGGATCACTTCCACTCGCACCTTAACTTGACAAGGTCTACTCAAGATCTCATATCACCAAATGGCTCCAAGTCTCCAAACCCTTAAAAAAACTCATGGAATAATGTAGAATATGTGTAAATGACATGACTAAAATTATTTGGGATTCCAAGAATTTAGGTTGTACATATTTCACATTCTTAGCCCTCCAATAGACCTATAGGTTTGTAGTATTCTTAAACTACAAATCAGGGCATAACTTTTAGTCCAAGTGTGATTATCACAAATCAAAATTTGTTTTCAGTACCCTTTTTGCATTTATTAAACATATGTCACAATGAGCATAGGTTGTTTTAGAACATATGGTCAAATATTGACTAGTAAATCTGATCCTAGGCCTAATTAGTACACAAAATTGAGTTTTTTGGTCATAACTTTTGATGCAAACCTGGCCTAGAGGAACCAAGACCATTTTTGGATACCCATTTGGGATTTATATAATATGTATCAAAATTAGGGTAGGTTTTTTTGTAACACGAGGGCCTAAAATTGACTAGTAATTTTCATTAGGCTCATCCGCCAAGGGTTTTTCAGACCCTATCTCAGTAAAATGCCTCTAAAATACTAAAAAATCAACAAAAATGGATGAGACCAGTCATAATGGAAATTTTATTCAATCCTCTATCCAACCATACCACTTTCAGATCATCAAACATCCTTACAAATACATAGTAGGGTGCCTGCAAGAAGTTGTGTCCACTTTTTGGTCAAAAAGTGGAAATTTTTTCCCTTTTTTTTATTTTTTCTTGTTTGACCTAAATATTTGAGGCACTTAAAGAACGAATCTTGAAAAAAATCAAAAATATAAAATGTATTTCTCGAAGTCTACTTTCCAAATATATAATTGATTTTAATACCCAGATCTTAAAAATGAAGTTTGAATAGGCATTACTAAAACCTGTAGTTTAAAAGTCACTTTTCACAACCATACCATGCTCGTGTACGACAAGCATAATTTGATCTAAATGAAAGTATTTTTATAAATCCTTTTGGGAAAATATCTTAAACTCACTCACCTCTGATGAGAATATTTTTTTGTAATTTTTTTCTGCATATTTTTTTTTGTTAATTTTTTATTGGGCATAATTATTGTTTAGAAAAATTCTCGTGTACAGCAAGCATAATTTGACCTAAACTTAACAGTTTTTTTTTTTTTTTTTTTAAACTGTATAGAATTGTCTCTAGTTTGATGCCATATAATGTTTTTTTTCCAGAAATCTTAGAGACAAAAAAGTTATTAAAAAACTAAAACACCCTGTTATTTCAAGTTTAAGGACCTCTTTCATTAGTAATTATTTTAAAAATAAAAATATTGATCCATTTTCTAAAAAATATATATATTTAGAATTTAGACAGTCTCTACTATAATGGGTTTTCACTGTTTAAAAAAATTCTGAAAATTTGGTGTTCAAATATATTTTTGAAGTCATTATTTTATATGAAGATTGATTTGGCCTTCAAGTTGCAATTCAAACCAGGTCCAAGCCAAAGGGTTGGCTCGCCAAGCCATATCCCAAGCCAAAACCAAAGGTGCAACCAAACCAAAGTTTGAAATTTTTAGAAATGAGATCCCATTTCATTTTTTTAAATAATAAAAAACACATTTAGCAAATGGGAAAGGGGATCCCGTTTCAAAAACAAAATAGGATCCCATTTCTCTTTTTTTAAATTTTTTTTTTTTTTAATCAAGCTATATATACATGAAATATAAAATTTAAGCATAAGTCACATTTCCCTTTGTCTTTTTCCTTTCTTATACTTTAAGTTATATTTCATGTATATAATGGCAAGATGTTTGAGAGTGGTTTCAGATCTCTAGGAGTTATAATGCAAATTCTAGATTTTAGAAGAACTTATAAATTGTGACGTAATAGGACCTATAATGTCATAATACAACCTATTATGTCATAATAGGTCCCATTGTGACATAATAGGTCTTATTGTGTCATAATAGGTCCTATTGTGACATAATAGGTCCTATTTATGACATAATACGACCTATTAAGTCATAATATGTCCTATTATGACATAATACGACCTATTAAGTCATAATATGTCATATTATGTCATAAGACCCCTTAAGAGGGCCTATTATGACATTATACGTCTTACTAGGACCTATTATGACTTAACACCCCTTAGTAGGACCTATTATGACATAATAGGATCGATTATCACACAATAGGACCTATTATGTCATAATAGGTCTTATAATGTCATAAGACCCCTTAAGAGGACCTGTCATGTCATAATAGGTCCTATTATGTCATAAGACCCCTTAAGAGGACCTATTATGACACTATACCCCTTAGTAGGACCTATTGAAGGGTATTATGTCATAATAGGATTGATTATGACATAATATGACCTATTATGACATAATATGACCTATTATGACATAATATGACCTATTATGTCATCATAGGTCCTATTATGGCATAATATGACCTATTATGTCATCATAGGTCCTATTATGATATCATAGGTCATATTATGTCATAAAACCTCTTAAGATGACCTATTATGACTTTATACCCTTTAGTAGGACATGTTAAGGAGTATTGTGTCATAACATAACCTATTGTGACATAATAGGACCTATAATGTCATGATATGATTTATGTCATAATAGGTCCCATTGTGACATAATAGGTCCTATTGTGACATAATAGGTCCTATTATTATATAATATGACCTATTATGTCATAATAGGTCCTATTGTGACATAATAGGTCCTATTGTGACATAATAGGTGCTATTGTGACATAATACGACCTATTATGTCACAATAGGTCCTATTATGACTTAATACGACCTATTATGTCACAATAGGTCTTATTATGTCATAAGAATCCTTAAGAGGACCTATTACGACATTATACCTCTTACTAGGACCTATTATGACATAAGACCCCTCAGTAGGACCTATTATGACCTGATAAGATCGATTATCACATAATAGGACCTATTACGTCATAATAGGTCGTATAATTTCATAAGACCCCTTAAGAGGACATGTTATGTCATAATAGGTCCTATTATGTCATAAGACCCCTTAAGAGGACCTATTATGACATTATACCCCTTAGTAGGACCTGTTAAAGGATATTATGTCATAATAGGACTAATAATGACATAATAGGATCTATGATGATGTAATAGGTCCTATTATGTCATCATAGGTCCTATTATGACATCATAGGTCATATTATGTCATAAAACCCCTTAAGAGGATCTATTATGACTTTATACCCCTTACTAGGACCTCTTAAGGGGTATTATGTAATAATATGACCTATTATGACATAAAAGGACCTATAATGTCATAATAGGACCTATTATGTCATAATAGGTCCCATTGTGACATAATAGGTCCCATTATGTCATAATAGGTCTCATTATGTCATAAGACCCCTTAAGAGGACCTATTATGACATTATACCTCTTACTAGGACCTATTATGACATAAGACCCCTTATTAGGACCTATTATGACATATGTAGAGAAAGATAAGTTGTTTGGGAGAGAGAGATGGTATGTTTAGAGAGAGATAGAGAGGTATATAAAGAGAAATATAGGTAGGTAGGGGGTAAGGGGAGGTGTATAGAGATAGTGGAGATAAAGAGTAAAGAGTTAAGGACGTGAGAGAGAGGTAGAGACATAGTTTTGAATTTTGGGAGAGGGGGGACAAAGTGAGATAGAGATGTAGAGAGGAGATAGAAGGGACATAAAAGTAGAGGGAATGAGGGAAGGGTGAAGAGATAGAGGGAGAGAAAGATGTTGGTAGGGAGGGAGCGAAAGGTATATATAGAGAGATAGATAGTATATGTAGAGAAATAAAGGTAGGTAGGGAGTAGAGAGTAGAGAGTTAAGTATGTGAGAGAGAGGTAGAGATAAGTCTAGATTTTAGGAGAGAAAAGAGAGAGTGAGATAGAGAGGTAGAGAGGAGATAGAGGGGAGATAAAAGTAGAGAGGGAAGGAGGGAGGGTTAGAGAGAGAGAGAGAGATCTCAAGTGGAAGAGAGATGCATGTAGAGAAAGATAATTTGGTAGGAAGAGTAACAATGGTACATAGAGAGAGAGAGAGAGGTATATATGTAGAAAAATAGAGATAGGTAGGGAGTAAGGGGAAGTGTGTAGAGAGAGAGGAGATAGATAGTGGAGAGTTAGGGATGTCAGAGTGAAAAAAATGAGATATAGAGGTAGAGAGGGGATAGAGGAAGAGTGTTATGGAGAGAGATGAGTCTAAAGCTCAAGAAAGATAAAGAGAGCTAGAAAATGCTGATAAGAGCTTGCTAATTGCTGAAATTTGACTAAGTATAAAATTTAATAAGATCTTCTAAAATCTAGAATTTGCAAAACTTACTCCTGGAGATTTGAAATTACTTTCAAACATCTTTCCAATATAGATATGGAGGGAGATGAGTCTAGAGCTCAAGGAAGATTAAGAGATTGAGATAAAAAGAGTTAGCAAATATTGAACTATTGATTACTAAAATTTGACTGTCTGAAAATTTATAACATCTTCTAAAATCTAGAATTTGCATTATAACTCCTAGAGATATGAAACCACTCTCAAACATCGTGCCAATATATACATGAAATATAACTTAAAGTATAAGAAAGGGAAAAAAGACAAAGAGAAATGTGACTTATACTTAAATGTTATGTTTCGTGTATATATAGCTTGTTTTTAAAAAATAAAAAATAAAAATAAAAAAAAAAAGGGAAACGGAATCCCGTTTCATAAACAGGAACTCATTTTTTTTTTTGAAATGGGATCCCATTTTTCTCAAGATCCCAATGCTAAACGGGATCCCGTTTCAAATTTTGGCTTGGGATCCCAACGTGAAATTTGTTTCTCATGCGCTCCATGATTTACCATTTTTTTTAAGTGTTAAACTTTCACACTAAGTGGACACAACTTTGTGCACTTACCCACTATTCACTATAACATGACTATTACTCGAAAATCTCAAAGTTGAAGTCATTAAAATGATCATAACTTTCGAAATACTTAACGAAAATCAATGAAATAAAAATAAAATGAAAGAGGATTTAGATATTAATCAATCCCCATGCATAAAATATCACCCATAGGTCGTACAAGGCCATACAACGGTCTAGAGCAGAGTAGAATGTTGGAAAATACATAAAACACAATGTATTTTATTCAGTAACTTCTCAAAACTTTACATTCCACTTCTACACTTTTCCTCTCGACCTTACAAGAAGTATTTGAACATATTTAAACTCATTCCCAACTATTGGTAACTGTCCAACCAACTCCCACATGACTTTTCAAATGATGACCTTTCATATTCCCAATTTTTTCATTTTTACAACAAGACAATTTTGCAAGAATTGATATTTTTTGACAAAATGAACTCATAATCACCTAATAATCTATTGACTCACTCAAACATGTTAAATTTTGTCTAAATGACCTTATAACATGACCCAAACATCATGTAAATAAAATATTTACAAAATAGCCTCATGAAGGCATAAAGTCCACTAGATGCTCCTACGCCATTGTTAGAAAATGTTGAGCAGGTAAATTCTCCCGATGTCAGACTTCTTCAAAATTTTCAACACATTTTGTGAGGTTTACTATAAATAATTTATTATCTCCTCATTTGAAACATCTCACAATCATCTCCCAATTGCATTTTCTCATGAGCAATTCAATTCCAATTGAGCTGCAAGCAATCAAGCATCTTCAAGGCAGCGAAGGAGAGCTCAAGTATTCATATTTTCAAGAATTCAATATGGAATCCATGATCAAGTTTATGTGAGACATACATGATCTTCCACCTATCAACATAAACCTTACATGGAGGCTTCAAGGCAAGGAGATTCATAGAAAAGGTATAGCATTATGAATTTTGCATTTCCTTTAAGGTTTTAGCCTCTACCCTTCAAGGGTAATCTCTCTTTTCTTCATCATTGTTGTAGGGTTAATTTCAACCTAGATTTTGACTTAGACAAAATCCTATATAACCCAACACCATTTTTCTCTTTTTGTTGTGTGTGGGTTTAAGATCTATTAGAGAAGGATTATAAAATTAGAAAGTGCAAATTGAAACCAAAAAAAACAAACTTTGAAGAAGCAAAAAATTGTGGTCAGTGGTAACCATTGTCTGTGTTTGACACTTTTCCAATGAAATTTTAGGGAGATGATATGTGTGACATCCTAATCCAAAATTTGTTCATGATACTTGCATACGAAACCTTCAGGTTAGTGGAGCCTATTGACATAGAATAACACTTGTTCTTAAATTGCAAACACAAATTCCTATATGAGTCACATTTATAGAACTATTATCATAGTTTTCATATATCTATTATGTAGCTTATTTTTATGTTGATTATTGCCAAATTTATCTCTTTAGACATAATTCTTGTATTTCATCATTCTATCGTACCCAATCACTCAGCAAGTAAATAAGCAATTCATGTGCCCATCTTTCCCAAAGGATTTTAGTTGGGCCTATTGGTTATTTCTCCAATGTATGTTGATGAGAATGAGTTTGATTCCTAGATTACATATTTAGACTAGTGAACCGATTTACTCATTGCTACACCTCTTATTTAGAAGTGACGAAAATTAATTGAGATCAAAAGTTGTATTTTAAGGAATTGGCACAACTCAAGTTATGGTATTTTGTAGACTTATATGTAGCTAATTATCAGAGACTTGTAGTGCTAGTGACAGACATCTTAGAGAGGAGACTCGTGGTGATTTTTATGGATGGATTAATAGATCCCTTCAAAGGTTGGATTAAAGCTCTCAATCCACCTACCTTTCAGGAAGCCATCAAGAAGATGAGAGATTTGAAGGCTTCTACTTTAGGAGGAAAATTTCAATCAAATAGATTCTCTCAAAATAAGGATAAGGACAAGAAACAATTTAATAACGAATCACATGAACCACATAATGATTCTAATAGATTGGATAGTGAGCAACTAAATAACCTTTAGAGCAAGAAATTATGCTTCCACTATAGAGAACCTTGTGACCCATCTCACAAGTGTAGTGTGAAGACGAAAGATAAGCAAATGGAGTACTTTTCTACTAAATAATTTGCATCAAAAAAATTGGAACAACAATTAGATTCAAAGAGAAGTGATGGGGAAATATCATTAGAAGAAGGGCAAAAGAGTGATGGTACAAATGCCTAACTCTCTAGTGTATAGAAGGTAGTCACATTTAAGGTAAGAGGAGTGTTGTACAGTGGTGGAAAATCATAACCCTTATCAATACAGGTGCTACTCATAACTTCATTGATGAGAGCTTTGTGGCTAGGAGAGGCTTGCAGAAAGAGAGGCATGATGGATTTAAGGTATGGTAGCTGACAAGACAAACTCTCTTATACCCGTAAGATCTCTAATTTGGGTATGTACTTGGATATTATGAATTGAAATATGAATTGTATGTGGATAATTTTGGGAACATCGATGTGGTCTCAGGGTTGCATTAGATATTGTCTCTTGTAGAGTTCTATTTCAATTTATAGAAAATGGAGATGAAGCTTGAGTCTAATAGAAAAAAGATAGTACTTAGGGGACTATCAGATGGATATACAAGAGTTGAATCCTTCAAGAGGATAGAACAGTTGATTAGACTTGATTATGTGTGGTGGGTAGAAGAGTGCCTTATCATGCCTACAATAGTAGTTCAACAAAAGAACAACTACTAACTTGATATTCATAAATTCCAAAGAATAGTGAATTTTTTGAGAGTATTCCTCTTGGAGTTCCACTAGAGAGGAATAAAGCATGTCATAGAGTTGGAGGGGGTGTCAAACTAGTAATTAATATGCCATACAGAAATCCTAAGAGACATAAGGATAAGTTAGAGAAATCTATTAAGGAGAAACTGAAGATGGGACACATTAGGCGCAACAAAAACATGTTTGTATCAACAATAGTTTGGTGAAGAAGGATGGGACAACATAAATGTGCATTGATTATATGGCACTAAATATGAAGACAATAAAAATAGGTACCCCATTCCTATAATTGATGATTTTCATGGAGCATGTTATTTCTTGAGGATGGATTTAAGGTTGGATTACCATTAAATATAGATGAGGAGAGAGGACATAGAAAATACAACTTTCATATGTCACTTTGGACATTTCAAGTTCCTGGTGATGCCCTTTGGTTTGAGAAATGCACCAACTACTTTCTAGAGTTGCATGAATTAGGTATTCAGAAAAATAAATAAATAAATAAAAGAGAGAAAATTTGTGTTGATATTTTTGTATGATATCTTGATTTTTAGTAAGACATGGGAAGAGAACATGAGACATCTTGAGGAGGTCTTAAGAATATTGGAGAGAGTATCTATATGCTAAGGAGTCCAAATATGACTTTGTTATGACAAAGTTTCTCTACCTTAATCGTATCATCGATGCAAAGGGAGTGAGAGTTGATCCTAACAAGATCAAGGCAATCGTTGAAAGGTCCACTCCTGCAAATCTTACTTAGCTTAAGGGATTATTTTCTCTATGCAGTTTATACAAGAGGTTTTTTAAGCACTTCTCATACACTACAATGCCACTTACAGACTTGACAAAGAAGGTAGCTTCTGAGTGGTCAGATTCAACACATAAGTGTTTTGAACATTTCAAATAATTGATGTCTACAAGTCATATGTTGGCAATATGAAATTTATCCCTTTTGAGTTAGTGTGATACTTTAGGAGAGGGGATTGGAGCAATTTTGATGCAGCAGAAGCACCGCATAGCATTTGAGAGCAATAAAATGAGAGGTGCAGAGAGGAGATACTCTATTTATGATTGGGAGATGGTGGTCATTATGCATCCCTTGGCCAAATTCAAACCATGCCTAGTAGGGGGTAAATTCATTATCAAACGAACCACAATAGCATCAAGTACTTCATGAACCAGAAGGATCTCATTGACAAGTAGCAAAAGTGTGTTAGTAGGCTACAGACATATGATTTTGACATTATATATTTCAAGGGGAAAAAGAATGTAATTGTTGATGGACTTTCCTAGAGACCTTACTTATGTTCTCTTGTTGAGATTATTGTTGATTGGAGAATTAATTTTAGCAAAGTGTGCTAAGGATTTTATTGGGAAAATGGTGTCTCAACTTTGCATTTACATGAGGTTAATATTTAAAGTAAATTTTCATTTGAGCAAGAAATAGTGCAAAATTATCTTCGAAGCTTCTAGTTGGCTAGATAAACATGCCAGTATTTTTTGTCGCAAGATCGTAGCTAGTTTTGAAGCTATCAAAGTTTTCATTTTTGAAGGGTGTGATGAAAGGTTTAAAATCAATTTTGAGTAATTTAGAGGCTCTGAAATACCCTAAAAAGTGGGCATAAATGGTGTTGCAGTTTACAAGTTGATAAAGCACTTCATGAGCTTTATGGCGCTTCAAACGGTTCGTCAATCAGACACATGGTTCACAAGTTATGGCCTCCGGAACTTTAGACTCCTGAAATAGGAAATATAAAATGCATCGGACACAAATGAGCTATAAAATGGAGGAAGAAATGTCGATGTGTGTTTTGACATATCATAGGGCATCTAGAATGGAGATAAGGTTGGCTCTACTCTATTGGGTAGTTTTAGTCCGTGGTCTTGTAATATCATTTGATGGTTTCTTGTAGTGTATCTCCTATATATGAGGTGTGTGAGATAGAGGTTGTGTGTAAAATTCTTATGGCTATTCATGAGTTACCTCTAAATCTATGATTAGTGGTACTCTTGTGAAGAGCTTGCTCTGCAAGTATATTGTAATATGTTATTGATTGTTGACTAATATATTGAGTTGCTTTTGGAGTGTGGGGTTTATCTCCCCAAAGGGTTTTCCTCACGTAAATCATTGTATTGTTGTGTTGTGGTATGTATAATATTATGTTTATTTCTATTATGTTTTTGTAACTGTTGTAACGACCTATTACAGTTTTTGCATTACCCTCCTCTCAAGGTTAGTGTAGGAAGTTGTTCCACTACTTAACTTCCTTACAAGTGGTATCAGAACTTGATTACCTTTGGATTCAGTTGTGGGTTGTTGGGTTTTTTTAACTAATCCATATATGAGTGGGAGCTTGTGCAAAAGATAATTTTTGATATTGTTGGAGGAATTTTCAAATAGCAAGTTCATCAGGTTCAATAAAGGTGGAGAAATTTAATGGTAGTAATTTTGAGAAGTGGAAGTTGAAGATGGAAGATCTTCTGATAGATCGACATCTGTGGGATGTTGTTGATTTGAATGTCTCAAGACCCTTAGATCCTATTGCGGCTACTCTATATGATGTTATGGACCGTAAAGCCAAGGGTCTAATTAGATTGTGCTTGGCAAACTCTATTCTAATCAATGTCCACGAAGGGAATTCTGCAAAGAAGTTATGTACTAAGTTTGGTGAAATGTATCAAGCCAAATCTTTATTAAATCAGATTTTCTTGAGGAAAAAATTGCATTTCTTGAAGATGGAATAGGGTGTATTAATTGCAGATTGCCTAGAAACAATTAATATGTTGGTGGCTCAATTGGTATATGTTGGTGTTAAGATGGATGAAGAGGAGAAATGTCAGATTTTGCTTTGTTCTTTGCCTGATTTGTGGGATCCTCTTGTTATGGCTATCAGTAGTACTTTTGTTGTTTTGAAGTTTGAAGATGTGGTGGGTGCCCTACTTGGTGAGGACATGCAGAGGAAGGTATCCATTAGTTCAAAGGAAGCCCTGACTGTTTGTGGAAGACCTAAGAAAAGAAGCAAGAAGAATGAAAAGTGCAATAAATCTAAATCCAAAAAGAGATTGAAATCTCCTGGAAAGTCCAAAGTCATTTGCTAGAATTGCGGTAATTCGGGTCACATCTATAAGGACTGTAAAGAAGAAAAGAAGAAGAAAAAGAAGAAAAAGAAGAAGTTTGATTCTGATTTTGAGTCCGAGAAGGATGTCATAACCCTCTTTCTCTATCTTGATAAAAACTTGCTACTATTATAATTATTGCTATTATATTTCATATCATTTTGTGATTATTGTTAGAAATGTTTTATTTATTAAGATTGAAATTATTTTTTAAAAAGGAATTAAATAGTGGACACACACTTGAAAATCATAAATTTAATTTGGCAAATTATTCTTTTATTCAAAATACCAATTGAGCACATGAAGTAGGAGGAAATAAGAAGCTTCTAGAAGTAGATTTCAATTCCACTTTCTTACATGTAACCTCCATTTTGTCAATAATTAAATTTGCATGAATCAATTTTTGGAAAAAAATCTCTAAAATGCATTAATTCTATTGATAGTGGAAAATGATGCATCTTTCTATAAAACATGTTAGAAGTAGGAAGATTTTTGTAGACAATTGTATTGTAGGAGATTGTTCTTTTTTTTTAAGTTTTTGAGAAGATCTTACCAAGCTAGAAGGAAAGATTTGGAGGTGATTCAACATCAAGTGATTACGATCGCTTCTATTTTCTTCACTTTGAATTCTATGCTTTTCAAGAAATTTTTTTAGTTTCCAAAAAAAATATAATAATAAAAGAGTGATATATATATATATATATATCTTTTCTTTTCATTCAAAAAATAATAATAAAAAGAAAGATTTAGATTATTTTTATTTTAGAGAGAATTGTGTATTTTTCTTAGTGCAAATAAATTAAACTCTATTGAATTTTTCATTTACACAATTTATCTCCAATTGATTTATTGTCTGTGATGATTTACTTATTTCCCATGTTTTTATTTATCTATTCCCGTGTTTAATTATTCTTCGGATTAATACTTTCCTTTATGTTTGTTTCTGAAATAAATTAAACTCTACATTATATATATATATATATATATATATAAAATAAAATAAAAATTGTTGGTTTTTTCGATGTTTCTAATTTATTCCAGCCAAAGAGGAGGTGGGGCAGTTTCGTAGCTACGTGGGATGGGGAAGTGGCAGGGCCCGCGGGCCCACTTCCCCACTCCCTCTCCTCCTATTCCCTTCTACCGCCCTTTATGCCGTGATGTAATTTAAATTGTTAATCTTAACAAAACATTATTAACGAAAATTTATTTCTAAATTAGTTATAATCAAATCAAGATTTCAATCAATTTTTTTTATTAGATAAATTTATATTTAGATTAATATTGATGACAGTTGATGCTTTTAAATTAAAGTTGTAGTTTAGTGAATTTACTTATAAGTAATCTTTTAGTTGGTAAAATTATATTTGTAAATTATTTTATAACTAAATTCATAATTTGATATTAAATTTTGGTTTGGTAAAATAAGATTTGTAAATTAATTTAAATTAGAATTTAGATTTATTATAATTAAATTTTAATTGGATAAAATAATATTTGTATTTTCATTTAAAATTAAGTTTTAATCTAGTAAAATAATATTTCTAGTAAATTATATTCGTAGATTAATTTAAGTTAAATTTCAGGTTGGTAAATTAATATGTACATTAATAACTAAACTTACAAATTGGAATTTTTGTTTAATTTAATTTTGGCTTGGTAAATTTATGGATTAATTGGTAACTAAACTTGGGTAAACTTACAAATTGAAAATTTTGTTTAATTGAATTTTGATCTGGTAAATTTATGGATTAATTTGTAACTAAATTATAACTTGGGGGTCGTTGGGTTATTTAATTAGTAATTTCAATTCATTATGAATTATCAAACTTTATAGTTATAAACATCAATTTAACTTGGTTATTTAATAGGTAATTTCAATTCATTATGAATTATTAAACTTTATAGTTATAAACATCAATTTAACTTGGTTATTTAATTGGTAATTTCAATTCATTATGAATTATTAAACTTTATAGTTATAAACATCAATTTAACTTGGTTATTTCAATTCATTATGAATTATTAAACTTTATAGTCGTAAGTTATGCATTAATTGTTATCATGCAAGTTACACATTGATTTGTTATCATGCAAGTTACGCATTTATTATTATTGTGCAGGTTACATATTTATTTCATCATGCAAGTTACATAGTTGTTGTTATCATGCAAGTTACACATTGATTTGTTATCATGCAAGTTACGCATTTATTATTATTGTGCAGGTTACATATTTATTTCATCATGCAAGTTACATAGTTGTTGTTATCATGCGATTTATATTTCAGGAGCTAGATATAATAGCCCTTCTCAATTTGAATATTAATCTTCTAGTAATAATAGTGATTCTCCATTAGAATTAGTTAATTTTTTCAATTTATAAGTTCTTGTAAATAATGTTCTCAATTTTCAAGTTGCAATAGGATAATGATTATTTAAGCTTCCAATAGAATTATAGTTTCTTTCATAAGTTGATTAAGCTTAGTGTTATTTAAGCTCAATGAGTTACTTAGTTAGATAACTAAACAAAGAGGAGTTGGAAAACAAAAACCTTAGTAGCGTTTGGTATCTATGGTGTCTTTGGGTCATGCTTACAGGTAATGTCATCGTGATGAACTACTGCACTTAATGCCTAATAAAGTTGCACCAACGGCGTCTATGGCATCATCCCTATAAATTGTCGGGGAGTAATAAGGGTCATTTGGAAGTTAAAATCCAAGGGGTGGTGTGTAATCTCCCTTGGATCAATAATCTAAAAAAGATAAACTTTAAAAAATGAATTTTACATCTGCTCAATTAAACCGCAGAAAACCCCCATTAGGGATTGGTTGCGTATGATGTTGGATTTTATTTATCTTAATGTTTTTCAACGGATGATAAAAGAGTCACGAGTGACGCTCATGATAGGAAGTAGGACTTAATTGTTTAGGCCATAAGCAAAGGACCACCTTCAACCTATTTGCTATTGTGCTACCATCGTGGGTAGCAACCGCAGAGAAACTGTCTAGGACATTGACCCTGGAAAGGGTTGTGTACCCACCAACAATTTACATTAAACCCTATAACTACATACTTTACGCCTTGATCTCGTGCCAAAACGGGTATGTAGGCAGTCTAGGGACAGAGTTGTCCCTAGTACTCAAGCATTCGGGGATGGGGTCTAGGATTTGGGTTAAAGGCAAGTAGATGGTTCTCGAAGTCCCTTGGTCCCTCAATATCAAAGGGTGTATAATTTACTAATTGGAAGATTATATATATATATATATATATCAACGCATACTCGGAAGGAATCCCGTATGGATTTGCTTGCTTCCCGAGGCTTTAGGCCAAATTCCGAGGCGGAACCCAAGCTTATATTATGTTGATTTTTCACTCCTAAGGAAGGCGACCTCAGTGAACTCCTAGTAGGGGAGTGTAGTCTTTAGAGAGTGACTTGGGACCAAGATGGTCCCGATGAGTCTAAAGTCTTTGCCTAGAGCATTTCGTATTCCTTGAAGAGATGCCTACCTCGTTTGGGTAGATACCTATACCAAACAGGATAGATGGAACCTCATGTCCCGTATGGACAGATGTCTAACTCGTATGGTTAGATGCTCATCCTGGATGGATGAATGCCTATTCCATTTGGATAGATGCCCAGAGTATGTGATTGAATCAAACACAATTAAGAATAAAAAATAAAAAATTATTAGTCAAAAAAAATTGGGTAAAGTAAAGTGGGTTATTACAAAGGAAGATGGTGATGCATTCATTGCAGCTTTGGTTACTCATGCAAGTAATGATGTATGGTTAATAGACTCGGGTCTATCTTTCATATGACTTCCAATAAAGATTAGTTTTCTGAATATGAATAATTTAATGGAGGCAAGGTTTAATTCAAATTTAGACATTGTTGGTTGAGGTAAAGTTAGGATAAGGTACCACATGATAGAATAAAAAGGATTATCAGTGTGTTGCATATCCCTGGATTAAAACGAAATTTATTATCTGTGAGTAAATTGATAGATGCGGTGTGTAGGTAGTCTTTTCTGATGCAATATGTAAGATGATTAAGGGTGCTATGGTAATTTCTAGAGGTGTCAGGTTCGACACATTGTATAAGCTAGAGGCATACATTGTTGAGTGTAATAGCACACTGTAAAAAAGTAAATTCGTGGATACTTCATCGAAAGATTTGAGGGTTTCACCTTCAACGAATGGACATGGCTTTTGGGTTCCTAAGGATGCACTTTCTTCTAGAGCAAATTTACCTACAAGGAAGACTATGTTATGGCACCAAAAACTTGGCCACATTGAAGAAAAGGGTTTGAAGACCTTGAAAAATGAAGACCTTGTTGAAGATTGAAATGATTGTGATCTTGACTTTGATTTCTATGAGCATTGCATTTATGGAAAACAAAACCACGTTTAGTTTTACTCGAGTTCTCATAAATCTTGTAATTTTTGGATCTTATTCATACTGATGTATGTGGTCTTGTAGATGTTTCTTTGATTGGAAAATCCACATATTATGTTTAATTTATTGATGATTTTAGTAGGACATGGGTATACTTTCTAAAGAGTAAATATGAAGTTTTTAGTCATTTTAAATAATTTAAAGCAATGGTTGAGTTGCAAATTGGAAAGAAAATGAAACGCTTGAGGACTGATAATGGCGGTGAATTTTGCTTTAATGATTTTGATAGATTATGTAAAGACTATGGTATTAACAGACAGAAGACAACTCTATATTCTCCACAACATAACAGAGTTGTAGAAAGAATGAACAGGACACTAATGGAGAAGGCTAGGAGTATGTTGAGTGGTGTTGGTCTAGAACAAAAGTTTTGGGCTAAAGTTGTTGCCACTGCTTGCTACCTGATTAACAGGTCTCCTAGATTATCTCTTGTTGATAAAATGTCTATGGAAGCATGGTCAGGTCACAAGCCTTCATTGAGACATCTTAGATTTTTTGGTTGTGAGGCATATGCACATGTGCCAAAGGAGAAGCGAACAAAGTTGGAGAACAAGGCTGTGAAATTTATCTTCACCGATTACAGTTATGGTATGAAAGGATACAAGCTTTGGAACCATGTTGCACAAAAGGTAATTCATAGTAGAAGTGTTATTTTTAGGGAAATTAAGTCTCTTTTGGTTCCATTGCAGCCAAAATGGACTAAACAAGAAGATCTAATTCAATTCCCTTCTATGCCTGAAAGAGTTGAATCAAGACCACTTGATAGGCATGAAGTTGAGGAGAGAACGTCTAGCTTTGAATCTTCAGAAGAGGAGGAAGAACCTCTAACTCAGCTTGTTCGAAGGTCTACAAGACATAGACAACCACTTGAAAGGTATTCACATGATGATTGGAGATGTATTTTTCCTTTGAATACTAATGTGGATGAATCTAGATCTATAAAGGATGCATTAGGTATGAATGATGCAGAATCCTGGAAGATTGCTATGGAAGAAGAAATGTCATCTTTGAAAAAGAGTGATACATGGGATCTTGTACCATTGCCTAAAGGATGGAAGCATGTTGTGTGGGGGAAAAAGTGACACTAAGCAAACATGCCCTAATCTCACTTTCAATCACACATTTGTGGAATATGAAAGAGCCTAGAGGTATCACACAATTGGCTACTTCTTTTTGTGGAAGAGAGAGCCACGGGCTACCTATTAGGATTTCTATTCCTTTGTTGTAATTGAAAGATAAAATGATGCAAGTTCAATCCCTAACCCCAAAGTGCAAGTATGAACTAATAACAAGATTGCAGAATTGAACTTAAATAATGGAAAGTTGTAAACACAAGGACAAGAAAAGAATGAAAATGCATACCCGGAGTTAAAATCTGACTGAAAATGTTCGAGATGGGGGGGCGGGCGCCACTGTCCTGATTCTGCCCCTAAAACTGCTCCGAAAACTGCTGTTTTGCAACCTGGAAAAGCTGTCAAAAATGCTGAAAATGTTGTCTGTCAGGAGGACCAGGGCGCCCAACGCCCCTGTCCTGGCAGGACCAGCGCGCCCCACGCCCCTTTCCTGGTCTTTTTCTCTGAAATTTGGTGGGAAGGTCGGTCTCAGTCTGCTTCTCCCGGATCTGCAACTTGCGGCGTCGTCCGAGTCCCGAAACCTGCACTTATATCTGAAAAGGTGTGTGGGTGGCTATATAGGGTTTTGCCTTAGTCAAACCCCCGCTTTGGTGATTTCCACCTCCACGAATAGCCAAGTTGTATTGTAAAATGTATTGTGTGTGCAGACCTAGTGTGTGTGCAAGGTCCTAAAATGCAAGAAAGCAAACTAGAGCAACCTAGAAAGTAAACCCTAATTGCTCGTAAATGATAATGTAAATGCTCCAAATCAAGATGCAAAGTGATCTAAAGCATGAATAAAGGATATATTGAAGCTTATGCAAAGACATGAAAACAACATGAAATCATACCCAACCCTCAAGGGAGGAGTACAAGCCAATCTTCAGTCGGTAATCTCCTATTGTTCTTCAATGTCTTCCAAGCCCTAAATGAATGAATAAAATTGATGAATGCTTGATAGATGGATGTTGATTGTTGTTGAAGTCTTCAAAGATCTGCTCTTTCGCTGCATAGAAGGTCCTTTAAAGCCCCAAAAATCGGATCCTTTCAAATGAAGAAAGAGAGCTCTTATATATGAAACCCTAGGTCTTAATTTCGTCTTTTGGCCGACCTAGAGATTGAATATCCCGCCAATTTCTTGGGGTTAAGCTTTATTTTATGATTGGATCGTGCTCCCAAAATTTCGGGAAAAATGTCCGGGACCATGTGCACCGGGCGCCACGGTCCCGACAACTTTTCACCAAATTTTCAGGGCCGTCGGATATGATGATTTTAGAGAGAATCCCGAAGTTACAGGTGATTTCGAGATGTTTTGACCCCCGAAATCAAGCCCCCAAGTTCAAAATAGGACCTAATTAGGGTTTTTGATTAAATGATGTATTGGAAGAATAAAATGAAAAGGGCACACATTAATGAAAGGGCCCAACTTTATGATGTGGAAGATGATGAAATAGAACCTTAGACCTAATTAATTTGATTAATTAAGTGCTAAAGGAGAAATGCAATGCAAAATACAAAATGCACTAAGGCGGGTGCTAAACTAGGTGCGAAATTGTACCACCCTAGCAAGTGCGTACAATTTACGACGCTACACATGTTTATTGCAAATAGGTGTTCAAGAAAAAGATTGGTTCAGATAGAAACATTGAGAAGTATAAAGCAAGGTTGGTTGCAAAAGGCTACTCTCAAGTTGAGGGTGTTGATTATGGTGAGATATTTACTCATGTTACAAAAATGACATCCATTAGATTTTGGTTTTCTATTATTGTTGCTTATGATTTAGAGGTTGAGCAAATGGATGTGAAAACTTCTTTCCTTCATGGTGATTTGGAGGAGGATATCTATATGACACATCCAGAGAACTATGTGGTGAAAGGTAAAAATAATTTGGTCTGTAAATTGAAGAAATCTTTGTATAGCCTCAAACAAAGTCCTAAGATGTGGTACTAGAAATTTGATATATATGTGTTGATTTTGGGATTTGTGCATTCTAAATTAGATCAGTGTTTATTATAAATTTGATGGTGATCATTTCATGTGCATTGCATTATATGTTGATGATATGTTAGAGTCTCAGCTTGTTGCTAAATTTGAAATGAAAGATCTTTGTGCAATGAAACACATTCTTGGGATGGAAATTAGAAGAGATGGAGTGAACATAAAGTTATGGTTAGGCCAAAGTAAGTATGTGAATTCATTATTATAAAGGTTCAACATGTAGGATTCTAGACCATTATTTGTTACCTTCACAATTGGAATGAAATTTTCTATTTCACATTGTCCTAAATCTCCATCAGAGATGGAAGACATGAGCAGAGTGCCTTACCAGAGTGCAATTGGAAGTTTGATGTATGTTATAGTCTGTACTAGACCAAACATTGCCCAAGCAGTGGGAGTTCTTTCCAGATATATCTCTAATCCTGGTAAAGTTCATTGGGATACAATCAAAAGAGTCTTCAGATATTTGAAGGGTACCTAAAAGTATTATTTATTTTATCATGGTAATTTGGTTGGAGACGTGATTTCCCCTGATATTCATGGTTATGTGGATTCAGACTAGGCACGTGATATTGATAGAAGAAGATTCACCAATGCTTATGTGTTTACTTTATTTGGTGGTGCAATTAGTTGGATGAGTAAGTGACAGGATGTGGTTTCCTTGTCCACTACAGAAGAAGAGTATATGGCAGCTACCCATGCTTGTAAAGAAGTTATTTGTCTTAAGAGACTGTGTTCATATATTGGAATAAAACAAGGCGCAGTGATAGTTCATTGTGATAGTCAGAGTGTGATCTACCTAGGTAAGAACCCGTTGTTTCATGCTCGAACCAAGCACATTGATGTTCAATACCATTTTGTCAGAGATATGGTCAAAGATGGCAGGGTGAAGATGGTTAAGGTAGAGACTTTGATGAATGTAGCAAATTGTTTAACTAAGGTTGTGAGCACAGAGAAGTTCAAACGGTGTTCGGAGTCTATGGGCCTCATGGCCCCTAGTAATTAAATTATTGTGTTGATACTCCCTTTTCTCTTACAAGGTGTTCAACAAGTGGGAGAATGTTGGGAAAATGGTGTCTCAACCTTGCATTTTAATAAGGTTACTATTTATAGTAAGTTTTTGTTTGAGCACAAAATGGTGCAAAATTCTCCTCAAAGCTTCTAGTTGGCTAGGTAAGCACACTGGTAAATTTTCATCACAAGATCACAGCTAGTTTTGAAGATATCAAAGTTTTTGTCAATTGGACACACGGTTCACAAGTTATGGCCTCCCGAAGTTTGGACTCTTGAAATAGGAAATATAAAATGCATCGAACACATAAATGAGTTGTAAAAGGGAGGAACATGTGTTGATGTGTGTTTTGACATATCATAGGGCATCTAAAATGGAGATAAGGTCGCCTCTACTTTATTGGGTAGTTTTAGCCCATGGTTTTGTAAGACCATTTGACGGTTTCTTGTATTATATCTCCTATATATGAGGTGTGTGAGATAGAGGTTGTATGTAAGCATTATGTAAGAGTCTTATGGCTATTGAGTTACCTTTGAATCTTTGATAAGTGGTAATCTTGTGAAGAGCTTGCTATGCAAGTATATTGTAATCAATTATTGATTGTTGAATAATATATTGAGCTGCTTTTGGAGTGTTGAGTTTTTCTTCGGAAAGGGTTTTCCCCACATAAATCATTGTGTTGTGTTGTGGTCTGCATGATGTTATGTTTATTTATGTTAAGTTTTTGTAACTGTTGTAACGATCTGTACAAAAAATTGCATTACCCTCCTCTCAAGGTTAGTGTAGGAAGTTGTTCTGCTACTTAACTTCCTTGCAGATTCTTGGGCAGTAGGAATAATAGAAGGTGCTATCCATGATGACAAGTACATTGTGGTTAATTATTTGATCATTTGTAAGGAGAGGATTTAATTGGTGCCTACTTCACAGCTTAAGGTGAAGATATTGAGTACTTTTCAGTAGAATAAGAATCAACACACATATCTAGTTGGTCTCCTTCAGTCCCTACCCATTCCTAATCAGAAATGGGAATGCATCTCCATGGACTTTATCATCGAGCTACCTAAGGTATATGGAAAGGATTGCATATATGTTATGGTTGACAGATTGATAAAATTTACACATTTATTTGCTTATTTTGTTGCATATAATGTAGCCCAAGTAGCTGATTTATTCTTCAAATATATTTTCATATTACATGGGATACCTAGGAGCATAATGAGTGATAGGGATAGCATGTTCCTAAGCCTCTTTTGGCAAGATATTTTCAAATTGAGTGGGAGTGAGCTCACTCCCAACACAAGCCACCACCACAAATAGATGGTCAAACATAAATAATGAACAAATAGGTGGAAGGGTATCTCATAAATTATGTTTCAAGACAATAGAAAGCTTGGATTAAATGGCTACACTGTGGTGAATATTGCTACAATATTACATATCATATGTTCATCAAGATGTCACCATTTATGGCATTGTATGGTTATGAGGCATCCAACTTCATGGATTTGTTGTTTGAGGATAACAAAATGCCTAAGGTAAAGGATTTATTGCAAGAGTCAGGACATCATGAAATCTATGAAGGAGAACCTGTAACAAGCACAAAATCAACAAAAGTTATATGTTGGTCAACATCGAGTTGAGCACAGTTTTGAGGTTGGGGATAAGGTATATTTGAGGCTTCGTCCATAAACACAATCTACTCTTAACAAGAATGGAGCAAAGAAGCTTCTTAAGCCAAAGTTCTATGGTCCATTCAAAGTTTCCAGGCAGTTGGAGAAGTTGCCTATGAGCTTGAATTACTAGCTAGAAGAAAAGTGCATATTGTATTTTATGTATCCATACTCAAGAAGCCTCTTGGGCATTATGTAGTTCCCTCATCTAAGTTACCACCACTGGATGAGGAAGGGAAATTGATTGTTATTCCAGAGGCCATCATAGACTCTAGAGAGCATACTCTTTAGAAAAGAGTCATTAAGGAATCTTTGTTCAAATGGAAGAAATTGCTTGTTGAAGAAGCAACTTGGGAGAATAAATAGAATTTGAATCATCTAGAGTTGAGATTGCTTGAGGACAAACAATTCTAGGAGACCAGTTGGGTATGATGGACCATTAGTTTATTCATCGATTTCTCATAAGCTAATGAGTTAGGGTTAGGGAAATCTTAGTGACAATTTATCCAACAGGTTGTCAGTGCTAGGTGTTTATTTGAGCTCTAGTGGTTATGATATGCATAATGCCCTTTTCTAGAGTGAATTTTGTTGAGTGCTTCAACAATTATTATTTTTAATAAGTCAAATTTGAGCACCAGTTGAGCCAATTGTGAGTGTTACTATTTTTAGATGAGTCAATGGAAGCATATAATATCAATATCTCGATATTTAATATAGTCTGGTGGTTTAAAATTAAATAATGATAAGTTATTAATTAATTAAATTAAATTAAATATTTAACTTCATCATTATTTCAATTTATTTAATAAAGGAATCATGTGGTCACCAATAATAAAGTGAAAGTATTTTATTTAAGTGAATGGGAACATTGGAAGAATAAATTGATTTTAAACAAAATTAAAAGAGCAAAGTAAAAAGGGCGAGGCCTTTAGGAGGCATATAAAAGAAAATTTAAGGAGCTAACTTGTTATACTGGAATTGATACTATGATATTCTTCTTTTCTAGAGGAGCTTGTTCTTTGAGGGTTTGTGAGGATGAAATCTCTTGCAAGCAATATCTTCCACGTTGGTGAGAGATCCAATTTGAAGGATTTCTAAGTGGTTTCATACAGCAATCACAGTACAGCTTAATTGTGGAGCTTCATATTCAAATATGATAGAGGTTACTGCATATCAGACTTGTGAATCTCAATTTAAGAAAGCTTTTTTGAATGATTGTTTAGTGTTTGAATCTTCCTTGGCTGGTTGTACCATCCTTGCATCTGGTTGTACCATACTGGGTTGTGGCATTGAGTTCCTTTGGCTTCTAGTTCTGGTTTGGCATTGATTGTTTGGCTTGGGAGTGATGCATAGGGTTCCTATTGCATTGTATATCAATTTCATCTGCAAAAGAGATCATTCCTAGCTAAGGTGTCAAATTTTGGGAGCTTGCGAGAGCTAGTTGCACTTCTTGTTCTTGTACCCAAAAAAAATCAAAGTCAATCAAATTTTTTGGTTATGTTTGTAATGCATTTGCAATTTTTTATTTTTTTTAATTGATAAACAGCAAAGCCAAAAAAGTTGAAATTAAAGGAAAAATTTCTAGAATTACAAAAAGTTTATTAGTCTGACTGCCCTTTTGGGCCTACCATAGTAGAAGAAACTCAAGAAATGACAATTTCTTGATTAGAACTATTATCAACCCACAAAATAAAAGGAGAGTTCATCATAAACTTAGCAAACATCCTATCTACACCCAAATTCTAAAATTATCAACATTACATGTTGATACGTAATTCCAAAAAACTTATCAAAAATCAATATCTGCAAACAAATTCGTTTTTTTTTTTTGTATCAAATACCCCTCCTAGGTTGAAACCCAAGGTGGGAGTAGGATTGTGCTGAACCATGACCACCATGACCTTATTCTCTGCCCCGACCCCTTCCTCGACCGCATCCTCAACCACTTCCTTGGCTACTCTGCCCTTGATCGCTACCTTGGCCTCTCTGCGGGTGAACTGAAGTGTTTCCATTTCGGATGGGGGTCTCATCTTCTTCTTTAGGAATGAGAAAACCATTTAAAATAGCGAAATCTCTTAAATATTCCTCCTTATCTGTATCCTCAACATAATCTGCAAAGAACTTTCATTTTAAAAAGCATGTGCCATAGCAATGATAGCCCTATGTTTCATGAGGGCTAGACCCTTGAGGTCTAGAAGAAAAGGGTAGAATGTAATTGATTCTTCTAAGTCTTAGATTGAAGCAAGATCCATAGGTTGCAGAAGGCCAATCCCATGCACAACATACATTAAAATTTTACCTAAGCCAACCAATAGGTCTGGACCGAAAAGATGGTTAGCCAACTCTTTCACCTCTACCTTGGGCATGTGATTGTCTAACAGGGAAGCCACAAATCTTGAGGAAATTTGAGTATTATCCCTATAATACTCATTTCTATCAAGATGACCCCTTCCCAAGACCATTTTTACTGCCAAAATGACCAAAGCATCTGTGTTATGAAGTAGCCTCTTCAATCTTTGATCTGTGATTTCCTTAAAATTTGCTTGTCTATTAAGGCTTGCTAAAGAAACCGGAGTATCAACACCAAAGAAAAAGACTAGGTCCAAAAATGCCCTAATGATAAATTTTGAGGAGCTAGTTATTGTCACTTATCCAATGCAAGGAAATTTTTTCGCTCTCTCAGAACCAAACCAGTCCTCTGAAAATGAAAAGCTCAGTCAACACAAAAATGAAAGAAGAGATGAAAAAAGAACAACCAAATTGAATTGCAATTTTTTATGTGATTGCTCTCATTAATGACCGACCATAATCCCTGATGTCTACCTGTCGCATTAATTGCATTTTGCCTTGAGGTAAGTTACCTGTCGGTTTAGAAAAACTTTGATTAAATTCTCTGCCAAGTGGCTGATTTCAATGCCTTGTTAGTGTATGCAGAAAATATCTTTGCACTTCAAAAGGCACTTGCTTAGATTGTTGAAGATCTTGGCGGGCTGCCTAGATGCCAACCTTACTTACCATTAAGACAGCTTGTCTATAATTATTAAGCTAGAAAATCAAAATCACCAAAGTTGATGAATTCCCCGTCATTCTAAACACAATTCTAGCTAAGTTATATCAACCTTAAGTTTGGAGATGACGTGATGGTAGAACCGCTAAAACCTCTCGTAGAGAGTGAGGAAAGTTGGAAAATCTTGGTTCTCTCTCAATTTTCTGACATTTTTCAAGTACTAGCTTGAGTGTCGCCTACCTTATTTAATATGATCGAGTATAGTGTGATCTCAATTGCCAACTCCTCATTCCACATGTCCACATCCATATGTAGGATGAGCTAGCAAAAAGATTAGATTTTTCTATAGGCAGTCATTAAAATCTACTCAATGGTTCCTAAACTCAAAATCAAATTTCAAAATAGGATCAACCTTTTGTATGAGTCTGGTCATGCAACCTTAGTAACCATTGGTAATTTTGAATTCAAATTTGCAATGGTGAGAAGACCTACACAAAATTAAATTCTACTATTTTCCTAAGAAGAAGGTAAGCATTGATTGTTTTGAATCATATATTCATCCGCTCATCAACTAAGATCCAACCCTTCTGTTGCTGATTTAGAGAGAATTTGCCTCTGAATTTGCTTCTTTGTAAATATACTTGCAAGAGATGTTTTCAAATAGATCCAAAATTGATAAGATCATTTCCAGCATTACTTGCAGCCTCCAATAAGGGGTTCTTGCAGTTTTGATTGCATTGATAAAAATAGCAGAATCCAATCATTAAATTCTTTCAACCCAGTCATTAAATTCATGTTGAGATTTTCCAAGCCTAATTAAACCTCCTTTATTGTCTTTCAAACTTCTAATGGCATTACAATCCCCTCCAATGAATAAATTTTCATTCTGGATTTGAGATATCACTCCATCCAAGTCTGACCAAAAGGCACGCTTCGATGCCAAAGACACAGGAGCATAGGCATTAATCAACAAGAAAGAAAAATTCAAAGATAGAATCTTAACTGCAACCAATAACCAGTTTTTGTTCTGAAGCAAACCTCTCAATCTGAACAATCAAAGGTTTCCATATTAGAAGAAGACCCCTGGATGCACCATCTTCTTGAACTACTTCCTGCTTACAACCATTGTATTGGTTCCTAAGGCCTTGACCAAAGGATTCTTCGTGTTGAAGATTAAGTTTAGTTTCTTGGAGCATACTGATGTCTTCATTGATCGAAGAATTCTTCTTTTCATCAAGCATTTCTTGTTAGGGGCATTGAGGCCCCTAACATTCCAAGTTAGGATTTTTATTTATGTTCAAGAAGGGTTGGGCCCTACTGGCATGTGTGCAGTGTATGGTGACATAATGATATTGTGTTGTCATTGATGTCAATATGCTGAAGAGTGAACTGGTAATATGCTGAAGAGTGAACCGGTTTATTAAAGTTAAGCAACGGACAAAGAGAACCGGTATAATGTTGTGAACTGGTATGTTGAAATGTGAACCGGCATATGGAATGTTTTCTATCAAGGTTTAATATGGTATGACTACCGGTTGGTAGTCTCAGCCTCAGTATTTCTAGTTGAAGTGTTTCGAGCCTGTGTGATTCAACCGATGACATTGTGTGCTGAGTTAGCATTGAAATAGAGATCAGATCGTGTTGCCACATCAACCTCGGGTGCGTGAAGGATCTTGCATGAAGGAGATTGATCCTATCTACATCGGGAATGTACGTAATCTCTGTAAAGGTGGAGAACGCGTGATGGGTTATCGCCTCCATGAAGCGGTCAAGAACGAATGATGGAGAATGTCTTGAGATCTATTCAAGACCATTGTATTCAAATACAAAGTGTTCAATGGTTAGGATTGAACCGACAGAATTGCTCAACCTAAATATTTAGGGTTTAGGGCTTATGCTACCAACCTATCTATTTCCTATAAGGTCAATGTTGTGTTTCATGTTGAAGTTGTTGGCAAATGTTGTGTGTGTATCTAAGTGCAGAGATACGTGATTCTTGCTAGAAGAGATAAGAGAATTGATACCTACAGAGTATGTGTGCAAAAGGAAGAAACTAAAGCGGATCTGCATTGGCATTGAGTGCTATTACCAGATCATTGTAATACATGTTGATCTCTAACCACTTCAACAGTTGGGAAATCCCTTAACAGGGTAGCTTTAATCAGCTTGTTGTAAATCCTTTAACAGGGTGACTCAAAGCCATTGAGTTCATAAAATCCTCTAACAAGGTAATCTTTAACAGGGTTTAACCCTTAACCGGGTATTCTATCCATCCCATAACCGGGTGATCCCTAATAGGATCAGTTCCTAACAAAACCTGTTGTAATAGTCTTTAACCTGACTAAGCTCCTAACAGAGTGGACTTCTAAAGAGTTCAAAAACAGCTTGTGGGTAATCATCCCCACCGTGGTTTTTCCCAGTTGGGTTTCCACGTGAAAAATATGTGTGTCATGTGTGATGCCTCTTTCATGTGATGTTTCATTATTTCTTATTTAGTGGTGAATCATGTTGATCTAGTATATTATTGTATCTCGAATGATAGAATATTTGTTTATGCATAAGGATAAAGTGGAAATGAGGGAGTAGGTTGTATGGAAAGCTAAGTGTTGCCAGTTTATGTCTTTCACAGTCGCATTGTGTTTAACCAGTAGTAATCTGGTTTAGACCGGTGTTACTGATTGTCAGTCAAGTTCACTGTTTGCAGTCAAACAGGTTCAGGAAAAGATTGTGTCTGTATTGATTCACCCCCACCCCCTCTCAGTGCCAATTTGGTACTCATTGTTCATCATTGAGTTATCAGGCCCTTCCTTACTTTCAGTATTTCAGTAATCTTGATTTGTCCATCAACCTCTCCATCCATAGATCAGTGCTCCCACAAAGATTTTCTACTCCTCTTAGGGGAGGCAATACCAGAATTAGGCTTAGATTTGCATTCAATAAATTGCTTAATGTCCAACTTCATTTTTTCTTTCACTTGTGAATACAGAGCGGTGAAAGGAGTTTCCATAACTTGCTCAAGGACTTCATCCTATTCCATGTAGTCATTTAATAGACTATGAATGTTGAAGGCTACTCCCATATCTAGAGAAGCAAATGCAAGAATTAGGGAATCAGCCAAGAAATTTGGAACCTTCGAAGAGAGATCGATGCTCCTTGACTTCAAGGGATCATTCCTGGATGGGAAGCAATAGTGCGGGGGAGGATTTAAGTTGGGGGAATCTGTGAGTTTATCTTCCACTTTTGTCCTGGGAAGGGGATTATCTAAGATCTGAAGAGGGGCATGTTGATTGACTAATTTTGGATATTTTGTATTCTGAGGTAGGGCCCCATCTTCCTTAGAAGCATTTATTTCTTGAATAATGTCTTCCTTTAAAAAATTTCTTTCTAAGAGAAGTTTCGAGAGAGCTTGTGCCTTTGATTTATTTTGATCCATAAGATTAACACTGCCCCCACCTTGACACTCATAGATCGTTTCCTTTTCCTGGAAGCCTTTTTAAATTTGGCAAGTAAAGCTTTACAAGCTCCCCATTTTGGGATAGTTCTCTTCTTCGAAGCTTTATTCTTATTGGGGCCACCAGCTAGAGGCCTCGAGCCTGGGAAGAGTCTAGGTCTAAGGTCAGGAGAAATATTAGTTGTCTCCTCAAGAGAAGGATTCTGGACTTCTTGGTGCAGTCACCGACGAGGAGGGATCTCGAGGAGATCAGTCCAAACCAGTCAGCAAGAGTAAACACAACGGAATCACACATATATGATGGAGGCAATAAATAATAGATAGTTTTATTGCATGAAAGTTAATTACATCCAACCGGTAACAACTGGGTTACAACATACCAACACACAAGCCTAGTAGAATAGGTCACACCGGCACCTTGAATCGAAAGATCCATCTTCTAGGCACAGTCTATCTATCTAATACTCCCTGATTCCTGATCGATTACATTCTAAAACATGATTTTATATATATATATATATATATATATATATATATATATATATATATCGATCCAAAGGATCTGGTCGGCCCAAAAAGGATCAAAACTCGAAGAACAAGACCTAACGTGCAAAATGAACAAGGTCGGCCTCCACCAAGAGATTCCTCCAGAAAATCCAAAGGATGAAACGTAGAAGGTCAGCCACACGCCAAGAAACATCAAGATCAATGTCCAAGGCTCCGTAAACTTCGGAATGGGTTCTGATAGATCACTAGAATAGGTCTCAGGCAACCGGTGACAAGAGACTATCAAGGAAACTGGTAGCAATATCTTGTTGAAAAGTGATCCAAATGAGATGTGGTTTGAAAGAAAGAAAAATGATCAAGTCTTCAAGTAGAATACAACTCCACAGGAACCAATGAGCCAAAACTGGGGCACACAGAAAGGAAAAAACTGAAACTACAAATAGAAAACAAAACAGAAAAGGAAATGTTTTTGGTTGATGCAAGATTGTTGTGAATGAGGGATGCTCCTGCATCAGACATACGGGGTTAATGAAAAGTGAGCCTCTCACTTTGTTGGGTCAAAGGGAAACCAAGGCAGTCTACCTCTACTTGAGAAATACAAGATTAATCTTCCACTGGTTTGTTATTCCACTTCACAAGATATTCTTTGTACTGATTGCTTCGGGTACTACTCCCAATCCTACTGTCCAAAATCTCTTCAATCTGATCTGGTTCCTTCTGGGGCAATTATTTCTCCAAGTCTGCAATACTATCCTTACTAAATTCTGGTTCATGGTACTCATGAAGATCTGTAATGTTGAATATAGGTGAAATACTCAAACTATCTAGTAGCTCCACCTCATATGCATTTTCAGAATTGAACTTTCTCAAGATCTTATAGGGTCCAAACTTCTTCATCTGCAACTTATTATAAGTCCCAATCGGGAATCTTTGTTTTCTCAAATAGACCATCACTTCATCGCCAGCTTCAAATTCCCTATGTCTCCTCTTCTCATCTACTTTCTCCTTGTATTTGTTATTCATGTCTTCCAAATGTTGTTTAACCTGAATATGCAATGTTGTCATGTGATCTGCAAGTTCTTCTGCTTCTAAACTCTTCTGGTCTTCACTGCTAATGTCTCTCAATTATGTTAGTCATTTAGGATGCACTCCGATAACAATCTCAAAAGGTGTTTTTCCAGTACTTCTATTTAGTGAATTGTTATAGGCAAACTTTGCTTGTGCAAGGATCAAATCCCAACTTCCGGTTTTATCTCCCACTAAACATCTCAACAAGTTTCCCAAACTTCGGTTAACTACTTATGTTTGTCCATCAGTTTGTGGATGAAAAGTAGAACTGAACTTCAAATCTGTTGTCATCTTCTTCCAAAGTGTTCTCCAAAAATAGCCAACAAACTTAGTGTCTCTGTCTGAAATTATGCTCTTAGGTAATCCATGCAATCTTACCACTTCCTTGAAAAATAGGTCTGCTACATGCAATGCATCTTATGTCTTCTTACAAGGTATGAAATGAGCCATCTTTGAAAATCTATCCACTACCACAAATACAGAATCATTCCCTCTTTGTGTCTTAGGTAAGCCAAGAACAAAATCCATACTTATATCCTCCTAAGGTCTTATCGGTACTGTCAAAGGTTTATACAATCCCACATTCTGACTACTACCTTTTGCAACTTGAAAAATTCTACAACTCTGCACATATCTCTTAACATCCTTATGAATCTAGGGCCAAAAGTACTGCTCACTCACCATTGCAACTGTTTTATCAATGTCAAAATGTCTAGCTAAACCTCCACTATGCTTCTCTTTTATCAGGTTCTCTCTCATGGAACTTTTAGGTATGCACAACTGAACTCCCTTAAATAACATCCCATCCTAAATGAAGAATCCAACCATTTGCTCCTATCAACCATAACCGGTTCTCTATATGCTTTCCAAGGTTCTGCAAAATCCGGCTCTTTGTCATATAAGGTCTTCAAATCTTCAAAACCTAATACTATCACTCTCATCTCTATCAGCAAATTCCTTCTCCTACTTAATGCATTAGCAACTTTGTTAGATTTCTCATTTCTATCTTTCAACATAAAGGTGTAACTCTGCAAGAACTCTACCCATCTCATATGTTTTTGATTCAACTTACTATGATTGTTCAAATATTGCAAAGCTTGATGATCTATATACAACACAAAACCCTTAGTCAGCAAGTAATGTCTCCATTTCTTCAAGGCTTGAGTTATGGCATAAAATTCCTGATCATATACTGAATATCTCTTTCGGGCATCATTAAATTTCTCACTAAACTATGTTATTGCTCTCCCTTCTTGACCCAAAACTGCTCCTATTGTTGTTCCACTTGCATCACAATCCATTTGAAATATCTTATTGAAATCCGGTAAAGCCAACATAGGTTGCTTAGTCACTTTTTGTTTCAACAACTCAAAAAATTTGTTTCATCTGGTGGTCCACTTGAATTCCTTCCGATCTCCCCTCATGGTCTCAGTCATAGGACTACAAACTGAACTAAAATTTCTAATAAACTTCTAGTAAAAACTAGTCAATCCATGAAATGATCTTACCTCTCCAATGCCTTCTAGTGTAGGCCACTCAACAATGGCTTTCACTTTCTTAGGGTCCATCTTCAAACCATTCTCAGATATCACAAAGCCAAAATAGACTAGGTCATCCTTCATGAAAGTGCACTTCTTGATCTTGATCAGTAACTTTTCTTCTCTCAACCTCTGCAAAACTTGTCTTAACTGCAACAAATGCTCCTCTTTTGTTTTACTGCAAATCAAAATGTCATCAAGTACACAATAACAAACTTACCCAAGAATTTCTTCAAGACCTCATTCATCATCCTCATGAAAGTACTTGGTGCTTTAGTCAATCCAAAAGGCATCACCAACCATTCATATAATCCTTCATTTGTCTTAAATGATGTCTTCCATTCATCACCTTCTCTGATCCTGATTTGATGATATCCACTCTTCAAATCTATCTTTGTAAAGTACTTTGCTCCACTCAAAAAGTCCATTATGTCATCCATCCTAGGCAAGGGAAACTGGTATTTCACTATGATATTGTTTATTGCTCTTGAATCAGTACACATCCTCCATTCTCCATTCTTCTTAGGTGCTAATACCGCTAGTACTGCACAAGGGCTCAGACTTTCCCTGATCAAACCTTTCTCCAATAGCTCCCGCACTTGTCTATTCAGTTCTTCATTCTCTGTCAATGTTAACTGGTGTGCAACTTTGTTAGGCAAATTGGCTCCGGGAACTAAGTCCATGCAATGACTAATACTTCTAATAGGTGGCAATCCATCAGGTACATTATCTGAAATGATGTCCTCATATTCTGTCAACAAATCTCTTATCTCTGTCGAGTGTTCTCCTTCCAATTCTGGTCTCTCATTTTTCTTAGGAAGTAAGGCAAAACACACATTCTCATGTCTCAGTCAATCCATGAACTTCCTTCCATCTACTAGACAGATTCTAGTATTTGTACAGACTTCATTCTTTGAAGGTTCCTCCAAAGGCAACAAGGTTTGCTTCATCCCATTAGCAACAATAGTGTATGTATTCTTCCTCTCATCATGTATTGCCTATCCATCAAACTGTCAAGGTCTTCCCAACAAAAGATGACAAATGTCCATAGGCATAATATCACACAAAATTTCATCATGATAATTCCCAATTTTCAATTTTACTAAAAATTGTTCACTCACTAATAACTTATATTCATCCTAAATCCATGCTATCTGGTAAGGCTTGGGTTGTTTCAATCTCTCCAACTTCAACTTATTCACCATCTCGTCTGAACACAAGATTATCTGAACTACCACTATCAATAACAACTTTACAACACTTACCAGATACCTTACATCTGGTCTTGAACAGGTTCCTCCTCTGCAAGGGTTCTTTATCTCCTCCATAATGACACAAAGCTCTCCTTACCATCAACAGTTCTCCATCTTCTGGTTTATTGTCTAATACGGTGGCGTTCTCCTCCACCACTGCTGCTCTTCCGGTAGCCTCTGACTTCTTACATTCAAATGCACGATGTCCTTCTACTCCACATTTAAAACAAGTTCCTCTGAATGTCCTTTTGTCTTGTCTTCCAAAGTTCTCATTCCAGTAACCATCTGGTTCCCTCCTCCGGTAGCAATTTCTATCATCCTTCCGGTATGAATTACCTTCCTTGCTCACTTCCTTGTCCTTGTTCTGATCTGTACTAGTTCCTCTTCCTCCAGTGTATCCTCTTCCTCCTTGAAATCTTCCTCCGGTAAACCTTCCACCTCTACCTCTCTGTCTCTACTCATGCCTTTTATTCAATTTCTCTTCAACCTTTATTGCATAATGGTAAGCCTCTTCAACACGCTCTAGTTTGATCATATTGAGTTCATCTTGTATAGACATCTGCAATCCATTCAAATATCTTGCAATTTGTTCAATTTCATCATCAACATGTCTAGATCTGATGTTCAACTTGTAAAATGCTTCGATGTACTCCTTCACACTAGATTCCCTTATGTCTCAGATTCTGCAACTTTCAGAACAAATCTACTTGATAATTTGTTGGGACAAACTTTGATTTTAACTTAGCAATCATCCTATCCCATGTCTTAATCTTTTCTTTACCTCTTCTTTGCCTATCAACTTGCAAGTGCTCCCACCAAAGAGATGCATGACCCTTCAACCGGGTACAGGCATACTTCACCTTCCTCTCTTCTGCAGTGTTTTCAAAGTCAAAATACTTCTCCATCTCCGAGATCCAATCCATCAATTCATCTTAATCTAACTTATCATCATATTTCGGTGGGGTAGGATGAGGTTTAGTGTTCACCCTACTCAAAACCCTTAAAAACCTTTCCTCCTCTGGATCAACTGTCGGTAGGTTCACTTGTTCTGCCAGGGCTTCTTCTCCTTCATCTTCGCTCACATCCTCAACATGTCGGCCTCTTCTTTGGGTTGTCTCCACGGCTTCTAACCGGGCTGCTATTCCTTGCAACATCTCCATTACAGCAGGGTCTGCATTCCCATGCGCTCCACCATTCCTAGTTCCTCTTTGTGTCATTGATCCACACTAGTCCTCTACAATTGCAGGTTGGATCCGCAATCCACCACCCTACAACAAGATTCAGGACACGCAACCTTTGGAATGAACTTCGCTCTGAGACCACAAACGGGGTGTTGTCTCTCCAAATAGACAAACCCTGGCTAACGAACATACATAAGTCTAGGTTTGATTCTCCGTAATTTTCCATGGTCACATGGTAAATTTCCTGCGCATCTCAATTTACACATTAGTACTTCAAATATCCATATATAATATAATTCAATAATATAACAATACACATCATTACTTGCATACAATTTTCATCTGCACAGATTGAATACATCTTTTATCAAGCAATTTCACATAAGCAATTTCATCCCAATTCACATAAACTAAACATACATCATAGTTCTATATTCAGAGTAAAGTCCCGCAAATTCAATAACGACATCTTTCATTGTGTCATGCCCAAATTTTAGGGCAAAAACGGAATAATTTTTTTTTTTTTTTAAATACTAATTAATTAACAAGTTCACTCACACGACAAGCGTTATAGAAATTTCCATAATTATATTCGAACTGGTTCTGAAACGAACCAAGCATCGATAGTTTGTTAAATATTATTTGCGGAAACTAACTGGTTTAATTTTATCTCCTCGAGATACCTAGTCATTAGGTTTATTAATTTAATCATGTTAAGGAAAATAGGAGAGGAAATTTAATTCAATCCCCAATAAGACATATAGTCTAAACATCCATTTTTAAATTTCTATTTATTACTTACTCCAAATTATAACCAGAATTTTATATATATATATATATATATATATATTTATATATATATATATATATATATATATATATATATATATATATATATATATATATATATATAATTACATACTTACTTCATATTATGACCAGAGTTTTATTTATATATATATATATCCATATATATATATATAGATACATATATATTTACATATATTTTATATATTTTAATTCTTTTTCAAAAGCACAATAACTTTCTAAAATAATAATCAATAATTCTCCAACCCTATTTAGGGTTCCATTTTTTTTATATATATTAACAATTCTAAATTATCATAATATTTTTAAATTCATTTGCCCTAGCCCTACCCGGGCTAGGGTTTTACCCCTTTTATTTTTTTATTTCCACTGAATTTTTTATTTTTTTTCCACAGGGCCGAACAACGGCGGCGGCCATATTTTTCTGCAGGTTACGAAGATGGAGGCGAGGAGGGTCATGGCGCCACTGTGTGTCCACATAGTGGGCGCCGCTAGCGGCTCCCCACTGTGTGGACACACAGTGGGCGCCGCACGGCCCTCACTGTGCGTACACACAGTGGGGTCCGCGTGGAACCCAATTTCTTTCTTTTTTTTTTTAAATTTTTTTTTTTTTTAAATATATTTTATATAAATATATATATATAGATATAAATATATATATATACAATGACGAGGGTGAAAAATAAATCAATAAATATATTTTTCTTTTGTAATAAGATTTACATGCAAAAATTTTAAAACAAAACTAATAAAGGAAAAGCATTGTGTTATTTCAAATATATATATAGACTTAAGTTTTCTTTTTTTGTGTTTATTTATTTCTAATTGCTGATAAATGAAATGAGCAACAACTATTGTTAAGTTTTTTTAATCATCACTAATTAGAAATACAATCTATAAATACATTTCAGGAAATGCAATATACTCCTCTAAAATAAATCGATTCATTGATTTTTCAACTAAGAAAGCAATAACTTAAAAACTTTCCCTTTTTTTTTTAAACACATAAGATCTTTCAGTACAAATAAATTCACATTTTCAACAAGTAGGATATAGATAAAATTTAATTGTAAACTATTTTTTTTTTTTTCATAATACAAAGAAGCTTTTGCATGCAACTCAAAATGACTTTTCTTTTTCTAAAAATCAGAAGTAGAAATAAAACAAGCTTTTACAACTCTGAGGTAATCTGCAAATTTTACAGGATGTTCCTTTTGTTTAGCTACAACAATAACTTCAAGACTAGTTTCAAGAATTACAACTTGCTTCTCTTTTCAATGAATGAGGCATACTTCTATAACAACTTTTAAACAAATATTTGCAAATGAAATAAAGTATCTTCAACAATAATCTTCTGTATCTTTTCATGGCACCTATCCTCTTCTCCTGACTTTCCTGCTTAATAGAAACACAAATATGACCACGGAGTGCTCACTTCCCAGCCTAGGCTAACTAGTAGCCACCCCCGAGCTCGAAGAACCAATTCCTAGACGGGTAACAAACAGGCAAACACATAGAAAGCAATGCACATAGATTTTCTAGACACATTCCCAACTTGGCTTTCACAGCACCACACTTTGGTGATGAACATTTTCAAAGGGTGGTAGTGGACCAATACTTTGAGGAGAACTGCAAGTATGAAATAAACAAAAAGCCACCTCATGGCACAATAGTAATATCAAGAATCTCAACCCCTTATTCCTTATTGCCCCCAAAGGCATTCTAGCCTTATATCCCTCCTTATGACCCCCATTGCACAAACAGGCCATGCAACAAGGGTCACACAAAGATCCCTTGTGATCGCTCTCAAAAACAGTCTCTCACTCGAGGGTTGTCACTACTACCACCCTCAAAATCCTCTTCTCTCCCAAGAGTAAGAGATCTTGAGAAAACTCCCAAAACACAACAAATCATAATGCAAAAATACCAAAAGATTTTCTAACACAAACTTTCAAGAACACAGACTTCTTACACCAACAAACTTCCAAACATAAACAAGAAGAAGACATTAAAATGAATAATTGAAACCAACCTTAATCTGCCCAAAGGTATTATGATATTTGATGAAGAGCTGCCCAATCCACGAATCTTTTTCCTTCTACCCTTAATCAATTTTTCTATTCCATAACATTATTTTCTATTCAAAATTTCTCGTCTCCAAAAATGGAGAGTGGGTGATTACCCTCCAATTCTCAAAAATCTTGCTTAAGAAGCTCACTCTCAGAGTTCTCACAGACTTCTAAAAACCAAAAAGGAAAGAAAGCAAAAATGCAGAAAGACTCTCATTCCAAAAGGAAAAATCTTGATTAGATTTAACTTCTAATTTTCAATTTTCGTTCAACTCAAAAAAGCCAATTTTTAAAGCGTTAAAAAGATCATTATAAAGTAGAAACTTGCCTAAAATTACCCCTAACCCCTAGGTATACCTTATGGGCTTTAGGAAACCCTATTAAACTACCCCCAGGTGTTCATTTAACCCATTTTAAACCTCTCTTAAGTTTATTTTCGGGTCAAACATAAGTTGACCACCCCAAATATTATATTCCCAAAGTATTTATGACAACACATTATTTTATTTAAGAAGAACTATAATTAAACATTTTCCCACCAAGAGACAAAATAAAACATTTAAATTTAAATCCACACGTGTCAAGTGACACAAATAAAACACTTTTACAAAAATAAAACCCAAAATTGTCTCTTGTGGTTTTTACACAATAAATATAATTAACACTTAACACTCATGCAGCATATACTGTTATGAATAAAATACAACACAAACGGGGTGTTGTCTCTCCAAATAGACAAACCCTGGCTAACGAACATACATAAGTCTAGGTTTGATTCTCCGTAATTTTCCATGGTCACATGGTAAATTTCCTGCGCATCTCAATTTACACATTAGTACTTCAAATATCCATATATAATATAATTCAATAATATAACAATACACATCATTACTTGCATACAATTTTCATCTGCATAGATTGAATACATCTTTTATCGAGCAATTTCACATAAGCAATTTCATCCCAATTCACATAAACTAAACATACATCATAGTTCTATATTCAGAGTAAAGTCCTGCAAATTCAATAACGACATCTTTCATTGCAATATCATCCTATCTAACAATCATGTAGTGTTCTATCTCATAAAGCATGTAAGTAAATCATCAAATCATAGCAATGTTATCCAAATCCTGAAATCATATAAGTTCTAAGTCTCAAAATGCATCAAAATAAAGTATCCATAATAGTCTAAATATAAAATCCACTGAATGTCAGACTGAGTCAAGGTGAGGCCTCACATCCTCCCCCTCTAGGCATGAACTTCCTCCTGGAGTTCATCAAAGAGGTGAGGGTACTCTGATCTCATACGAGTTGCGTCCTCCCATGAAGTTGTAACCTCATCATAACAATCCCACTGGACCCTAACCTGGTCCAGCTCTCGACCTCGAAGGGCCAATGTCCGGCATGCCAAAATGCGAATGGGCTCCAAAGCTAGCTGCCCGTCCGACTCCACCTGCAAGGCATCCCAATCTAGAAGGTGAGACTCATCATAGATATACTTTCTCAAAACTGAAACATGAAACACATCGTGGATGCGTGACAGGCTAGGTGGCAAAGCTAAACGGTAGGCAACTGGGCCTATCCTCTCCAGATTCTCAAAAGGTCCTACAAAGCGAGGTGCGAGCTTAGAACCCTTTCCGTAACGGATTGGACTCTTATGCGGTCGCACTCTCAAGAAAACTCTGTCTCCAACCAAGTAGCTATGGTCTATCCTCTTTGCATCTGCATATTTCTTCTGTCTATCCTGAGCCTCTCTGAGACGCTACCTAATCAAATCCACCTGCTGTTCCATATCCCGAACTAACTCAGGACCAATAGCAACTCTATCCTCTATGCGATCCCAACTCAAGGGCGTCCTGCAAGGCCTGCCATATAATGCCTGGTAGGGTGGCATCCCCAAAGAAGTGTGATGCCCATTGTTATAGGCAAACTCCACTAAGGGAAGATACTCCTCCCACCGGGTCTGATGATCCATGACGTACATACGAAGCATATCCTCTAACACCTGATTGACCCTCTCTGTCTGACCATCTGTCTCCAGGTGATAAGCTGTACTGAAATTGAGCTTAGTGCCCATAGCTGCCTGTAATGACTTCCAAAAGGAAGAAGTGAAAAGAGAATCCCTGTCAGAAATAATCTTGCGGGGTACGCCATGTAGTCTAACAATGTCTCGCAAGAACACCTGTGCTACTGCTGGAGCTGTGAATGTAGTACGAATTGGTGAAAAGTGAGCTACTTTGGTCAACTTGTCAACTGTCACCAAGATAGCATCATGGCGACGAGAAGACATAGGGAGACCAATGATGAAATCCATGGATATAGTATCCCACTTCCACTCTGGTATAGCATGAGACTGAAGCAACCCACCTGGATGGCGGTGCTCCGCCTTTACCCTCTGACACTCAAGACATCGAACTACTATCTCAGCAATGAGTTGCCGCATTCCCGGCCAATGATACAACTGCCTCAAGTCAGCATGCAACTTCTTAACCCCGGGATGCGCTGCATAAGGAGCTCTATGAGCTTTCGTGACAATGAACTCTCGCAACCCTTCAGAGGAAGGTACATAAATGCGCCCTCTGTGGCGTAACAGTCCATCGGACTCCAAAGAATAATCCACATATTTCCCTTCTAGAGTAACCTGAGAACGTAATACCTGACAAACCTCTGCATACCATCCATCCTCTGACAAGTGCCGAAGTATACGGTCTCTCAAGTCTGTGCCCATGGATATGGTGTAAACCTCATGACGTCTCCTACTCAAGGCATCTGCAACTACATTTTCCTTTCCTTTGATGTAGTGAACGTCAAAATCATATTCGCACAAGAACTCCATCCATCTCCTCTGACGTGCATTAAGGTTCGGCTGAGTGAAGATGTACTGAAGACTCTGATGGTCTGAATGCAACTCGAAGTGATGTCCTAAAAGGAAGTGTCTCCAACTCACAAGTGCATGCACTACTGCTGCAAGCTCAAGGTCATGAGTGGGATAATTAAGCTCATGAGTCTTAAGTTTCCTAGACTCGAAAGCTATGGCCCTACCATCCTGCATAAGAACTGCCCCTAAACCCTCTAGGGAAGCATCTGTACAAACCATGAAGTCAGCTAAAGGATTTGGTACAACAAGGATAGAAGCACTAGTAAGTGCCTTCTTGAGTTCCTGAAAGGCCTTCTCGCACTTCTCTGTCCACTCAAATTTCTTCCCTTTACGCTGAAGAGAAGTAATAGGGTGTGCAACTCTGGAGAAACCCTCGACAAAACGTCGGTAATACCCTGCTAAACCCATGAAACTCTTGACCTCTGTCACACTGGTAGGCGCTGGCCAATCCATAATAGCCCTAATCTTTGATGGGTCAACTGAGATCCCATCACCGGAAATAACGTGTCCAAGGTACTTGACCTCAGATCGAAAGAAAGCACACTTCGATAGGCTGCCAAACAACTGGTTATCCCGCAAACACTGCAATACCTGTTTTAGGTGCTCCTCATGCTCCTTTTCATTCCGAGAATATATCAGTATATCATCGAGGAACACAATAACAAAACGGTCCAGGAAGGTACGGAACACCCCATTCATGAGGCTCATAAAAACTGCTGGGACATTCGTAAGTCCAAAGGGGACTACGGTAAACTCATAGACTACGGTAAACTCATAGTGACCATATCTAGTGCGAAATGCGGTCTTGTGGATATCACTTTCCACTATTCTCAACTGATGGTATCCTGACTTTAGATCTATTTTGGAAAAGACTTTGGCACCCTGAAGCTGGTCAAATAAATCATCAATTCTGGGCAAAGGATATCGGTTCTTGATGGTTACTTTATTTAGCTACCGATAATCCATGCACAATCGGAGAGATCCATCTTTCTTCTTAATGAAGATGACTGGTGCACCCCAAGGGGATACGCTAGGACGGATATGACCCTTCTCAAGAAGTTCCTCGAGCTGAATTTTAAGTTCATTAAGCTCATTTGTGGTCATTCTATAAGGTGCTCTGGAAACTGGCTTGGCTCCTGGTACTAGGTCTATATGAAAATCAATCTCTCTGGGGGGAGGCATTCCCGGTAATTCTGAAGGAAATACGTCTGAATATCCCTTAAGGAAAGGATGGTCATCGAGCGATGTTTCTTTTTCCTCTTCTTCCCTTCTGTCACTGATAGTGATAGCAAAAAACTGACATCCCTTATGCATGCTCCGCTTAAGCTGCATTGCGGAGATCATACGAAGAGACACGGGCCTCTGAATCCCGGTGATAACTATGGGCGAACCATGATCATCCTCACACTCGATTTTTTTCAAGCGGCAATCCATCTTGGCTCTGTGGGCATAAAGCCAATCCATTCCAAGTACGATTCCATAAGATCCAAGTGGAGTCACTCTAAGGTCTACTAAAGTGGTGGTCATGCCAATCTGCAGCTGACATGCCCTAACCTCTGATTCCACTGACACTCTAGCCCCTGAAGCTAATTCCATTTCCCAACTGACACCCTGTCTAGTTGCCACTAGCCCGCAACGCTCCACAACCGATGGAGATATAAAGGAGTCAGTAGCTCCTGAATCAAACAAAATAGATACATTGTTACCTTTGATTATACTTGTAGATTCGATAACCGTAGCCTGATGCTCAACCTAGCGGTTGTCAACCGCTGCGAAAACTCTATGGGACCTGCCCATATCACCAACTGTCGGCTCTGAAGCGGCCATCCGCTGACTCCCTGCTACCTGTCCCTGAGGGCAATCCTTCGCCATATGCCCCATGGCTCCACATGTAAAGCAAGCACCCCGTGCCTGGAACTGGGCACCCTGAGGCTTAGAGAATGCCTGACCTCCTGTCCTACTGGATCCACTGTACCCACCCCTAGAGGACTGCTGAGTCCTCGCCGGCTGTGTGTACTGCCCCTGTGCTCTCTGATCACATTTCTGTCCCTGAGTCTGCCACTACTTGGGCTTGGAGCCCTGCTGATACTATGGAGGCTTCTGCCTCTGGTTCTGTGGTGTCTGTTGTGGAGGAGGGGGTTTGGAGAACCCCTGAGAATTTCGGTTGTTCCCTTTCCAATGTGGTTTCTGGAATCCATAAGTCTGAGGTGCGGGATTTCGGTTCTGAAACCGATCCCTATTGTCCTGTGGTCTAACCTGAATTTCCTCGGCAATCAGTGCCTTCTCTACAGCAACCCGAAGGCTCTCTGGGGTGGACATCCTAACAGGCCCGGCTATACCGGCATTTAATCCCCTGATGAAGCGGTTTACAAGAAGTTTCTCATCCTTTAGATAATCTACATATGGCAACAACTCAAAGAATTTATTCTCATACTGGGTTACTGACAAGCCTTTTTGTTGGAGATCATAAAATTCGTCTATACGACGCTGTCTGAAGTGTTCTGATAGGTACCTCTCACAGAACCTCTCTGTGAATATCTCCCAAGTGAGTGTATCAGGAACTAATCCGCATTTGTACTCTTCCTGTCTCCACCAAGTGGAGGTTGTCCCTCTCAGAAGATGAACTGCAACGCGTGCTTTCAAGTTGCTCTCATAAGAACGCAACGCAAAGCACCTCTCAAGACTTAGAAGCCATGCCTCGGCCTCTACTCCATCTGTAGAACCTCCGAAGGATGGTGGTTGGAGGTGCATGACCTCCCTGATGAGATCCCCTGGATCTCGACAACTTCTCTCAAAATAAACTGGTTCCACCGCTGGAGGTGGTCCTGGCATATGCACTGACTCTGGCTCATTTCCACCCTGACTCTCTACAGGGATCGGAGCTGGGCTCCTACTTCGCTCTCTATCAATAGATCTATGACTCCTAGAGTCATGACTCCTAACTTGAGGGTTCTCCGCTGGGATCCTCTCCTGAACAATGCCAATAAGATTCTGAATGGCTGCTAAGAGGTCTTGGTTAGGTTCATTTGGTTGTTCGGGAGGTGCTCCTGGGTTCTCCTCAAGAACCAATGTCTCCCTCTCTACCTCATCGCATGCTATGCGCACACGTCTAGGACCCCGTCCGCGCTTGCGAGCTTGTCGCGTCGTCGGAGGCATCCTAAGAGGAAAATAAGGCAAAACAATTAATTAATTTCTTTTAGGATAATATTAATTCAATTAAGTTTTCAAAGTCTGATAAAATCAATTTAACAAAATAATTTTAAATATTCCAAGGCGAAACGTAAGTGAGTAAGGCTCCTAGTGTGGAAACCTTGCTCTGATACCAAAATGTCATACCCAAATTTTAGGGCAAAAACGGAACAATTTTTTTAAAAAAAAAAAATACTAATTAATTAACAAGTTCACTCACACGACAAGTGTTATAGAAATTTCCATAATTATATTCGAACTAGTTCTGAAACGAACCAAGCATCGATAGTTTGTTAAATATTATTTGCGGAAACTAACTGGTTTAATTTTATCTCCTCGAGATACCTAGTCATTAGGTTTATTAATTTAATCATGTTAAGGAAAATAGGAGAGGAAATTTAATTCAATCCCCAATAAGACATATAGTCTAAACATCCATTTTTAAATTTCTATTTATTACTTACTCCAAATTATAACCAGAATTATATATATATACTTACTCCATATTATGACCAGAGTTTTATATATATATATATATATATATATATATATATATATATATATATATATATATATATATTATATATTTTAATTCTTTTTCAAAAGCACAATAACTTTCTAAAATAATAATCAATAATTCTCCAACCCTATTTAGGGTTCCATTTTTTTAATATATATATATTAACAATTCTAAATTATCATAATATTTTTAAATTCATTTGCCCTAGCCCTACCCGAGCTAGGGTTTTACCCCTTTTATTTTTTTATTTCCACTGAATTTTTATTTTTTTCCACAAGGCCGAAAAACGGCGGCGGCCATGTTTTTCTACAGGTTACGAAGATGGAGGCGGGGAGGGTCGTGGCGCCACTGTGTGGGCGCACAGTGGGCGCCATGGCACCACTGTGTGTCCACACAGTGGGCACCGCTAGCGGCTCGCTCCACTGTGTGGCCACACATTGACGGCCGCGGCCGTCCACTGTGTCCACATAGTGGGGAGCCGAGCGGCCCGCACTGTGTGTTCACATAGTGGGCGCCGCGCGTCCCTCACTGTGCGTACACACAGTGGGGTCCGCGTGGAACCCAATTTCTTTATTCTTTTTTTTAATTTTTTTTTTTTTAAATATATATATATATATATATATATATACAATGATGAGGGTGAAAAATAACTCAATAAATGTATTTTTCTTTTGTAATAAGATTTACATGCAAAAATTTTAAAACAAAACTAATAAAGGAAAAGCATTGTGTTATTTCAAATATATATATATATATATAGACTTAAGTTTTCTTTTTTTGTGTTTATTTATTTCTAATTGTTGATAAATGAAACAAGCAACAACTATTGTTAAGCTTTTTTAATCATCACTAATTAGAAATACAATCTATAAATACATTTCAGGAAATGCAATATACTCCTCTAAAATAAATCGATTCATTGATTTTTCAACTAATAAGGCAATAACTTAAAAACTTTCCCTTTTTTTTTTAAATACATAAGATCTTTCAGTACAAATAAATTCACATTTTCAAAAAGTAGGATATAGATAAAATTTAATTGTAAACTATTTTTTTTTTTTTTCATAATTCAAAGAAGCTTTTGCATGCAACTCAAAATGACTTTTCTTTTTCTAAAAATCAGAAGTAGAAATAAAACAAGCTTTTACAACTCTGAAGTAATCTGCAAATTTTACAGGATGTTCCTTTTGTTTAGCTACAACAATAACTTCAAGACTAGTTTCAAGAATTACAACTTGCTTCTCTTTTCAATGAATGAGGCATACTTCTGTAACAACTTTTAAACAAATATTTGCAAATGAAATAAAGTATCTTCAACAATAATCTTCTGTATCTTTTCATGGCACATATCCTCTTCTCCTGACTTTCCTGCATAATAGAAACACAAATATGACCACAGAGTGCTCACCTCCCAGCCTAGGCTAACTGGTAGCCACCCCCGAGCTCGGAGAACCAATTCCTAGACGGGTAACAAACAAGCAAACACATAGAAAGCAATGCACACAGATTTTCCAGACACATTCTCAACTTGGCTTTCACAGCACCACACTTTGGTGATGAACATTTTCAAAGGGTGGTAGTGGACCAATACCCTGAGGAGAACTGCAAGTATGAAATAAACAAGAAGCCACCTCATGGCACAATAGTAATATCAAGAATCTCAACCCCTTATTCCTTATGCCCCCCAAAGGCATTCTAGCCTTATATCCCTCCTTATGACCCTCATTGCACAAACAGGCCATGCAACAAGGGTCACACAAAGATCCCTTGTTATCGCTCCCAAAGAGAGTCTCTTACTCGAGGGTTGTCACTGCTACCACCCTCAAGATCCTCTTCTCTCCCAAGAGTAAGAGATCTTGAGAAAACTCCCAAAACACAACAAATCATAATGCAAAAATACCAAAAGATTTTCTAACACAAACTTTCAAGAACACAGACTTCTTACACCAACAAACTTTCAGACATAAACAAGAAGAAGACATTAAAATGAATAACTGAAACCAACCTTAATATGCCTAAAGGTATTATGATATTTGATGAAGAGCTGCCCAATCCACGAATCTTTTTCCTTCTACCCTTAATCAATTTTTCTATTCCATAACATTATTTTCTATTCAAAATTTCTCGTCTCCAAAAATGGAGAGTGGGTGATTACCCTCCAATTCTCAAAAATCTTGCTTAAGAAGCTCACTCTCAGAGTTCTCACAAGCTTCTAAAAACCAAAAAGGAAAGAAAGCAAAAATGCAAAAAGACTCTCATTCCAAAAGGAAAAATCTTGATTAGATTTAACTTCTAATTTTCAATTTTCGCTCAACTCAAAAAAGCCAATTTTTAAAGCGTTAAAAAGATCATTATAAAGTAGAAACTTGCCTAAAATTACCCCTAACCCCTAGGTATACCTTATGGGCTTTAGAAAACCCTATTAAACTACCCCTAGGTGTTCATTTAACCCATTTTAAACCCCTCTGAAGTTTATTTTCGGGTCAAACATAAGTTGACCACCCCAAATATTATATTCCCAAAGTATTTATGACAACACATTATTTTATTTAAGAAGAACTATAATTAAACATTTTCCCACCAAGAGACAAAATAAAACATTTAAATTTAAATCCACACATGTCAAGTGACACAAATAAAACACTTTTACAAAAATAAAACCCGAAATTGTCTCTTGTGGTTTTTACACAATAAATTTAATTAACAGTTAACACTCATGCAGCATATACTGTTACGAATAAAATACAACACAAACGGGGTGTTGTCTCTCCAAATAGACAAACCCTGGCTAACGAACATACATAAGTCTATGTTTGATTCTCCGTAATTTTCCATGGTCACATGGTAAATTTCCTGCGCATCTCAATTTACACATTAGTACTTCAAATATCCATATATAATATAATTCAATAATATAACAATACACATCATTACTTGCATACAATTTTCATCTGCACAGATTGAATACATCTTTTATCAAGCAATTTCACATAAGCAATTTCATCCCAATTCACATAAACTAAACATACATCATAGTTCTATATTCAGAGTAAAGTCCTGCAAATTCAATAACGACATATTTCATTGCAATATCATCCTATCTAACAATCATGTAGTGTTCTATCTCATAAAGCATGTAAGTAAATCATCAAATCATAGCAATGTTATCCAAATCCTGAAATCATATAAGTTCTAAGTCTCAAAATGCATCAAAATAAAGTATCCATAATAGTCTAAATATAAAATCCACTGAATGTCAGACTGAGTCGAGGTGAGGCCTCACATCATCGGCGAGGAGGGATCTCAAAAAGATCAGTCCAAACTGATCAGCAAGATTAAACACAACAGAATCACACATATATGATGGGGGCAATGCATAAGAGATACTTTTATTGCATGAAAGTTAATTACATCCAACCGGTAACAATCGGGTTACAACATACCGGCACACAAGCCTTGTAGAATAGGTCACACTGGGACCTTGTATCAAAAGATCTATCTTCTAGGCACAGTCTATCTATCTGATACTGCCTGATTCCTGATCGATTACATTCTAAAGCATGATTATATATATATATATATATATATATATATATATATATATATATATATATATATATATATATATATATATATATATATATATATATATATATATAATGATCCAAAGGATTTGGTCGGTCCAAAAAGGATCAAAACCCGAAGAACAAGACCTAACGTGCAAAATGAACAAGGTTGGCCTCCACCAAGAGATTCCTCCAAAAATCCAAAGGACGAACCGTAGAAGGTCGGCCACACGCCAAGAAACATCGAGATCAACGTCCAAGGCTCCGCAAGCTTCGAAATGGGTTCCGGTAGATCACTAGAATAAGTCTCAAGCAACTGGTAACAAGAGACTATCAAGGAAACCAGTAGCGATATCTTGTCGGAAAGTGATCCAAATGAGATGCGGTTTGAAAGAAAGAAAAATGATCAAGTCTTCAAGTAGAATCCAACTCCACAAGAACCGGTGAGCCAAAACTAGGACACAAAAAAGAAAAAACTGAAACTGCAAACAGAAAATAGAAAACAAAACAGAAAAAGAAATGTTTTTGGTTGATGCAAGATTGTTGTGAACCGAGGATGCTCCTGCATCACTTCTCTAGATGGTGAGGCTACATTCTCTTTACCATTCTACGACAATACCACCCCATTGCTATCCTTGGTAACTTGGCCTATGTAATATCCCAGTAAAAAAAAATTTGAATTTTTAACAATAAGAGATACAAGCAATCACCACAACCCGTCAAGGTTAGAGAAATAAACCAAACTGCTGAAAGGGAACCCTTCCACCTTTTGTTCACCGAGAGCTCAGTCTGAGAGGCTGAGAGCATACGATGTTCCAGGGATCGTTAGCAACAATAATCAAACTGAAATTACAATGTCTGGGCGGCAAGCCAACCCCTTCTGCTTATCCAGCAGGATATAAACCAAACTCTTAGCAATAAACCGGCCAAGGGAAAATGATAAGAAACTAAAATTCAATCACTCTACCGCATATTTCAGCAAGAGGACATTACATTAAACTATCACTCTACCGCATATTTCAGCGGGAGGACAATTGAATTAAACTTATCACGCGGCCACTTATTCAGTGGGAGGACTGAGTATATAAACTGAATTTCAAAGTAAGAAGGCGGCTACGCCAGCCTCTTCCACTTATTTAGTGGGAATTACAAAATAAGGACAGCAAGAATGATTGATCAGTACTACTGAAACAACCTTACAAAATTAGAGATGAAAGGAGGTGAGTAATGCAGATTTCTACAGCAAGAATATAATTTTCTGTTACAATAAATCTGCAAGTTGAAAGTACAAAACATCAGCCCATGGAAACACCCAAATGCTCATAACTCTCTCATTTTTCATCCAATTTGACTCAAACCAGTCTCAAACCCACCGTAATTCACTCACAATAGCAACCAATCAAAACCACAACCCAAATCCAACAATTATTTGGCACGCATCCCGATGCAAGCACAAAACCCAACGATAGACCTAGGAAGTTCGATTTGTCTAGAAAAATCATTGCTGAATTAAACTTGCTAAAAACTTACACAATGTATCGCCATGGCTAGGAAGGAAGGATGAGCCAGTACCTAGAATGATGGAGTCGCCTGGTTAAGAGGTGCAAGCAAAATATACTTTCAACAATCCCACGACTAGCAACCAGGGAACACTCAAATCCCACATAGAACACTCCACAATCTGCAACTCATTCACCCACAACACTGGGAATACAAAGACATAGCTAGGTACTATCTTGCAAGTACTAAACTAAGGCTTAGCTAGGAAGCCATACTTCGAAGCTCAGATTTTCAGTAGCCAAATCGGCAGCATAACGATGCAATTTTCAGAGATGTCTCAAATGAGAGCCCAAGGCTCTTATTTATAACTCTTCAGCAACCAAAATCAAATGCAAATTCCTCCAAACGCCACTCCTTCATTTGCATTTCATGTCACCCAAGTGTAGCACCACTTTTCGTAAGTCAAACCTCACACCAAAAGGGAAGGGACCCATGTTAATTACTTGGCAAATAATGGAGATGCAATATAACATAATATTCCTCTAAAATATTTCACCATCCCATAGTACACATGAGTTTCGCCAAACAATTAGGATAAAATAGGCATTAATCCCAATTTTAATAAATCAGTCGCAAATAATCAAATTAATTAACTATTAAACCTTAGGATAAGGAAATAATATTTAATTATGTCGCATATGACTCTCGTACTAATTATTAACACAACTAGGATGAAACTAAGCCAAGACGACCACAGAACTGTTGCAGAATCAAAACCCTCTCTACTGCCAAAAATAGAATTGTGCCACTCTGTCATTTACTAAAAATAGTAAGTCAAGAACTAATGCTCAGAAAAGCATGATCATCGCGTCCAGAGGCAAAACATGGAGAACTCAATAGGACAGTAACACCAGAATGGTCATTCCCTGACTTACTAAAAATAGTAAGCCCTTGTTTCATCAATGTTGGGCCCCTCATTCTTCATTCCACCTAGCCTACAGGTCTCAGGAATAAGCTAATGGACCACTGGAAGGTCATCAGTGAGAAGGGGACATTACAGCGTACTTCTGTCATTTGCAGTCGAGATTCATTTCCTTGAAATATCAAACCAATTGAGCCTTTCAGAGAGCTTCCAGAGATAATCTAATCTCTCAAAAGGCATTTACCAGGATGTCTATCCGTCAGCCTCTTAACTTTTTGTTTACATTTGCCTACTTCAGACTAAGATTTCTAACTCCCCATAGAAACATAAATCTAGGTCTATGTCAACATAAATATTAGCCACACCCCCCTGTTTCCCATTGAGGAAATCCTCTTCTATGCCTAGCAGAGAACCCAGTGTATCTCTGATTTTCAAGAGGGCATCTACACACCACTACTCCGAAGGGAGTCTGACCAGACTTAACCAAATTAGAGATCTCCTAATTCTATAGGTATGAGGGTCAAATCTAGGCTTCCAATCTAAGAAATGGAAAGTGGAGCCAAGATAGAAAATAGGACTACCTTGAGGAATACATCTTTTCAAGTTTGAATCTATGCATTCTATGAAAAGAAAACCATTCTACAAAGAATGCACAGAAACCATACCAGGAAAGGACTGAAGCCACCACTCTATGGTATCCTAATTACGGCTACCAATGCCACACCACTTAGTGAAGAGGGCTCTTTCTTGAAGACAACCAATACATGTATTGATGGCCTCTAAAGGCAACACAAAGAGTTTTCTACCAAGACCTTTCTTTCTCCACTCTTTAGATGTAGACTTTGTTCAAATTCCATCAAGAAAAGGAGTTGGCTCACTTCTGGCGAAACCCTAGATCAGATTGTGGGTTTTCCTTCGCAAATTTGGTTCATTCCGCTTCTGCAAGTCATTGCAATGACCCAAGGATTTATTGCTAATTGGAATCATTCGATTCCGCAAGGCCATTTGTGTGGATACCCCTTGCCGCCTTGACCCCAAACGAAGCTTTCTGGATCCTTTTGTGCTAGTAGAGTGAAAATTTTCCTTAGGTGGGAGGCCATTTCCATTTTGGAGGCCCGAGGAACACTTTACATTATGAATGAGGATCATGTTTGCACCCATAGCCATTTTGTTGTTATTCTAAATGGGGATCCTCTTTGAGCCCATGACCACATTGTTGGGCCCAGTCAAAGGTAATACTCGAGAGCCTCTCATTCTTGCTTGTGTCCGCAGATGAAATTTGTATTTAGATTGTGGTTTCTTCAACCACAACCCCTAGTTTCCTCTATGGAATATAGGTCTTGGATCCCTCTCTTGTCTATTAACCAATCCTGAGAAAAAAACCCTGAAGGAGCTATTAAAGCTTTGCATGTTCTCTCCAAAAGCCTACCAGTTGTTACCCCACCAACTGGGTTGGGCTAGACCAAGATGCGATTTAGGTCGAAGAGAGGAACCAAAAATAGGGAACGAATGTTGGTGTTGCAAAGGATTTGATTGCCTGGCCATTGTTTTTATTTGTATACCTTTGAATGCCAAGCCTTTTCCTCCTTCCGCGCATTTGCTTCTCAGGGGCATCCTATTTAGAGGCTTTCTATGTTTTCTATGCGATTTGCAGGCTCTCACTGGTCATTGTCGTGTTCAATTGAGAATTTAATAAACACATTCAACCCTTGTCTACAAAAGATCTCTCAATATTTTCTTAGTTGCAACTCCAATCTTATTCATATATATTTAGAAAGTGCAAAAAGTTATAATTACACACAATGCATTTGCAATTTCATTTCATTAACTGGGTTCATATTTTGAGATATTTTGTATCTATGGTTTTGAAATTAAATCTGAGTTGTCTCAATCTTGTGAGTTTCCTGAATATTATAAATTTTTGAGTTATTTAATTGCTGCAAACATTTCTATTATCATACAAATACTCTACACTCCTCTTTATTCTATAAAGAATTGCAAATCAAAAAACAAAACAAAAAATAAAGGCAAACAAGGCTACATATTACAATTACTTCATCAATAGGGGAGTGGAAAAGAACCCATTTCAAATTGTATGTGTTTATTGTTTGAAAGGAGTAGATAAATTGAGAGATATATGTAATGTCCCCATTTTTGGAGAGGAATTAATTAATTAATTTAATTAGTTAAGTTGTCCAAATTATTATTATTTTTCATGGATAGCTTAATTAATTATTTTAATTAATAATATTAAGTTAATTATTTATAAAGTCCAAGGGGTTGAGCTTAACTGGTTAAAACATTGGGTTCTCACTGTGGAGACCCAAGTTCAATTTCCAATAGGGACATATGTGTCCCCACTGGTTCATAGCTCCAATCAAAAGCTATTCAGGCTTCAGCCAATTACCAATAAAAAAAAAAGGGTTAATTATTTATTGATTTGGATATTGATCGGGTTTTGTGGAACCGAGAGGTGTCTCAGAATATTGTCTTTGGGAATGAAAACTCTCATTGATAGCATAACTGAGGGAGTGAAAGACCTTCCGAGGGATTGCCGCTGAGAGTAGGAGACAATTCAGTCTTCCATATTGTGCCTAATGTGTTTTGTTATATATTCATGGTAGTTGGATTAAAGGTGTATTCAGATTATCCTATTGGTCATCTTATGTGCATCAATTCTTATCGGAGGAAATAGGCAATTTATGTGGAGATCAATTGAAGTGGAAATTAGGAGGTAGTTGCCCTTATTGCAAGACACAGATAATTTGAACCTCTCCCTTCATACCCACGATTTTGCTCATTGCTTCATTGTTGAGCATAGAATCTCTTCCAGATTAAGACGGCCACTTAGGAAGGGTGTGCTGATGAGGATTGAAGTTTGAAGGGCAGCAAATGAGTTGAAAATTATTTGTTTGGAGACTCATAGCAGAAACAGGGGCGATTTGGATGAATAAATCATTTTGGCACTAGGAAGGCTCCAAGACACTTGTAATTGTTTGCTTCTTCATTCCGACTTCAAGGCGACTCTATTGAAAGTGTTTGAAGGGAGTAACAAGAAGAATATTGTATCTATATCAGTTCTGAATACAAGTCGAATCAGACCATCAGATTTTGCTTAAAGCTTCCTATATTGGCATCGAACCTCAACGGAAGGAATAGCGCCACACTTGAAGGGTGAAGGCAAACATTTTAGGTGAAGAAATTGAAGGTTAGCAGCAGATCAACATTAATTCTCAAATCTTCATGACAGCAGCAGGGGCGATTTGCAAGGAGGGTCTATTTTGACATTGGAGGCTCCAAGGATGATGATATTGCTTGCTTCTTCAAATATCAAGCTTGGTGATTCTTATCAGATTTCTTTGGCATCATTTCCTATGTACTCTCAGTTAGTAGTTAATGTCTGAGGTTTTCATGCCTTCAGAAAATTCTGAGTATTCAAGTGAATTGGTTGTAAAACTTTGGATATATGGTTTGACCATTGTAATGAACATAGTCACACAAGAATAAATGAGTCTGAGTTGCACAACTATTGTTCACTGTTCTTGGGATCATGCCAACTGTTTGATGTAATTACAGTCAACTATAAGTATTCGATTGTATCTAAAAATTGATCCCATTACATTATGAACTAGTTGCATACTTATCCTAGATATTTATGTAACTTTTAGAAGTTGATTGCAAGTCACTTGTTATGGTAAACCAAAATTTATGCTTCCAAACACAAGTCTGAAAACTTAACAGTCAGGACAGCATAACACGCAAGTCATTCAGCAGTCAAGAAACCGCATAATGTGCAGGTTATACAGACTGAGACTTAGAACAGCAGGCTGCCAGCTAAGTGTTTGACGATATTCCTTGCATTTTTAGTCCTATAACAGGAGGGATATTTCAATATACCTGATTTGGGAAGAAAAGTTCCTATAGCAAAGGATTTTGCTGATTACCTACATGAATTATATGAATTACGTAAGGAGATACAAAATAACTTAGAGAAGAGTGCTATGAAACATAAAAAAACATGTTGATTAAATAGGAAGAGAACAAGAATTTTAGGTGGACGATTTAGTTATGACACATTTGAGAAAGGAAAGGAACACATAATCAATTGAAGTGGAATAAGATAGGACCATGCAGGTGCTAGGGAAATTTTCTTCAAATGCATATGAAATTAAACTTCTAGAAGGAACAAATACTTCCCTGATTCTCAATGTTACTGATTTGTGTAGGTACTATGCAAGAGAAATAAGTACACAAGGGAATAGACATGCACATTTGTTGGCGGCAATATTGTACATGGAAATAAAACTAGTTAATTAAGTTGTAATTGTGTTGGTTAGTTGGCAACCGAGGGGTGGCTGTTGCGGTGCGACGGTTGGCGCTCGCACCCCCTCGGCGTCTTTATATACTTCTGAATGTAACTTGTGGGGAACAATTATGAATGGAATAACATATTTGATACTTGTCTGATATCTATGACATTATTTTGCATTACGTACTTTATGCTTTAAGTATTCACCCGAGAGGGCAAACATTTGGCGTCGTTGCCTAGACGTACTCGGGAACGGAAGACGCGGATGGTGCACGGACGCGATGGGCCTACCCGTCAGTGAGATGAACCCAGATGCCGACGACGCGCCCACGGAACAATCGGCGAAGGGGAAATTGAACCCTGTAATAATCCCGGCACAATGTTGAGATAAATTGTGGCCGAAAGGAAAAATAATAAAAGTTTTTTTTTGTGTACATGGCATGCGCTTGCTATGTATGGAAGTGATTTATGCCCAATGTATTAAATAAAGATAGAAATAAAAAAGCAGAAACGGACGAGTGGGAGGCCGCGCAGAGGGCCTTGATTCTGGAGCAACAAGTAGAACGTAGACGGAGGCTGAGGCAACTTGCCGAAGAACGACCTGCCAAAGGGTGGCCCGAGGGGAACCAAGGAGGTGTCACGGAGGGTGCAGAAGCCGACGGAAATTTCTACGCGTCGCCAGAACACCGTAGGGTGCGGAGCCACGAAGATTTTCTGGAGGAAACAAGGTTAAGGAGAGATCTAGTCGAAGAGACCCAGGATCGATTCAGAAACTTATCCCTTACACCACAAAGTGAGGATCACCAAAGGGAGCTAGGAGTGGGCGCGGGTGACAACGAAGGGGAGGATAACCGTACGGTAGGTGCCACACTCGACAGGCAAAACACCGTACCTCCAGTCACCCACGCACGACACACCACTGGCACCGGAGGGACCAGAGGGAGTGGCGTAGGGGCCCAGACACAGCCACAGCCACCTCCAGGAAGACGACCCGGGATGGTGAGTAAACAAAAATTGCCAAAGTTCACAGGGGACGGCAAGGAAGACCCCTTACGGCACTGCCGTACATGTGAAACCATTTGGTCTGCCAACGGAGAGACAGACCAGAATGACTACGTGGAGTTGCCATAGATTGGTACTCCGATGTGGACAAGCAAAAAGTGGCCACATGGGCCAATCTACAGAAGGAATTCACGGAGGAGTTTCGGTTGCTCCGTGATGACAATGAAATTGTAACGATGATATACAGTACCAAACAAGGTACCAAGGAGACAGTACGGGCATACAGCAGGACGCTGAAGGAATTGCTGGGTAAAATGGAAAGCCAACCAGCATATGGATTGAAGAAACGATGGTTCGTTGAAGGATTGAAATCCTCCCTATGAAAAAAGATGAAAATTGTACCCCCAATGTCATATGACGACGCCTATAATAGGGCGATGGACCTAGAGGGCAAATACAAAATGTCAAAGAAGAAGAAAAGTAATAAATACTCATCTGATGACGACGAAGACTTTGACGGGGAAAGCAGCAACGGTGGCGAATCGAGTAAAAAGGTGCACGCTCTCCAAAAGGACATGGAACGAATGTTGAAAGAATTCAAAGCCATGAAGGGGAGTACAAGTAAGACTGAAGAAAACGACATGTGGTGTACCGACTGTAGGAGTGACGGACACACCAAGGGGTCCTGCCCCAAGAAGGCTTTTTGCGACATTTGTCAGATTGAGGGACATTTGACAAAGGAATGTCCCTACAATATGAAAACCAGGAGCCAACAAGTTCTCTTCACGCAAGAGTAGCCGGCCGTCGGAACTTCGCAAACCGCCAACAATAGTGCATCATCTGGCAGATACTGAAACAACAATGACAACACAAGGAGCCGGATCCAATACGACTCCAAAGGTCGACCGATGGTACAATGCAGAGCGTGCAGCCAGTGGGGGCACTTCGCCCGAGATTGCCCGAAGGGAGAGACCACACAATATTTGTGCAAATGGTGTGGACCGGGAGACCACGAAGACGCCACCTACCCGAAGTCTGGCGTCAACTTGCTCAATGTCGAGGAAACCAAAAAAGAGGAAGTGTTGGCCGTACCCCGCGCCCAAGCCAGGCACGCAATGGGCCCAGACTCGGACATGGAGAAGCGAAGGGCATGGGAAGCACAGGAAGAAATTGAGAAAGAGATACGAGAAAGGGTGAAGGCGAAGGGTACGGCGAGTACTTCCAGCCGACCGGAGGCAGAGGATGCTATACTAAATCAAATTTTAAAATTAAAACTGGAGGTGCCTGTGAAGGTACACGACCTCCTCCAAACGATGCCTCAATTACGAACAGCGTTGCTAAATAATCTCTCCCAACCACGCACCAATACCAACCACCACACAAATGTTCCTGGGGGGTCTACAATAGACCCCATGCTGCTGGCAGTTAACACTGGAAGGAATCCGGCCATTGTGGAGATGGGTATCCTTGGCACCATTCTAACCGATACCATCGTCGATGGTGGATCAGGAGTGAATGTTCTTCCAGAAGAAACTTGGCGGAAGCTGGGGAAGCCGTCGTTGTGGCCATCTACATTCAATCTACTCGGAGCAGATCAACATGGAATCAAACCCATCGGGACACTGATGGGCCAACAAGTTACCATTGGGACGCAACCCTTCATACTGGACTTCGTGGTAATCCCACTAAAGAAAAAAGGGTATGATGCGATCTTGGGGAGAGGGTGGCTAGTGGCAGCCAAGGCCACCCACAACTGGAAGAAGAACACTCTGTCTACGGAGAATGGAGGAAGGAAGTTTATCATAGACCTCAGGACACAGTTAGTTAGTGAGGAACTCGCATCATCTTCGGAATCGGAGGGTGAAGGAGAAGGCAACCTAAGGAACAAAGGACGAGGCTGCAGGGAGCCCAACGATGAAGGGATTCTCAAACTAGGAGAGTGCTCCGAGGATGAGACAAGGTCATTGAACGGGCTCTTCCATTGGTAGATGGAGGATTATGAAATGTTCCAGAGCTACAGGCTCGAAGTAGAGGAACCAGAGCAAGCAACAGAGGAGGTGTACCTGCCAGAATACATAGAATATTGGAAGGGAGATGCCCCAAACCTCAGTGATGTAGATAATCCGAAGATCAATTGTGTCGGCAACGATTGGAACCTTGTGTGGAAGGCCGCAGCTTTCAAAATCTTTATTATTCTTCTTATGTACGGGAAGGAGACCATGGTCCCTGTAGAATTTGTGGTTCTAGGGCTTCGGATGGCCATTGAAAATAGACTTGCCACCAACGGATCCAAATTGAAAGCGTACCACACGAAGTGCGCAGGGGACCCGAGAGGCCGGAGGGGGACCCGAGAGGATGGAAGGGGACTTGAGAGGCTGGGCAGGCAACTTGAGAGGCATGGAACCAATGCGGGAGACTCTTGGGCGAGGAAAACCGAGAAGGATGAAGGGCGATCCTAGAGATAGGGGACCCGAGCCGACAACTCTCTAGACAACTAAATTGGGAAAATGGACCCAAAAAAAATGTACGGTCGTACGGGTCCGTACGACAGTTGACCGTACGGCTGGGAAAAAAATTTAAAAAACAAAAACAAAAAAAGTACGTTCGTACGGGTCCGTAAGACAGTGACCGTAAGGTCGAAAGAAGAAAAAAAAAAAAGGAAGCCACGGTGGGACCACCATGCGGTGGACCACCGACAGTGGCAACACTGACGATGGAACCACCATGCGGTGGCAACACCGACGGTGGACATCACCGCCACCAGAGACATAAACGCAGCACCGCACAAACAAACACAGACACAGTCGTATAGTGGAGGGGTGTTGACCGCACGGGAAGGTGGCCATACGATTGGAGGTGTCAATGTTGTTGTTGACCGTACGAGGAGGTTCTATGGTCGGAGTGCCATCGGGGACATTACAGAGGAAACTTAAAAAAACTTTTAAAAAAAAGCGACGACGACGACGACCAGATTGAAAAATCATTTGATGACATCTGGAGCCAGGACGCTGAAAATATTAGAGTGGAGAAGACGGGTTTTTGGATCTTAAAATATCACATAAATGATGTGCGCCATGGACTTTTGTATGGTTCGGAGTGTTGTAAATTGGTGTTGGCAGCGGGGGCGCTGCCCCTCGACCCCGCCCTGTACTACAACAGGGAGTGCACCTAGGGCGCTGCCCCCGGACCCCGCGAGGGGCGCTGCCCCTCAACCCCGTTGAGGCGCTGCCCCCGACCCCGCTGGGGGCACTGCCCCCAGACCCCCAGTTTATTTTTGAGCTACAATACACTTTTTGAGTCTAGCGAAGGGCATCAGAGAAGGCACGGTAAGTGTTGGGTTGTTCCGTACTGTGACAAAAAAGCCTGCAGCTAAGCATTGGGGGGGAAGCCATAAGCCATAGCGGGAGACGGATTTGGAGGTTGGGAACAAACAGAGTTTGAGGGAAGGCATTGCAGGTCCGTGCAATTGTATGACACCAGGGAGTTCTTCAGTTCAGTTATTAGCCTTTGGGGAGTGTGATGGAGGATTTGAGGTGTCTCCTAGCCTTTGTGCCAGCGGGTTGTGGCCACCTCCAGGCAGGAATGGTACACTTTGAGGAACTTGGAGTAGGTCTCGGCTAGACGTGAGGTTGCCTTGGTGGATGCAAAGAGGGCTCGGGAGGAGCTGACCACCAAGTTGGAGGCAGTACTAGCATGAGACTTAGCTCAGCGTACCCAGGAGTTGGATGTCGAGAGGGCAGCGCGGGTGGCTATCGAGGACAAATTGGCTAGGGAAGACAATATCATTTGAGTAGCAATTGGTGGACGCTGAGACTGAAAAGCATGTTTTGTAGACAAGTTTGGTTTAGGCACAGGAGAACTATGATGCCAAAGAGGCACTTGAGCATCGGATGGTAGCAGCCAAGGGTTTTCAGGCGAGGATGCAACAGGTGTATGGGTTCGAGGACGCAGCAGGTGTATGGGTTCCAGGCTCGACTGGCTTCAGCAGTTCTGTTTAATGTCATTTCTATTTTGTATTAAGTCATCCGGAGACGACTTCTTTTCTTTTGGGGGGGATGATGTTGGCGGCAATATTGTACACGGAAATAAAACTAGTTAATTAAGTTGTAATTGTGTTGGTTAGTTGGCAACCGAGGGGTGGTAGTTGTGGTGCGACGGTTGGCGCTCGCACCCCCTCGGCATCTTGATATACTTCCGAATGTAACTTGTGGGGAACAATTATGAATGGAATAACATATCTGATACTTGTCTAATATCTATGACATTATTTTGCATTACGTACTTTATGCTTTAAGTATTCACCCAAGAGGGCAAACAACATTTAGAAGATGAACACGAATAGATACAAGAATTACCTAAATAGAAGTTAGATAAAGCGGACAAAGTGGTAGGTTCTTGAGTAATAAAAAAACACAAGAAAAATAATATAAGAAATATCTGATCCATTAAAAGAACAAAGTAGTTGATAAAGCTACTTGGATCCATGCTTCAAAAGTGGTTTAGTATGGATTTCTAATCCAGACTTAACAAAATGTTCCATGAATGAAAAATTCCATACTTCCCAAATTGTTCATGAGTTTTCACTCATGGAACATTTATGTTACCTAACGTGTCTGATGCAAAACCATCTAGCCTCACGAGCAATCCTATATCAACCAAAAAACAATTCAAGCTTTTTCTCAGTTTCAATTCAATTTTGTTGGGTTTCAATTAATTTTGATAGTTTTTTTTTAGAATTTTTAGACTCAATTTGAGGACATCACCTTGTAGGACTTTAATGGGTACTTGCACTTTTAATTTGGTGAAAAATGAATAAAAAATGGTTATGAAAATGCGAGTTTTTACTTAAACTTTCATGTAGAACTAGATATCTTTACAATTGGTTCCAAGTTATTTTCTCGCAATCGATTTCGAATTGATTTTTTGCATTCAACTGCTTTGTGGGAATTTCAAGTCCAACTGGATTTGCAAAATTTTGTCAAGAAAATTGACATTTGGAGTTTTCTACTAAAATTAAACATTTGTGGAGTCTCATCAGCAAACTAGACATGCGTAGTTTCCTGCTTGAACTGGACATTTGTGAAATCCCGTCAACAAACTGGACAAGTGAAGTTTCCTAATCAAACTGGACATTTGCAAATCTCACCAGCGAACTAGACATGTAGAGTTTCTTACTTGAACTGGATTTTCTTTTTTGTGCAACAATTAGTTACTTATAATCGTCAATCTTGCAACAAATTGACTTCCTTTGAACTCGAGGTATAAAAAAAAGTTGTATTCCATAAGGGACTTTTGAAAGTTCTTATAGGTGATTTGTATTAAAATTGGTATCTAATTGTATGCTTTGAGATTAGAGTAATGACTATTTGTTTTCAGATTTGAAAATAAATTCCAAGTAAATTTTTGTTGCGTGAAAAATTGTTCGCTGCTAGATTTTAATTATCTGGTAAAACCCCTATATCTAGACTGCATCAAGTATGTTGAAATAACAAAACAAAATGCAACATCTATATGCTTGTCCACTTCACTAGTGCCAATCCTAGCCCATTGAGAATTGAGATCGTTTCAATTATTGAAACTATAACTTAATTTTGATCTAAGAGATATGATGTAAATCCCACCAACCTGCTCACAACAATGTTATTTTAAAATAGTGTTCTAGGATAACTTTGCATCTTTTCTAAGTTCGCTATCTTGTTGGTTATACAAACGAAGTTCATTCAACTTAAAGAACAAATCAAATGTGAAAGCCCGTGGCTTTTAGTATCGTATAAACATGAATTATAACTAATTTTTCACCAATCAAGGCACAATTCCATGCCATGCATATTATTGGAAAAGAACAATAGAAAACTTTCATTTAAAAGAAGTACAAATATTATACAAATACTGACTTATTGGAATTGTCTCCAAGAAAACAAAAATTAATGAACAACATTACCCTCAAAGGGTCAGATAAGGATTGACAAGGAAGAATCCATCTCTCCTAGATTAAGCGGAATTTGATGGACGCATTACTCATGTGACTCACTATTGGAAGGGAAATGTAATGTTAAATATAAGAATACAAAGGAAATGTCAAACAACAATTAACCATTCAGATTGCTTGGAAAGGCAATACAAAACAGAAACTTCTTCAATCAGGGTACCTTGAACCAAGACTGATATCTTGCACCATTTACAGGTATTTGACTAAAGAGATGCAATGCCAGAACATTCCTATTGTTGCAACAAAGGGAAATCCTGAAATTAGACACACAATCAACCAATTAATAATTTGAAGGTTAATATACTGTTTTTCAATCAAACGAACAAGAATTGTTTAAGTCACTGAATATGTAGCTCAACTACAACCTCTGTTTCAGCTGGTAACTCTTCAGCCTCCAACTCTGCATCTGTGAATGTCAAAGCCCTTTGAAGCTTCCGCCGACAAAATATCTCAACTTCAACTAAGAAAGTTGCATTCACGGGCCTATGATCTGAGAGCTTTTGTTCAACTCTCTTATATGAAAGTTGCCTTATTCCCTTTCCAAACGTAAGGATACGATCACACCTGTAGATCAAACTATTGATAATAAGTTCATATATTTCAGAAAAGAAATATACAACCAATGCCAGCTTGAACAAAGACAGTGCAACAAAGCCTACCATGCAGGGGTTCGTCTTTTCTCTCCTGCTTTTGAATTTTCACCGAAGTATTTATTTGAATTAAATTCATATTTGTAAGTCGGGGGAAAGTTTATTAATCCTTCAAACCATCCATCAAAGACAAGCCCCTTCTGCAACTGTTTTTTTAGCTGTCATACAAAAGATCCCAATACAAAATTAAGCAGATCAACTAGCATTTATGTAAAGTAGATATCTTTAAGTGCAGAAGAAGGATCAAATCTATGGCACTACTTATCATACCTGATCGCAATTACCAAGCTCTTTCCAACCTTTCTTGGCAATAAGCTCTCGTGTCTTATCATCTGACATATTGAGGCGATAGTTCAAGTCTCCAAACCAGACTACTCGGCTGTGAAAACAGTAAAGAATCAGTCTAGCAACATGTCAATTGAATAGGAAATGAAGCAATGCGTGAGGACAGTTTTGTCCTATGAAGCATGAATAATAGTATTGATACTGGAATCCAAACTTCAATTGAGAGGGCTCCTTGAATCTGCTTCTTGAAATATCACTCGCAATGATCCATAACTATCATTTGAAAAGACGGCATATTTAATGGGAATTTCATCCTAGTCCATTTCTTAAAGAACTTAATGAATGAACAATGATAAAAAGCAAATCATATTGGTGAATTAAATTTCATTATTTCTGGTGATGACAACATAAAATGAATGTATATTTATTGTCTCAAATTTAAAAGATCAATTCCAAACAGAATTATGAATTGTCCACGCTTACATAGACTTTATCCATATGGAGCTAAGGCAAAAGAGATGTAACGTTTTGAGTAACGAGCTCTTACATTCTGGAAAACGTGTAAGGAATGCATAATGGAATATACTATCACTGCATTTTGCAGAATAAATTGGAACTGAGGAGATTTTAACTCTTAAACTTACAATTGCAGACAGCCGCTTATATGGAAGAAGATATTAAAATAATAAGAAACAATGTATTAGAAATTTAAAGCAGTATTGTAGTAGAAACAAAATATCTGCAAGAAAAATGTGTAAAGATTGCATAATGGAATATCATCAATGCATTTTGCAGAATAAATAATTGAAACTAAAGAGGTTTTATATTTTAACTTTGTTTACAATAGCAAGCAGCTTGTTATGTATATGGAAGAACACACAAAATTAATCAGTATTAATGTATTAGCAAAATTTAAAGCAGTATTTTACTCGAAACAAAATATCTGCAATTAAGATCATAAAAAAATTAACTGGTGATGGATTGGGAAAAGAACTTTTCCTGTACATTCTCTAAAAGGTACTTTCTCGTTTAAAGAATACAAATGGAGTGGAACATTTATTTTAACTTTTCACGGATAAGGAGAAGAAGCACCTTTCCACAAAATGCACATGGATGAAAGAATACTCATGAAGTGTAACACTAGTTTTAAATTGTTACAGATTAGGAAAAAAACATACTTCAAATTGATGAAAAAGTTTGCTTAGTTTCTCCCCATGTACCAAAGCATTAAAATTCTGATATCATGAGTTCTATAATGAAAACACCAATTCTGTAGCACTTACTCATGGTCAAGAATGGTCTGAGGTAGTTTAATTCCAGAATCAGAAGGGAAATGTGTCCGACGCAATATTTCTAGTACATCAGAATTCCTTCTTAACTCATCCCCTGTCCTCTCACCAGACGTTAAGTGTGAACACACAAAGCAAAAGCTTGTCTGATAGATGGACAAACTAACCGAAACAGATCCCTGCATCATAACGCCATGCAAGTGTTGATTGATAAATTGTCACATTTAACAATGAAAGTCAGATATCATGTGGACTTTTTGATAATGTTGAGCATACAGTTCACAAGATACTTATGATTAAAGAGATAGTCAAAAAATGTAGCATAAAATCATCTCAGCAACTATTGAGAAAACAATGTGGCAATATAAAACTAAAAGTACAAAGTTATCTGAATAATAAATACATCTTATTATAATTCAAGGATGGGCACGCATAATTCTTGAAATCTTTTGCATCTCTGCCAAATGTTAAAACTCAACTTTATTGTTGAGAACAATCTGAAAATTACAGATTATGTTACATTACAGTAGAACAATTAAACAATTTATTTAATTATTCTGTGGTAAAAATGGCATGCACTTAACCATTTTCATTTTAAAGCCTACAGAAGAAACGTGAAATTAAACAAAGGCTTTGAGTTTCATCAGACAAATTAGCTTTATCCAGGGGCTCCAGAACAGGAACAGTAGAGCTGGTGCATAGTTAGTCAAAACAGCGCACACAAAACCATTTTTATTTGTAAGCCTACAGAAGAAATGTGAAATTATTCAATCTTATAAGGATTTCAGCTTTATCAAATGAATTAGCTTGATCCAGATAGTTTAAAATAGAAACACTAAAGATGGTGCATAGTTGGATGGAAAATCAGATTCCTTGCATTCAGAGAACAAGAACAAAACTGATGATGTAAGAACTCAGGGGTACATCCCCCTTCTTTGGCCTGTTTGGGGGATTCCTTGATATCTCCTTACCATCCCCAAAAATTTAGGGTATCCAATACATCAAATGCATAAAAATCAGTTTTGAAAATTCTAAGATAAATAAATCCCTAAAAGCTAGGCCCAACAAGGCCTCCCAACCCAAAAAAAAAGATTTTGAAGATCATGCCCATTTCTTTTGTCATTCAACAAAAGTGAAAGTAGAAATAGGAAGCGGAAGAAGAAAAAAGACAAAGAAGAGGAAGACTAACAATTTCCAAAATATCAATCAGATGATGACTTTGATTCCTAACCATCTTGTTTGATGCACCTATGTGCTATACATGACGCAACAATTCTTTTTTTTTTCATCTCTCAATATAAATCATGTTTCATAGTAAGTTACTAGCTTGGGTTTAGATTCAAGTTTGGGCACATTAGTATATGTAATGTCCCCTAATCAGTTATACTTTAAATTAACCTATATTTGCCCAAATCTAAAATAGGTAATTAAGTTTATGGGAGTACCTTTGTATACTGTTTACTTGCAACACAAAATTAGAGAACATATATGAAGTAATACCTATAAACTAAAACATATACTAATGAATTAGATTGAGTGATGTAAATTTTAATGTATTAATTACCATTAGTATTAGATTTATTAGATAAAAACAAATTGTTATATTTGTTAGATAAAGTCAGATTTGTTAGACAAAATCAGATTGTAGGTTAGTTGTTTTCCTTAATTATCCAATTCCTTAGTACACTAGGGTAGGCTAGTTGGATAGGGTGTCCAAGAGATCCTCCATCCTAGGCCCAAGAGCAGATGCTATGTCCCTCTTGGCTCCATATGGCAGGTGTTAAGCATCCATCATGGAGTGACATACCCAATGAGGTATCCTATCACCATTACCCCTCATCGCAACCACCTTCCCTCTTAAGCCCAAGAGCAGATGCTTCACCCCTCTTGGCTCCATGTGCCAGTTGTTAGGCATCTACTCTGGAGTGGCGTACTTAAGAGAGAGTCCCTCATTTACAATGAATCCTTTATTATATTTATTCAATTCATCTCATTAGGACAATCAATTATATCTGACATAATCACCATATTACATTAGCGCCTTGTATTGGATTATCATCAATGTTTTTTGCTAGTTGTTGTCCTCATTTTTGGATTTTCAAAAATGTGACAACCCCTACAATTTTTTGCTCAAAATGTGACATTTTTGTCTCTAAGGCACGCTTTACGAGGTGAAAAACTCACATTTGTTAGTACCAACTCATCAAGGGGTGTGTTCACCATTGCTGTCCAAGTTTTGGTGGGTTTTGGCCTTCATTTTCCTAGCTTTTTGTGCAATTTCAGGTTTCAAAGCAGTAACTACAAGTTGGAGATTTTACTCTAACGCACTCTTTTCGAGGCAAAATTCTTGCTCCTTTTTGAACTAGACTAATCTTTGGTTCATCCTCGATTCACATTTCAAATTTCATCATGTTTTGAGTTCGTTTGCTTGGTCTTTTCTTCAAAATTGGGTTTTTTCCTCTAGATTGCGAGTGGGAAATTTTCCTCCTTTTGCAAGTAAAGAGACCTTTATGTTTTTAAGTTGTAGGGGTTTTCTCAAGCAATTACAAGTGAAAGTTTATAAAATATGTGTAACTTGTAATTTTCTTTTTCTTTTTCTTTTCCATTTCCCTTTTGTCTATTAAGTTGTTTTGTAGGAACTTTTTAGTGAAACTACAAATGAATTTAAAGATACAAGTTTATGAGAACTTGTAAGTTCTCTTAAAAGTTCCTACTTTCTTTATTTTAAACTTGTAATAGGGATTTTATAACCCGATTGCAAGTATTTAAGTGTTTTTAATGTTTTATGCTTTTGCTTCTTTAAAACCCGATTTTGGAGGTTTGAAGGAAAAGAGAGTTTTTATTAAAACATGTAGATGGGTTTTTAAAACACGATTACATCTTTTTTTTGCTTCAAGTTTTTCTTGTGCCTTTTGCTTGAAGTCACATTCTAGAAATCCAACCACGTTTTCCCTCTCCAAGGGCAATGAACTTCTTGGCATTCAATCAAATCCGATTCATAAGGAGATGGCGCCATGAATGCTTCTCTATTTGCTGTTTTTGCTCCACGTTTTTGGCGGTTTTGCCCATGGCTTCCACCATGTTTTGACACTTGTTGCATTTGATATTTAATGCTTGGTGATTGGCGCCAAATGGGAAATGTTTTTCTTAGTGTTTTATGTGCTTTTTGTGCATTGTTTATGCCATTTTTCATGCTTTAGAGCTCAGATGTGGAGGCTCCATTGTCTTCTTATAAAGCTTTTCAGGTCACCTCTTCTTCATTTATTTTTGCCTATGGCATTTGATCAAGCAAGGTATGCATTTTCAGTTTTATTTTGATTTCTTTGGGTTCTTTTTGTTCTTGTTTGATCAAGCTTGTAAAAAATCTTGCTCTTGCTTTGATTTCGGGTTTTATAAATCTGATTGCAAGCTGAAGTTGTTTCCCTCTTTCCAAGTTGCCAAGATGAAAATGTCCCTTTCCATACTTGTACATGGTCATCCAAGTTCGCCATTGTTGGTCAAAATCAATCTTTCCATCATTTCCCACCATTGCATTCGTTCGTCACACCTTCATTCATTTTTCTTATTATGAGTCTACTTGCAATCAGAATTTTAAAACCCGATCACAGTTACGTCTTCACAAGAGTTTTCACATTTTCATACTTGCAGTCAGCCTTCCAGAACCCGAAATTGGTCCAAAATGCACTCAAAAACACTTGAAAATGAAGTCCAATTACAAGTGCAAACTTGTAGTTACACATTACACATATGAAGTTGCATGTTTTTTCTCCACAATTGCAAGTTGTTTTTCCACACATGTAATGCAGTCCTCAAAACCCGAAATTCACTTGTGAGCCCATTTTTGCATCAATTTATCCCTTCCCTTATCAATCTTGTTTTCACACACACGATCTATCAAACTAACGAATCAAGGCATGGGCATTGTTTTATAACAATATCATCTTGAATAAGGTGTTATGGGTTCTTCATCAGTGAACAAAAGAAGAGATACAACAGCAATTCATGCATGCAAATTATAGAATGCTTTCAAGACAGAGATGGTCATAACATGAAAAGAGGAAGACAGCCCTTTCCCTCTTGAAGAAATGGTACTACCCTGAGCATGTGAAAGGTTGAAGTTCGCTGGTTAAAGACACAGAGACTATCAAGGGTGCAAGTTTTTGTTCCAGTTCAAGATGTCATTTACCTCAATCGCAGAGTGTCTTAAAACAGAGGATGATGTAGTTAGAGTCATGTTTTCGGACACAGAATAGTTTCAATTGTGTATTTGTAATTTTGTTTTGACAAGTTACATGTAAAAACAAGTTTTGTAATTGCAAGTGTCACTTTCACTAGCATTTTTGTAAAATGTAATTACATGTAAGGCAACCACAAGTTGAATTAGATTAGGATTGTAGTTGGAATAAGTCATGGTGGTTGAGAGAATTTCTCAAGTTAGTTGGGATCCTCCCACCTTTTTCTCAAGGCTCCTCTCCTATAAATACTCTAAGTTACCGGTTCCTCCCCTTTTGGCCTGGGTTCGGGTTTTGGTTCTTGCCCGATCCTGGTTCTCCCCGGGTTCTCCTTGGGTTCCTCCCAAGTCCTTCCCAGGTGGCCGGGTTCCCTGTGGGTCCTGCGTCATAGATTCCACAGGGAACCCGGCCACCTAGGAAGGACCCGTGTGGAACCCAGGTCGAACCCAGGAGGACCCGCGTGAACCCAGGCCTATGGTTTCCAAAAAACAGAGCCACGGGTCAAAAAAACAATAAAAAAAGACTGTAAAATAGTTTTTTTATAATAAAACTCTAATTCGCCCCTTTATGACTTCTTAAAAAAGACTTGAAACTTGAATATTATCTTTTTTGCAAATCATGAATATGATATTAGACTTTAGTTATTAGTTTACTGATTACATTTGCGATAAATGAATATTTATTGGCATTAGCAATTAATAATTATGGATTTATCATTTATCATTTATGTATGGAAAGTCACATTGTATATTTTATTTTTGTATGGATTGTATATATTGAACATATATATAATATATGGGTATATATATATAATTAATATATATATATGTGTGTGTGTGTGTGTGTGTGTGTGTACGGATGAACCTATACCCGTACCCAAGTTTTTGTTTTTTTTTGCCGAATCCGTACCCAAATCCGAACCCGAATATGAACCCAAACCGGTAACTTAGTAAATACTTGAGGGGGTCTATTGTAATCGATATCTTTTTGAAAGCAAGCAAGTAAACTCTGCCAAAATTTACAGCAAGAAAGACTTTGTGCTTTTTATGTGTAAATTGAAGTTGAAAGGAATAGAAGAAAATCATTCAAGGATTTAGACTTTGTGTTGAGTCTGTTGAGTTTTGTGTTCATTATTGCACTTCTTGCATGTGATTCTTGAGAGCTTAATCAAATTTGTTTTGCAGACTTTGTGCAGCAAATATTGGAGGTTAATATAGATTAAAGTAGAGTTCTTATCAAGGAAGGCTGTAGAACTTTGTGTCTACACTTGTTCTTGAAAGAAATTAGATTAGAAATTGATTTGTGTTAAGAAACAGCTGTGAGACTTTGAGTTCACACTAATTCGTGTTGTTGTGTGCTAAAAGTGGCAATATACTTCAGACTTTGTGTTGTTGTACCTTGCACTTGTTCTTATTATCATAAAAGGGTAGATAGGATTTCAGATATTCAAAACTTTGCGTTTGATATCGTTTTCTCGTCCCGTAGGAAGTGACGGAAGTCTTTGTGCTTTCAGGAAACTTCATTTCCTCTCTCTCATTTTACTTTATAAGTGTTGCTGCTTATTCATTTACAATTGCTGTTACTTTTTTGTGAAGAGAAAAGAATATGGTTTTTCTTGAAAGAAGAAAGACAATTTCCTCTCTCTCATTTTACTTTATAAGTGTTGCTGCTTATTCATTTACAATTGCTCTTACTTTTTTTGTGAAGAGAAATGAATATGGTTTTTCTTGAAAGAAGAAAGACTGTTGTATCATCTATATTAGATTAGTTTAGTTTTTAGATAGGGGGAGTCTTCCCTAAATTAGGAGAGTTTTATACTCACACACTGTGGCTGAAACCATAATTTTGTACATTACCCAGGTGTACAAAATTTTCACCCAACATTAGTATCACTTTGTATCAGTATTAATCATTTATTGTTATTATTACATTACAACCAATTTATTATTCCTTATGTTATTAGCATTATATTACAATAATTTGTGTAAACTGAATTTGATTATATTAAGTATTCTTGGATTTATGTGCAAATATATATTTATATAGTATATCTAACAGTATTGTAATTTTAATGTTATTTGAATAATTACATATAATTTGCCTCTCAAATTAATATCATATTAATGCCCTCCATTTGATTAAGATTATACACAGCAGTTATTTTTAATAATATACAAATAAAATTTTAATTTGCTGTCTGTTACATTTTAATATTAAATCAGAAGTTAGTCTGTAACATACCTGTCACTGCTGGCTCCTATTTATCTCTGCTGGCAGCCTTGAAGATTCCTTCCGTTTTTTCTTCCTATATGCCAAATTGGCATGGGAATGGGGGTATTTATCCTACCCCCATCGTGGTGGAAAGCCACGATGATTGGTAGTGCCCACTTTATCAAGTGTCGCTGCCCTGTCACTTGATGGGATTAATTAGTATTCAGCCACCATTTCATATAATTGGTTATCAGGCTGAGGGAGCATAATGACCATCGGTCAAACAAATATATATATATATATATATATTGTTATTGCGTCATTCTTTTAATATAATGTACATTGTTAATATAATAACATCATTCAATATATAAAATGTAACTTAATAATATGATATCATTTTTACATAACAATGTAATATAATAATTTTAGTAAGATTTTACATATTATATGGCAAAAATATATTAATTATTTCTACTATAAGTGTGGGGACATGACATTCCTCCCTTCCCGAGATTGGTTGCCCTCAAGCAATTTCAAATTTGGATGGTCAAATATCTCAGGTCCTTCCCAATTTGCATCCTCCATTGGTAGTCCTTTCCATTTGACTAGGTGTTCTTCAATAGTTTTGTTTCTTAGCCTCTTTTCTCGTACATTGAGGATAGTTTCTGGTTCCAAGATCAACTTCCCTTCATCATCCAAGGGTGGCAATTCAGAGCATGGGATGGTGTGCTGCCCCAACACCCTTTTGAGGCGGGATACATGAAATACATTGTGAATCCTACTATTGGAAGGGAGTTACAATTCATAAGCCACTTCTCATATCTTCCTCAATATCTTGTATGGCCCATAAAATCAGGGTTTAAGTTTTTCAGCCCCACTGACCTTGATGGATGATTGCTTATATGGTTGTAATCTTAAAAAGACCATATCTCCAATCTCAAATGCGCACTCAGCCCTTTTTCGTGTCAGCCTATACCTTCTACTGATTTTGGGCTTGATGAAGGTTGTCCTTGAGTGAGTTCATGATGTCCACATTCTGCTATATGAAGTCCTTGGCTCTTGAGGCACGACTCTATCCGAACCAAATCTCCAAAGGATGTGGCCTCATATCCATATAATGATCAGAAGGGGCTCATCCCTATAGACATATGGTGGGTAGTATTATAGCAATACTCTCCCAAGTGCAACCATTTAACCCAACCATTCCACTACCCTGTGACATAATTTCTCAAATATCCCTCCAACCATTTGTTCACGATCTCAATCTGCTCGTCTATTTGGGGATGATAACTGGGACTTGGGGTTAATTCCATCTCGGCTAATTTGAATAATTCTTGCCAAAAGATGTTAAGGTGTTGTGACGTATTCACACATCGCCCCATTGCAAATGGGGACCCCTACTTTTTTGCTTTCTCAGGTTTTTTTTTGGGTCTTTTAGGGTTTTGTCTATTAGCCTTTGCATGCTGAGTGTTGCCAGAGGGATCACTAAGAGAGCAGGCTCTGTTTTAGCTAAAGGTGAGTCAGTGGATGCTCCGGGTTAGGGTCATCTTTGAAAGTCTTCCTTAGGACAAGGTTTTGCTCTTGTTGCTAATAGTGTCTTGTTTGAGTTTTAGGAGGTCAATAAAGCTTGGTGAGTGAATATCATCTTTGAAGATCTGAGTTAGGTCAAATTGGTGAGTGATGAAGTCTAGAATGTCATCCTGATCTTCAAATGTCCTGAAATTTGGCTGTCTGGAATGTAATCCTAATCCTGAAATTTGACTATCTGGAAAATTGAAGAATCCTCCAAAAACTAGATTTTGCATTATAACTTCTGGAGGTCCGAAACCACTCTCAAACATCTTGACAGTATATATGGAATATAACTTAAAGTATAAGAAAGAAGAAAATTATAAGGAAATGTCACTTATACTTTAATGTTATATTCCATATATGAATCCTGACAGAGAGACCAAAATGTCAAATTTCGCTCCTGACCCTTCCAAAGCAAATTTCAATTTCGATCCTAACCCTTCCAAAGGGTCCAGAGCGAAATTCATATTTCCTCTATTTTGCTCTTTAACTTGACCAAGTTTGGAACTTCTAAAGCATGGTTTGGAAGACTTGGATGCATATTTGCCTTTGAGGAGGAGGTTTGAGGCGATGAAATGATGAAAATCAATCTAAAGATGAATTTCGCTCCTGACCCTTCTAAAGGGTCCAGAGCGAAAATCCCCATAACTCTCATTTCCTTCCTAGTTTTGGCCAAGTGGTTGTTTCTAAGGCATGTTGTAAGGTGAATTGATGTGTTCTTCCCTTGGGAGGTGATTGAAGGCATTAAAAGATGAAGATTGGCCTAAAGGATGAATTTCGCTCCTGATCCTTCCAAAGGGTCCAAAGCGAAATTCTTTATAAACCTCATTTGCTCCCTTGCTTAGGCTACAAACCTTGTTCCTTGGGTGGAACGTGATGTATTTTTGCCTTCTAGAGAAGATTGGAGTTGAAGAGATGAAGAGTCAAGCCTAGAGTAAGAATTTCGCTCCTGACCCTTCCAAAGGGTTCAGAGCGAAATTCCACAAAACCACTCTTTTCTCCCAGTTTTGTGCCAAGTCAAGTGTGGGTTAGGGTGAGATAGGATTGGATATGTCCTTAGGAATGACTTTGAGCTGCTAATGATCAATAAATTTGAAAGAATTGAGCTTAAACTAGGATTTCGCTCCTGACCCTTCCAAAGGGTCTAGAGCGAAATTCCTAAAATCACCTATTTCCCTTGCAAATCAAGTCAAACTTTTCGTTTTTATGGCTTAGAGAAGAATGGAGCAACATTTCCTTGACCCTTGAGGTGAGTTGAAGTGAGAGACATGATAGAATTTGTCCTAAAATGCAAATTTCGTTCCTGACCCTTCCAAAGGGTCCAGAGCGAAATTCTTGCAAACACCTATTTTTCCCTTGGAGAAGGTCAAATCCTTGGTTTTTATGGCGTGGATGGAAGTGAGGTGATGTGTCCTTGCCTTTTGAGGTGGATTGGGGTTGAAAAAATGAAGAAATGTGCTCAAAACTAGAATTTCGCTCCTAACCCTTCCAAAGGGTCCAGAGCAAAATTCCCAAAATTGCTCTTTTCCTTCCATTTTTGTGTCAAGCTAAGTGTGGGTCAAGATAGACTAAGCTTGGAAGGACCCCTAGGCATGCCTTTGAATTGATTTTGGCCACCAAAAATGAAGATTTTAGGCTAGGACAAGAATTTCGCTCCTGACCCTTCCAAAGGGTCCAGAGCGAAATCCTAGATAGGTCCTATCCCTAGCCATGTTTTTTTAGCGAATTTCTCCTAGCAAGCCATTTTGAGGTCAAACAAAGTGTTGCATACATGGGAGAAGGATCCAAATTGAGAGTCAAGGTAGAACAAAGTGAGAAGAGTGGAGCCAAGCAAGAGAAATCAACCCAAAAGAAGAATTTCACTCTTGACCCTTCCAAAGGGTCCAAAGCGAAATTCCTCAAAGCGCCTATTTTCTCCTTGTGTGAAGCCAAAACATTGATTCCTATGGCATGCTTGAAGGAGGGGTGAGGTATTCTTGTCTTTTGAAGTAAATTGGAATGAAGAAAATGAAGGATCAAGTCAAAATCAAGAATTTCGCTCCTGACCCTTCCGAAGGGTACAGAGCGAAATTCTCAATTTCACCTAGTTTGCTCATGATGAAGGTCAAGAAATGGATTCCCAGGCCTTGGTAAAGAGAAGACTAGTATATGCTCACCTTGGAAGACATTTTGGAGAGGAGAAGTGATAGAACTTGAGCCTAAACAAGAATTTCGCTCCTGACCCTTCCAAAGGGTCCAGAGCAAAATCCTTAAAGACTCCATCTTGCTCCAATTTTACCTCAAACTCGGTATTGGTTGAGATTATAGGGATCCTTAGGCACGCATCTAAGCAAGCATGGTCACAAAATGACAAGAATTTAGGCCAGGAATGCAAATTTCGCTCCTGACCCTTCCAAAGGGTCCAAAGCGAAATTTTTATAGGGCCTGTCCCTGGAGAGGATATTGAGCGAAATTCCATTTTGATGTCTTCTCATTAATGATTTAAGGTAGGAAATGCTATGTTAGAATGAATTCATTATGTGTCCTCAATAACCTTTTGGTTGGTTTTGCAGATGGAAGAAGACCAGGCCAGGGCAAGGACGACCTCTTCCAGTCCATCGTCATCAAGGACGTTCCACATGCAAAAAGGGAGGACTCAAGGTGCTTTGAAGCGTTGGAAGACTAGGGGTGTTCAAGGAGTTCAAGTTAGCCTCAAGACCTCATTCTACCACTAAAGAACCACAAGATGACAAAGAAAGGCTTTGCCAACACTTCAGGGCGAGATATGCTACTGGAGGAAGAAGACTTGACCATAAGGAAGCCTTATCAAGCACAAGGGAGTCAAGGAGGTACATCATTCATCACATCAAAAACAGAGGAGGATCAACCAAGTCACAAAAGTCAGACAAGGTGGCATCCCAATCATCATCCCTCTGATCAGATTGGTCCACCTCAACATGTCCAGATTCAATGTAATGTACCTAATTTATCGGAGGCGGCACAAACTTTGGTGTACTTACCCCTACTTCCTATTGGTCCACACTCATTGAATGTAATTTTCTCATTCGCTAAGGAAGTTTGTTATAACAAACCCTAATTAGGGTTTCTATCTTGTAATCCTAGCCATTGATTCTAAGTCAATCAGAGCCGTTTGTTTGTAAAGGGTTCTCTATATAAAGCCCTGGCTCCTCATTTGTAAAAGTTAATAGTTAATAGTTAGCTGATAGTGAATAGTCAGAGAGTAGGAAATAGTTAGAGTAGAGTAGAAAGAGAAGGCAAAGATTGTTGCCAAGATATTGCTGCAAAAGACTTGTAAACTTGATTGAAGAAATGGTGAATTCTATGGGTCGATTCAACAATTTGCATGGTCTCTATACTTCTCAAATTTGATTTCATGTTATTAGGTGAATGGAGAAATTTGTATGATCAACGATGAAATTCGTATATCCATACTACTAGCAGTTTGTTGATTGCAGACTTGCCTTGCGTAGTCAACTGGAATCATTCAACTTAAGCTTAACTTCAATTATTGCTTCTTCATTGATATGCATCAACCTGACGGTGTCCATGCTTGTAGCGGTGATCTAAACATCATAAAGCTTTCCTCAGAAGATCGCACTAATCTTGTGGAGATGATCCGAGGATGTCAAAGCAAGACTTAGTTAGAATTTCATCAAAGGTCATTCATTCCTCTTGCGTCCTTAGTGTTAGAAATAGATCCCGTTCCAACCCTTATCCTTTTTCCTTTTTGTCAAAATCAAGGGCCGGTGAAATTCCACGTTCCAGTAATATCCAAAGCAAGTCAGACGTTCAGGTCGTCGAAAGTAAGTCCCCTTGTGATTCCAGCAAAATCACATCATACCACGAGAGCTTATCCACATGTAGAGACCCTACATACCAGAACCTTAGAGTTACTCCGATTGATCCTTCGGCAAGATCTTCAACAGTCGGGAAACTTTGTTCAAGAGAGGATAAGATACCTTGGTATTGTATTATGTGTTCGCATGTGCATGAAAAACACATCAACATAAGGAAACGGCTGTCTCGATCACTAAAAATATTCTGGAGAAGACCATGTAGCCTAAACACCTCCTTAAAGAATATCTCAGCCGCCTGAGGAGCTCTAAAATCTATTGATATGGCCATTAAAGTGTGCATATTTAGTGAGATGGTCTACCACTACGTAAATGCAATCATCGCCTTGCACCTTGGGCAACCCGGTGATGAAATCCATAAAGATGCTCTCCCATTTTTGGTTTGGTATGGACAAAGGTTAGAGTAGACCCACTGGGAAAGTGTTCTCTTCTTTGTTCTTCTGACACTCATTGGTGTGCTTTAGCACATCTCCCTTAAGTCATTTCCATGTGAATCTTTCCCTGATTTCTTGTACGTTTTAAAATACCCTTGATGCCCATATGTTGTCATAGTAAGTTTTCAAAATTTCTTGCTTTAGTCCAAACCCTAGGGTGATGTAAATTCTTCCTTTGTAGAGGATGAGGCCCTCAATGATTTGGTATTTGTCATCCTGAATTTTCCCTTCTATCAGGTCACTTGAGAATTGGTCCTTGGCATATTCAGTGATCAGAGATGTTTTCCATTTTATGGATATCGCTGACATGGAACCAAGATGTGGTCTTTGTGATAATGCATCGGCTACTACATTGTTCTTACCCTTCATATACTCAATATCAAAATCATATGCCTACAACTTGCTCACCCACTTTTGTTGCCTGTCATTCAAATCCTTTTGGCTTAAGAAGAATCTAAGGCTATTGTGATTTGTCTTCACAATGAACCTCCCATAGATTAGACATTGCCTAATTCTTTCCAGGGCATGCATTATAGCTAACATTTCTTCGTCATAGACTGAATATGTCCTTTCTATGTCTTTGAGTTTCTTGCTTCCGAAAGCTATGGGATGTCTATTTTGCATCAATACTGCTTCGATGCCTTCTCCTGAAGCATCACAATATAGTTCATAGGGTGAGTTGAAATCAGGAATTGCCAATACAAGGCACAAACTCATCACTTCCTTCAATATTTTGAAAGTTGCTTGTGCCTTTTCATTCCAAGAAAAAGCTCCCTTTTTGGTTAGATCGGTGAGTGGTGAGGTCAGTTTTGAGAATCCCTTCACAAACCTTTGGTAATAACTGCATAGTCCCAAGAATCCCCTGAGCTGAGTTAGGGTTTAGGGTTTTGGGTTTTGGCCAACTTCGGATAGCTAGAATTTTCTCCTCATCAACCTTTACCCCTTGAGCATTGATTATATGACCTAAGTACAAAAGTTCCTCCATGTCAAATTTGCACTTGGATTGCTTAGCAAATAAGGAATGCTGCTCTAGTATGCTTAGTACCTCATTTATATGCTTCAAGTGGTTTTCCCATGTTCTATTGTAGATCAATATATCATCAAAGAATACCAACAAGAATTTTCTCAGTTGCCCTCTAAAAATGTGATTTGTACAGGATTGGAAAGTAGCTGGGGCATTAGTTAACCCGAAAGGTAAGACAAGAAACTCAAAATGTCCATAGTGGCACCCAAAAGCTGTTTTTGGTATGTCATCCTCTCTTAGCCTAATCTGGTGGTAACCTGATCTTAGATCAATTTTTGAGAAATAGACTACCCCGTGGAGTACATCAATAAGTTCATCTACTGGAAAAATGGGATATCTATTCTTAATTGTCTTTTTGTTTAATGCTATGTAGTCGATACACATCCTCATAGTGCCATCCTTCTTTTTTGAGAGCACAACTGATGATGCAAAGGGGATGGAGTTGGGTTGAATGTGCCCCATCCTTAATAGTTCTTTTATGGTTTTCTCAATTTCTTCCTTATACTTGCAGGGATGACGATAAAGAGTGGCAACAACTAGCTTTGTTCCCTCTTCTAGTTCAATGGACTGCTCAAAGCCCCTTTTGGGGGGAAATCTAGGTGGGATATCAATGAAAACCTTTTTATGTTTCCTTAATATTGGTTGCATGTCAATGTGGACTTCTTTCCCCTTGGGAGTTGTTCCATCCAAAATCAAACACTGAGCTACCCATTCAACTTGATCATGTCTAGGTGATCCATTTTTTTTTATGAAAGCACTCTAGGTGATCCATCAAATATTCCATGTAAAGTAACCTTCTTTCCTTCATGTACAAAGCATATTTATAGTTTTGGGTGGTCAAAAATAAAGCGCCCCAAGGAATGTATCCATGGAGTTCCTAAGATTACATCTGTGTCACCCATATCTACAATGTAAAATTTATCTTTAACTGGATGCCTTCCCAAAGTGATGTTGAGTTGCGAAATCTTCTTCTTGCTAGAAGTGGTGGATCCATCAATCAATGTCACATTAAATCCCTTGAAATCTTCAGTTTCAAGACCCAATTTTGCAACTAAGTTTTGATCAATAAAATTATGAGTTGCTCCACTATCAACTAGGGTTGTTACCTTTTGTCCTTTAATTGTTCCTCGAATCCTAAAAGGATAATGTTTGGATGCTTTTGAAATGCAAGCTAGGGTTCCTTCTTCTTCTTCATCATCCCTCCTTGTCCTTTTGCATGGATTCTCTTCTTCCCCTGTTTCTTGGAGCATGGCCTCAATATTGTGAGCTTGACTTCTTTTCCCACAACTGTGTCCTAGTTCCCATTTTTCTTTGCATTTGAAGCATAAGTTTTTCTTTCTAATATCCTTTTGGTTACAAACATGTCCCAGACCCCATGGTTCTTTGCACTTAAAACATCTTTCCCTTTCCTGTCCTTCCTTTTGCTTACACAAATGACCTGGTTCCCACTTTTCTTTGCAATCAAAACATAGGCCTTTTTTTCGTAGTTCCTCTCGATCTTTTATGGAAAGGTATTGCTTTTTATGTTTGTCCTTCTCATGGAAGTGATGCAGAGGGTCAAGGGTTTTAGATGATTTCAAGAAAATATGTTTTCAAGTGCTTCACACTCTTTGCATTTACCTAGTGTTTCCAAGGCACCTTAATGGTTTTAGAAGGGCAAATTTCAAACCACTCTCCACAATGACTCCTAAGGTTGTTAAACACCTATGCCAACCCAATCCAACAATATTCAACTAGATTCAAAGGTTCTAGTCTTCACTATGCTCTTAAACCCCACTATGCCTGCTACTAGCCCTAGAGCCCCAATTAGGCCACCTTAGGCTGAAATAAATTGTTTTCTCCAACTTTTCCCAAATCACTCCCAAAACAAAATATATTTTCAGACACCCTTTTCGGCTTACTACAACATATAAAAGATTGAGGGTAGGTTGCTTTGGACCGTGCCTTTGCTGTCCTAAGACTGAGACAAATTTGCTTGCCAAAAACCCAAGTTTTACAAAGCAAGTGTAAGAAATAATTCTTCTCCAATCTTGAAACTCTTAACAATGTTTAGTTATGCCTCCAAACTAAGTAATATCCAATAAAATTGGTTCTATGTGTTCTTTTAATGAGCAAACCCCAAAACCCTCACCATTAGGCTCCAAAACCAAGGATTTTCTAATTCAGACCTTTCCAATCACTTCGAGGGCTCATTCAAAGTCCCTACACCATCTCCTTGGTCATATTAACCAACTTCAATCATCAAACTACCCTCTCCAAGAGGTAGATCTTCTGCTGCTATAAGCTTACTATGCTTCCTACTCACTTCTCCCTCATCAAACTCATGGTGTACACCTGTTAAAACACACTTCCTGCAAATGTTTTGGTTAAGATCATAATGTACATGTTAGATAGAGCCTCCTCTATGAGAAACAGGACCTTACATCCATAGAAAGGCTCCAAATTGCATTTTGGGCCTTCAATGCCAATGATACAACCCAGAAAACAAGGTACAGTCAGCACTAAAATGAAAAGTCTGATCAAAACCTTCTATAAAAGCATTCAAATAAACATTGAACACTGATCTCTAAATGCCTACTTTATCCACCATGAATATACAACACTCCCAATCAATAAATCATCAAAAAACCAATGGAAATGCAAGAAAAACTGGTTTTTTTATTGCTTTTACTGTTTTGTCTGTACCAGATCCGTACAATGCATCCACACCCACCAAAATGACATCCAAATGCTTTATAATATCTCCCATAACCAACCCATACAGTTATTTTTTCATTAAAAATGCTTAAACTAACAAATTTGTCTTTTCCCTCCAAAATGACACTAGCCACTATTTTTGAATTTTGAATTTAAAACTCTTATGAAATGGACTTCTACCCCAACCTAATGACTTATAAAGGATCAAAATGATTTATCAAATAGGTCTAAACACCTTTGAGACCCTTCCTAATTCTATATACATGAAACCCTATATTTGGTCCTATGGCCTTATTAGGTCCATTAGGACAATTAATCATTACATTAGGAGCATTACAATAAAATGTCATAATTGGCTTCAAGACATCATAGTTGAGTCTATTAGACCCATACAGCTCCTTTTCATGCTTCCATGGTGTCCTCCAAATTGTCTTCATGCCTAGTGCTCCTACACCATACTCCCCACCAAACAAAGAACTCTTGTCCCAAGAGTGACCAGTCTTGTGCCAACCACCTAATGATGATGTCTTCTAATTTTCAATAGGGAAAAGGTACTCTCCAAAGGTAATCTTCCTCCTGCTACAACCTGCATTCACTTCACCAAAAGCATTAGTATCAAAAAGCTGATTTTGAGTCCTTTGTCTAAGACCTTGTGTCTTCACCTCTTCTTGCCTTCTCATATCACTGTTCTGATCTGATATCATCTGCAAACTCAATGGTTTAACCACATCTCTCTGCTCAATCATAGGACAATCAATGTCCCCAACTTTTATGCTCTTAAAGTCCCAATCTTCCTGCTCCTTAGGACTGCTGTTCTGCTGCAACTTAGTTTGATTCATCCAACCAGTATCCTTGACCTCACTACCCTGCACACACATCCTAATTTTGTCTCCAAAACAGATTACATTATGTTCATTCTTCTCCTTACAAGGTAAAGGTGTTAAACTATATCTTTTGCTGTCCTTATGAACCAAATATGTATTTGTATACCCATCATGTATTGTCCTCCTTAAATATTGCCATGGTCTACCCAATATGATATGCCCACAAGTCATAGGTATAATATCACATAAAACATGATCATGATATGGACCAATTGAGAAATCAACATAAGCCCTCTGACTAATCATTACATGCTACTCTTGACTAACCCAAGTGGCATTATAAGGATTAGGATGATCAAATGTTTGCAATCCCAACTTAGAAACCATATCAAATGAAACAAGATTATCATGTGAGCCAGAATCAATAATCAACTTACATAGCTTACCCTTACTCAAGCATTGTGTCCTGAAGATGGATACCTGATCTGATGTTTGCTGCTGCAATTTACCTCTTCTGATCATAAGAAAGTCTCCCTCTATTATAGGATAGACTTTCAATGGTTCTTTGTCTTCATTCTTGTCTTCTTCTTCATATGCTAAGTGTACTCTTCTATCTTTGCCTCTGTCTCCTTCATCCCATTTAGGACATTTGAAAGATTGGTGCCCAACTTCATTACAATGGAAACATCTGCCTGTGAATACATGTGATCCTCTTCCACTACCAAATCTACCTCCTCCTCTATAACTATAACCACCTCTTTGTTTTGATGTAGACTCTTTGTCCTTATTGTCTTGTCCTTGTGATTCATTTGCAGACCTTCCTCCTCTTCCTCTCATGGATCCTCTACCTCTTGTGCCTCCTTGTCTCTCTTGTTTTCTCTTCAACTTCTCCTCAGCCCTTATTGCAAGTTGGAAACAATCTCCCAATGTTTGTGAAACATTCAACCCAATCTCATCCTACAAATTGTATCTCAGCCCATTCAAATACCTTGCCACCTTTTCATCTTCATCCTCTACTCCTCCTCTAATGCTCAATTTGTGAAACTGCTATGTGTATGTCATCACATCCATGTCTCTTTGTTTTAAGTTTTGCCTCATCCTCTTTGTCTGTATAGCAAAATCAAATGGTAGTGTGTCTTCATCATTGCCTTCATTCTCTCCCAACTTGTGATCTTATTCAATCCTATTGCTATCCTCTCAGCCTGCATACCACTCCACCATGTTAATGCTGTTCCCCTCAACTTTGTCTTTGCAAATTTCACCTTCTTGTCATCATTCATGTCTTCCAACTCAAAGTAGTTTTCTAAGGCCTCTATCCACCCTAACACTTCCTCACTATCCATTCTTCCCTGGTAAATAGGTAAATCAACATGTCCTTTCATTACTCCACCTTGTACTGCCTTTAGTAGTCTTACCAACCTCTTCTCTTCAGGGTCTACTATCTCTTCCCTATGCTCTTCATGCCCACTTCCTTCATTATGTGAGTCAAGATGCTCATTGTTTACATCCACACTAGGTTGTTCTCTTTCCTTCTCTAAGGCTTCTATCCTTGCAGATAGTTGCACTCTCTCCCTTCTTTCTCTTTCTCTTGCTGCTTCAAGTTCCTTCTTTTCCCTCTTCTCTCTTTCAAGAGCTTCCTTCAACTCTTCAATTTCCCTAGCCATTTGATTCTTCAATACCATCTTGTCAAAACCTTCCCAAAGAGATCTACTCACTGCTCTGATACCACTCTGATGCAGAGGGTCAGGGGTTTTAGGTGATTTCAAAAAAATATGTTTTCAAGTGCTTCACACTCTTTGCATTTACCTAGTGTTTCCAAGGCACCTTAATGGTTTTAGAAGGGCAAATTTCAAACCACTCTCCACAATGACTCCTAAGGTTGTTAAACACCTATGCCAACCCAATCCAACAATATTCAACTAGATTCAAAGGTTCTAGTCTTCACCATGCTCTTAAACCCCACTATGCCTGCTACTAGCCCTAGAGCCCCAATTAGGCCACCTTAGGCTGAAATAAATTGTTTTTTCCAACTTTTCCCAAATCACTCCCAAAACAAAATATATTTTCAGACACCCTTTTCGGCTTACTACAACACATAAAAGATTGAGGGTAGGTTGCTTTGGACCGTGCCTTTGCTGTCCTAAGACTAAGACATATTTGCTTGCCAAAAACCCAAGTTTTACAAAGCAAGTGTAAGAAATAATTCTTCCCCAATCTTGAAACTCTCAACAATGTTTAGTTATGCCTCAAAACTAAGTAATATCCAATAAAATTGGTTCTATGTGCTCTTTTAATGAGCAAACCCCAAAAGCCTCACCATTAGGCTCCAAAACCAAGGATTTTCTAATTCAGACCTTTCCAATCACTTCCAGGGCTCATTCAAAGTCCCTACACCATCTCCTTGGTCATATTAACCAACTTCAATCATCAAACTACCCTCTCCAAGAGGTAGATCTTCTGCTGCTATAAGCTTGCTATGCTTCCTACTCACTTCTCCCTCATCAAACTCATGGTGTACACCTGTTAAAACACACTTCCTGCAAATGTTTTGGTTAGGATCATAATGTACATGCTAGATAGAGCCTCCTCAATGAGAAACAGGACCTTACATCCATAGAAGGGCTCCAAATTGCATTTTGGGCCTTCAATGCCAATGACACAACCCAGAAAACAAGGTGCAGTCAGCACTAAAATGAAAAGTCTGATCAAAACCTTCTATAAAAGCATTCAAATAAACATTGAACACTGATCTCTAAATGCCTACTTCATCCACCATGAATATACAACACTCCCAATCAATAAATCATCAAAAAACCAATGGAAATGCAAGAAAAACTGGTTTTTTTATTGCTTTTATTGTTCTGTCCGTACCAAATCCGTACAATGCATCCACACCCACCAAAATGACATCCAAATGCTTTATAATATCTCCCATAACCAACCCATACAGTTACTTTTCATTACAAATGCTTAAACTAACAAATTTGTCTTTTCCCTCCAAAATGACACTAGCCACTATTTTTGAATTTTGAATTTAAAACTCTTATGAAATGGACTTCTACCCCAACCTAATGACTTATAAAGGATCAAAATGATTTATCAAATAGGTCTAAACACCTTTGAGACCCTTCCCAATTCTATATCCATGAAACCCTATATTTGGTCCTATGGCCTTATTAGGTCCATTAGGATGATTAATCATTACATTAGGATCATTACAATAAAATGTCATAATTGGCTTCAAGACATCATAGTTGAGTCTATTAGACCCATACAGCTCCTTTTCATGCTTCCATGGTGTCCTCCAAGTTGTCTTCATGCCTAGTGCCCCTGCACCAAGAAGTGTCTGTTCTTTGTTGATGTCTTACTTGAGTAGGATTTTCCCTTTGCTTGGGCGACATCTATGTGGGTGGCTTTTAGGATTGCCTCTTGGAGTGTGGAAGGATCTAAGCCACTTACTAAGACACGGGTGCTATTGGATAAACCTTCTACAAAGAGGTAGGTAAGTCTCTCCTCGAATATTCCCGAAACCATAACTGCTAGTTTTTGAAATTCGGAAATATACTCTTCAAGGGTCCCCCTTTGCCTTATGTTGGCTAGCTCCCTAAAATGTTTTCGGGGGTGTGTTTGATCAAACCTTTCAATAAGTCAACTCTTGAAGGACTCGTAGGTTCTTATGTTTTTTATGATTTTGTGATCAGCCCATGATGCCACTGTAATGTCCCCTTCTCACTGATGACCTTCCCGTCGTCCATTAGCCTATTCCTGAGACCCGTAGGCTAGGTTGAATGAATAATGAGAGGTCCAGCATTGATGAAACAAGGACTTACTATTTTTAGTAAGTCAAGGAATGGCCATTCTGGTGTTACTGTCCTACTAAGCTCTCCATGTTTTGCCTCTGGACGCGATGATCATGCTTTTATGAGCATTAGTTCTTGACTTACTGTTTTTAGTAAGTGGCAATATGGCACAATTCTATTTTTTGGCAGTAGACAGGGTTTTGATTCTGCAACAGTGTTGTGGTCGTCCTGGCTCAGTTTCATCCTAGTTGTGTTAATAATCAGTACGGGAGTCATATGCGGCATAATTAAATATTATTTCCTTATCCTAAGGTTTAATATTTAATTAATCTGATTATTTGCGACTGATTTATTAAAATTGGGATTAATGCCTATTTTATCCTAATTATTTGGCGAAACTCGTGTACTATGGGATGGCGAAATATTTTAGAGGAATATTATGTTATATTGCATCTCCATTATTTGCCGAGTAATTAACGTGGGTCCCTTCCCTTTTGGCGTGAGGTTTGACTTATGAAAAGTGGCGCTACACTTGGGTGAAATGGAATGCAAATGAATAAGTGGCGTTTGGAGGAATTTGCATTTGATTTTGGTTGTTGAAGAGTTATAAATAAGAGCCTTGGGCTCTCATTTGAGACATCTTCGAAAATTGCATTGTTATGCTGTCGGTTTGGCTACTGAAAATCTGAGCTTCGAAGTATGGCTTCCTAGCTAAGTCTCAGTTTCGTACTTGCAAGATAGTAGCTAGCTGTGTCCTTGTATTCCCAGTGCTGTGGGTGAATGAGTTGCAGATTGTGGAGTGTTCTATGTGGGATTTGAGTGTTTTCTGGTTGCTGGTCGCGGGACTGCTAAAAGTATATTTTGCTCACACCTCTTAACCAGACGACTCCATCATTTTGGGTACCGGCTCATCCTTCCTTCCTAGCCATGGCGATACATTGTGTAAGTTTTTATCAAGTTTAATTCAGCAATGATTTTTCTAGACAAAATCGAACTTCCTAGGTCTAGCGTTGGGTTTTGTGCTTGCATTGGGATGCGTGCCAAATAATTGTTGGGTTGTTTGGGTTGTGGTTCTCATTGGTTGCTGTTGTGAGTGAATTATGGTGGGTTTGGGGCTGGTTTGAGTCAAATTGGATGAAAAATGAGAGAGTTATGAGCATTTGGGTTTCCATGGGCTGTTGTTTTGTACTTTTAGCTTGCAGATTTATTGTAATAGAAAATTATATTCTTGTTGTAGAAATCTGCATTACTCACCTACTTTCATCTCTATTTTTGTAAGGTTGTTTCAATAGTACTGATCAATCATTCTTGCTGTCCTTATTTTGTAATTCCCATTGCATAAGTGGAAGAGGTTGGCTTAGCCACCTTCTTACTTTGAAATTCAGTTTATGTACTCAGTCCTCCCACTGAATAAGTGGTCGAGTGATGAGTTTAATTCAATTGTCCTCCCGCTGAAATATGTGGTAGAGTGATAGTTTAATGTAATGTCCTCCCGCTGAAATATGCGGTAGAGTGATTGAATTTCAGTTTCTTATCATTTTCCCTTGGTCGGTTTACCGCCAAGAGTTTGGTTTCTATCCTGTTGGATAAGCAGAAAGGGCTGGCTTGCCGCCCAGACATTGTAATTTCAGTTTGATTATCATTGCTAACGATCCCCAGAACACCGTATGCTCTCACCCTCCCAGACTGGGCTCTCGGTGAACAAAAGGTGGAAGGGTTCCCTTTCAGCAGTTTGGTTTATTTCTCTAACCTTAACGGGTTGTGGTGATTGCTTGTATCTCTTATTGTTAAAAATTCAAAAAAAAATTACTGGGATACTACAGTGGTATCAGAGCTAGTTTTCCTACCAGCCTGTGAGAGTCAGTGGGTTTAGAAGTCTCCATGAGTGACAGAGACGTCAGATACTACAACAGAGAGCAGAAGAGACAGTAGTTTCAGGTTCCGATAGTGCCAGAAGAGGACACTTTCTCAGAAGTACTCAAAAACAAAGGAAAGGATATAGACACTCCAAATTCATAGGATTCAATGGCAGATAGGGCCACAGACCCGAATGAGGCACCTGATAAGAAGGCAGAGAGACAATTTGCTGCCATGACGGACATGATGTCTCTACTGCTGGCCAAGCTCAACCAGAACGTTGTTGGGACCCCTAATTAACCCAACAATGGTCCAGAAGCCAACACTTTTAATGCTCCTGTAGGCACTGGGAACGGGAGTAACAATGGAGGTTCAGCCCCAAGACCTTTGCAACCTGTCTATTTGCCAAAAGAAGTACAACAAGCTGAAACAGAGATACCCACAGCTGATGAAATAAGAAACAGCTACATGGAGTATGCTTCCCTTTCTGGTGAGATCCGAGATATCTTAACTCTGGATCAATTCATGAATCAGAAAATGAAGAGAGGAAGGAGGAATGACTACAAGTCTGCTGCCCCAAGAGATTTCCAACAAGCTCTTAGAAGAGTGACCTTAGCACACTTTGATGGAAGCACTAAGAGTACAGCTAGAGCATGGGTACAGAAGTTGGAAAATTACTTGTCCTTGAGATCGATGCCTGAGGAGGACGCCATCAAGTTTGCTACCTTGCACTTGGATGGAGTGGCCCACGAATGGTGGTACCATGGGTTGGTCACCCTTGGTCACAACTTAGTCACCACCTATGCTGATTTCACCAACAAGCTGATTGAGAGATTTGACACCAGGGACCTGTTGACGTGTATTTTGTACACTATCAAACACAGAATAAAATACCCAAGGGTACCTTATCCTCTCTTGAGTAAAGCCTCTGATTGTTGAAGATGTCACGAAAAAGGATCAATCAGGATGACTCCAAGGTTCTTCGATGTAGGGTCTCTACGTGTGGATAAGCTCTCTGTGGTATGATGTGATTTGCTGGAATCACAATGGGACTTACATTTGATGCCTGAACTTTTGATTTGCTTTGAATATTGCTGGAACACAGGATTTTACTAGCTTTGACTTGAAAAAAGGAAAAAAGATGAGGGCGAGGAAAAGATCTAATCCTAATACTAAGGATGTAAGAGCAATGAATGATCTTTGATGAAATTCTAACTAAGTCTTGTTTTGACATCTCAGGACCATCTCCACAAGGTTAGTGCGATCTTCGAAGGAAAGCTTTATGATGTTCAAATCATCACTGCATGCATAGACACCATCAGGTTGATGCATATCAATGAAGAAGCGACAATTGAAGTTAAGCTTAAGCTGAATGATTCCAGTTGACTACACAAGGCAAGTCTGCAATCAACAAACTGCTAGTAGTATGGATATACGAATTCCACCATCAATCAAGCACATTTCTTCCACTCATCTAATAACATGAAATCAAATATGAGAAGTATAAAGACCATGCAAATTGTCGAATCTACCCATAAATTTCACCATTTCTTCAATGAAGTTACAAGTCTTTTACAACAACATCTTGACAACAATCTTTGCCTTCTCTCTCTACTCTACTTTAATTGCTATTCTATCAACTAGCTAATCACCTTCTAACTACTCTCTATCTATCTTCTAACTGCTTCCAACTATATCTCTTATCTATCTCTTTACAAAATGAAATGCCAGGGCTTATATAGTGCCCTCAATACAATTCGATGGCTTAGATCAATTCAAGATCAATGGCCAAGATTTTACAATGAAAACCCTAATTAGGGTTTGTTACAACCATTACATAACATTTAATGCTTGACCAATGATAAAATTGTATTGCTTGGACACATGTCCTCTCTAGAAAATTCCACCAATGGATAGCCGGGGTATGTATATCGGAGTTTGTACCACTTTCCATGAGTTAGGTACATTGAATCTAGACACGCTGAGGTGGACCACACTGACTGGATGAGCGATGACTAGGATGCCACCTCGTCTGACACTTGTAACTTGGTAAATATTCAACTTGATGTTGTTGAGAAGCTAGCTTTAATTAATTCATCTGGAACTATTTGCTTCTTCAACGAACCCTTTGCTTTGACTTCTTGTGTCCTTGATGTGCAGGATGATGATGTACCTCGCCTTGGAATACTAGATTGGAGAAGTCGCCCTTGATGACGTTAGTCCAAAAGAAGGTCGCCCTTGCCGATGCTAGGCAGGAGGAGGTCGCCCTTGTCCTTGCTTGATCGTCCTTGATCTGGCTTGATTTTCCTTAAGGAGAGTCTTCAGACTTGTAGATCTTTCGAGCTTGGGAGTCGCCATCTTGACACCTCCTCTTGAGAATTAACTCTAAGAAATGATGTAAAAATAGATGAATTTTGCTAGGCAAAGTGTAGATCAAAGCCTTCTCTTTAACAAATTGCGCCTCCTTTAGCTTGGAAAAGAACTCCACCTTCCACTAGCTTCTTCAAGATCTGGAAATTCGTCTTCAAATACCTTCAAAACATCTGGAATTTATCCTCCAATCTAGCAAGAAATTCTCCTCTCCAATAGCCTTCAAGATGAATTTCGCCCTCCTCAAATTGCTCTTCAAGTTCGCATGAGAGATAATGCAAGAATGATTTAAATTGTGAAAAAACACCTCCAATATATAGAGCGCTCACCTTCCACCTACCCATGAGGCCGACCTTGCCAATAAAGGAAAAAAAAAAAAAAATTTAAAAAAGGAAGAGGCCGACTTGATAAAATGAATAAAAATAATACCTCAAGCGCTTCATCTTTTAATTTTAATTTAATAAAAAATTAATTTTAAATGCCTTTATAATTAAAATTTCGATTTTTTAAGGCTCAAAATTAATTTATTAAATGCCAATTTAATTAATTTTTTCAAATATTTTCGAAGTTGATGATTTTGGCATTTCATGCGATTTGGAGGATATTGGCGCCCAAGCATGGTAAAATAGTGAATGTTAATAACCTCGCTCTGGTCCCTTGGAGAGGGACAGGAGTGTTCTTTCATATTTAGCCTTGTATTCCTTGCTTTCACGTTCAAAATCTCCTCCTGGACGTCCAAAATGGGATTTTCATTTGGAACTTTTGAGTTTAATTTATTTGATCTTTAGGAGGAGCGTACCTTAGGACGTTTTCGCCCTGGTCCCTTGGTGAGGGACAAGAGCGATTTTGCCTTTTGAGTCTAGGATCGTCGATTTTTTGGAAGCAATTCCTTGTTCACCATTTTTAAAAGATATTTCTCACTTTGCACAACCTTGTCTTGGCGTGATTCTGGAGGGAATTTGTTGATTTTATGAAAATCGCCTTGGTCCTTCAGTGAAGGACAGGAGCGCCTTCTAGTTTATTGTACAAATTCTTGACCACCTCAACCTCCAATTACCCTCAAGGCATAAAACATGATTCTCCATTCTATCTTGAGTCCTGGCAACAAGAAATAGTATTTCAAACGTTAAGTGTTTAGGCATACTTGAAAATTTCGCTCTAGTCCCTTGGAGAGGGACAGGAGCGCCTTAGCCCATTTTCATCGAATTTTGTGGTCCTTGCAACTCCATTCTTCCTTGAAGCATTTTTAAATATCACTCCAATCTTATGCCTTGACCTGGATTCGTCCCAATTTGGGGAGGAAGGCTTGTTAATGTGTTTTTCGCCCTGGTCCCTTGGAGAGGGACAGGAGCGCCTTGGCAATTATGAGCTCACTTATGTTTTGCTAACTTTCAAAATTATCTTCAATGGATCGATTATGCCTCCCTCCATTCATCTCAAACATGGAACTTGATTTACCTGTGCCAGAAAGTAGCCTTGTGAGAAAATCGCTCTGGTCCCTTGGAGAGGTACAGGAGCGCCTATTGCCAGTTGGGTTGATTCTCTTCTTTGTAGCCTACTCAAGTTATATTCAACGGGCAAAGCATACTTCCCTTGACCTCTTCAAATCGCGAAATCACTTAAATTTTGCAAGGATAATGCAAATTTGGAATTCAAGCTTCGGTCCTTCAGTGAGGGACAGGAGCGAATTTTGTCTTCTAGGCCCAAATGCTTCACTTTTCACCATGAAATGTCTTGGCTAAGGAAGATATCATCTTGTTACACGCCATGAATAAGAGTTCAAGTCTAAGAAAGGTCTAAAAATGTGTATATAAAGAAAATCGCTCTGGTCCCTTGGTGAGGGACAGGAGCGCTTTTACCTTTGTAGACAAAAACTCCATCATTTCATTGTCTTTGATCAAGTCTGGATGCTCTATCATGCTCATTTCGTCCTTCACCATGCTTTTGATGTCTCAATTTAACCAAACAAGGTCAGGAACGACTCAAATAAGCCTTTTCGCCCTGGACCCTTGGTGAGGGACAGGAGCGCTTTGCCTTGGTCCCTTGGAGAGGGACAGGGGCAAAATTCGCTCTGGATCCTCAGTGAAGGACAGGAGCGAAATTTGACTTTTTGAACTCTCTATCAGGATAATTTTTATGGAATATAACATTTAAGTATAAGAAAGGAGAAACTTTAAGTTATATTCCATATATACTTTCAGGATGTTTGAGAGTGGTTTCAGACCTCCAGGAGTTATATTGCAAAATCTAGCTTTTTGAGGTTTTTCAGTTTCCAGACTTAGTCAAATTTCAGGATCAAGACATTCCAGACTTAGCCAAATTTCAGGATCAGGACTTTCAGACTTAGCCAGATTTCAGGATCAGGACTTTCCTCTAGCAGGACTTGCTATCCTATTGATCTCCCCGACAGCACTCAAAAATGCAAAAGCCAACTGACAAAAACCTAAAAGACCCAAAAAACAAACCCTAAAAAGCAAAAAAAGCAAGGGTCCCCATTTGCAATGGGGCGATGTGTGAAAACGTCACAACAGGACCTAGAGGTGAAGTTTAGAGAACTTGCACAACTTAGGCAGCAAGGTTCACTAGACACTTACGTGACTGACTTCCAAAACCTGTCAGTCATGATGAGTAGCATCTCAAAGAAGCGGTTGGTTGTCCTTTTCACTGAAGGACTTGAAGAACCATTGAGAGGATGGGTCAAAGCTTTTGATCCGCCCACCCTGGCAGAAGCTATCAAAAAATCTCGAAACATGGAGTTGGCTGCCCCAAAGAGTAAAACTCAGTCTAAGCCTTTCCCTTTCAGAAAGGACAAGAAGAAGTTCACGAATCAAACCAAGAGGTTCCCTCCGTGTATGGATGATGGGCTCCATCAAGAGCTCCGGAGAAAGAATCTATGTTATTCTTGCAGAGAACCTTGGGTTTCGGGACATAGGTGCCATGGAAAAGGGAATTTGCATCAAATGGAATGCTATTCAGAAGATGGATCAGATTCTAAAATTTCAGAACAGCAAACTGAAGTTGAGGACAACGAGTATGAAGAGGGCTCCTGAAGGGCCTGAATTTGGGTCAGAAGATAGAGGAGTGGTTGCTCAACTCTCGAGCATTCACAAAAATGAATCCTTCAGAGTTCGGGTGTGATTGGAGAGCATCGTGTCATAGCTCTCATTGACACAGGTGCAACACACAACTTCATTGATGAAAGGATTGTTGCAAAAAAGGGACTAGTGGCAGAGGAAGTTGAGGGCTTCAAAGTCATGGTAGCAGATGGCTACACTATATCCTGTAACCGAATGATTTCCAACATGTCTCTGAAGTTGGGAAATCATGAAATCAGAGATGATTTCTTTGTGGCGAGTATTGGAGGGACTGATGATGCAGTCCTTGGGATTCAAAGGCTGAGATATCTCGGTGAGATCACACTAAACCTACAAACTATGGAGCTGAAATTCATGTCTGAAGGGAAGAAGGTAGTTTTGAGAGGAATGTTGCATGGGGGACTTAAAGTTGTATCCTTGAAAAGAATGGAAAGGCTGATCCGCCATAATCAGGTGGAGTGGGCAGCAGAGTGTTTGATAATGCCTTCCAATCCATTGGTAAATAAGGGTAACTATTCCTCAGATATTTCAGCAATGATCAAGGATAGAAGCAAGATCATGGTCATGCCTTCAGAACCACAAAAGGAGCACAGAGATTATCCTGAAGACATTCAAGCTTTGATAACCAAGAGAAGCAAGGTGTTCGAAAATCCACCTCCTGGCAGGCCTCCTGAAAGAGGTGTCGAACACATTATCGAGCTTGAGGAAGGAGCTAAGCCAGTCATGACTACTCCTTGCCGATATCCGAAGAAGCAGAAGGATGAGATTGAGAAAGCAATTCAGAAATTGTTTGACATGGGTTACATACGGCCCAACAAAAGCCCCTTTGCTTCGGCTGTTGTTTTGGTGAGAAAGAAGGATGGGACCATGCGCATGTGTGTGGATTACAGAGCCCTGAATCAGAAGACCATCAAGAATCGGTATCCTATTCCGAGAATTGACGAGCTCATTGACGAGCTACATGGGGCAATGTTCTTTTCCAAGATTGACCTCAGATCCGACTACCATCAGATTAGAATGAGAGCTTCAGATGTGGAGAAGACTGCTTTCAGATGCCACTTTGGGCATTTTGAGTTCCTAGTCATGCCTTTTGGCTTGACTAATGCTCCTGCTACATTTCAGTCATACATGAACAAAATCTTCCAAGAACGGTTAAGGAAGTTTGTTTTGATATTTTTTGATGACATCCTAATACTCAGCAAATCTTGGAAAGAACATTTACAGCAGTTGGATGAAGTGTTGGGCATATTAGAATCTGAGTCCCTGTTTGCCAAGGAGTCCAAATGTGAGTTTGGGATGGAAAAGTTGCTCTACCTCGGTCACATTATCAATGCTAGTGGTATGAAGGGGGATCCCGAAAAGATTAGAGCCATCATTGATTGGCCTACTCTCGAAAACATAACACATTTGAGGGGATTTTTGGGGTTGTGTGGTTTCTATCGGAGGTTTGTGAAAGGATATTCTCAGTTGGCTGCCCCCCTTACAGATCTTACAAAGAAAGGAGCTTTTGAATGGTCCGAAAAGGCACGGACAACATTTGAGCAGTTTAAAGGGATCATGAGTTCCTACCCTGTTTTAGCATTACCTGATTTCACCAAGCCATTTGAGCTACAGTGTGACGTATCTAGAGAAGGTGTTGGTGCGGTCCTCATGCAGGATAAGCATCCTATAGTCTTTGAGAGTAGAAAGTTGAGAGGTCCGGAGAGACTGTATTCCATTTATGACAAGGAAATGCTTGCCATAATGCATGCCCTTGCAAAATTCAGGCAGTATCTGGTGGGGAGTAAATTCATTGTTAAGACTGATCACAATGGTTTTAAACACTTCATGCATCAGAAGGATTTAAAAGAGAGATAGCAGAAATGGGTGAGTAAGCTGCAGGCTTACAATTTCGATATTGAATATGTTAAAGGGAAAAACAATGTTGTGGCAGATGCTTTGTCCAAAAGGCCCCATTTAAGCTCACTTTGCGAGCTTACTGTTGATTGGAGGAAGTTGTTGCTTGCTGATTATGCCAAAAAGCAGTTTGCGACCAGCCTTATAGAAGGTACTTTTCATGATGAAAGGTACAAACTGGTTGAGGAATTGATACTATACAAGGGAAGAATCTTCATAGTAGCTGAATCTAAGTTAAAAGAGAAGATCTTGAAGACTTTTTATGACATCCCCCTTGCTGGTCACCAAGGTTATTTCAAAACATCCAGGCAGATCCAAGAGAGATTCTCTTGGAAGGGACTCAAAAGTGATGTTTTGAAGTACATTAAGGAGCGTCTTACATGTCAGAAGAACAAAGATGAGCACACTCTACCAGCTGGTTTGTTACAACCCTTGCCTATTCCCGGTCAAAAATGGGAGAGTATCTCCATGGATTTCATCACGGGGCTGCCTTGGGCTCAAGGGAAGGATAGTATCTATGTGGTGGTGGACAGACTTACAAAGTTTGCTCATTTCTTTGCCATCACCAACTCTTTTACAGCAGCACAAGTTGCTGAAGTGTTCTTCTGAGAGGTGTTCAGATTACATGGTTTACCGAAGAACATTGTGAGTGATAGGGACAAGAAGTTCCTAAGTGCTTTCTGGCAGGAGATTTTTAGATTGTGTGGTACTGTGCTCACTCCAAGCACCAATTATCACCCTCAAATTGATGGGCAGACCGAGATAGTGAATAAGTGGTTGGAAGGTTATCTCAGAAACTATGTCTCGGAGCAGCAGAATACTTGGGTGAGATGGCTTCACCTAGGGGAATATTGTTACAATTCTTCCTATCACATGTCCATTCGGATGTCACCATTCATGGCACTATATGGTTATGAAGCTCCTAGCTTCGCGGACTTGGTACTTGGTGATAGTAGAACCCCTCAGGGAAAGGATATGATGAAGCAAAGTCGATATTCTGAGGATTTTGAGGGACAATCTCCAGCATGCACAGAATCAGCAAAAGTTATATGCTGATCAACAGCGAACTGAGGGCACCTTTCAGGTGGGCGACATGGTTTATTTGAGGCTCCAGCCCCACAAACAGTCTACTCTCAAGAAAAGTGGGGTTGAGAAATTGAAGCCTCGATTCTATGGGCCTTTCAGAGTCAGCAAAAGGGTTGGAGAAGTGGCTTATGAGTTGGAATTACCAACAAGCAGCAGGATCCATAATGTATTTCATGTATCTCGCCTTAAGAAGGCTCTGGAACATAATGTTGTTGCTTCAGCTGAGTTACCTCTGCTTGATGAGGAGGGAGAGTTGGTTTTGGTTCCGAAAGCCATCCTTGAATTCAGGGAACAATCTTTGAGGAGAAGAGTGATCAGAGAATACTTGATCAAATGGAAGAATCTACCAGCAAAAGATGCTACGTGGGAAAATGAGGAGATTTTATTGCATCCAGCCTTACAGTTGCTTGAGGACAAGCAATTTTGGGGAGGGCGGACCGTAATGTCCCCTTCTCACTGATGACCTTCTAGTGGTCCATTAGCCTATTCCCGAGACCCGTAGGCTAGGTGGAATGAAGAATGAGGGGTCTAGCATTGATGAAATGAGGACTTACTATTTTTAGTAAGTCAGAGAATGGCCATTCTGGTGTTACTGTCCTACTGAGCTCTCCATGTTTTGCCTATGAACACGATGATCATGCTTTTCTGAGCATTCGTTCTTGACTTACTATTTTTAGTAAGTGGCAGTGTGGCACAATTCTATTTCTTGGCAGTAGACAGGGTTCTGATTCTGCAACAGTTTTGTGGTCGTCCTGGCTCAGTTTCATCCTAATTGTGTTAATAATTAGTACGGGAGTCATATGCGACATAATTAAATATTATTTCCTTATCCTAAGGTTTAATATTTAATTAACCTGATTATTTGCGACCGATTTATTAAAATTGGGATTAATGCCTATTAAATCCTAATTGTTTGGCGAAACTCATGTGTACTATGGGATGGCGAAATATTTTAGAGGAACATTATGTTATATTGCATCTCCATTATTTGTCGAGTAATTAATGTGGGTCCCTTCCCTTTTGGCATGAGGTTTGACTTATGAAAAGTGGCGCTACACTTGGGTGAAATGGAATGCAAATGAAGGAGTGGCGTTTGGAGGAATTTGCATTTGATTTTGGTTGCTAAAGAGTTATAAATAAGAGCCTTGGGCTCTCATTTGAGACATCTTTGAAAATTGCATCGTTATGCTGCCGCTTTGGCTACTGAAAATCTGAGCTTCGAAGTATGGCTTCCTAGCTAAGTCTCAGTTTTGTACTTGCAAGATAGTACCTAGCTATGTCCTTGTATTCCCAGTGCTGTGGGTGAATGAGTTGCAGATTGTGGAGTATTCTATGTGGGATTTGAGTGTTTTCTGGTTGCTGGTCGCGGGACTGCTGAAAGTATATTTTGCTCACACCTCTTAACCAGGCGACTCCATCATTCTGGGTATCGGCTCATCCTTCCTTCCTAGCCATGGCGATACATTGTGTAAGTTTTTAGCAAGTATAATTCAGCAATGATTTTTCTAGACAAAATCGAACTTCCTAGGTCTAGTGTTGGGTTTTGTGCTTGCATTGGGATGTGTGCCAAATAATTGTTGGGTTGTTTGGGTTGTGGTTTTCATTGGTTGCTGTTGTGAGTGAATTATGGTGGGTTTGGGGCTGGTTTGAGTCAAACTGGATGAAAAATGAGAGAGTTATGAGCATTTGGGTTTCCATGGGCTGTTGTTTTGTACTTTCAGCTTGCAGATTTATTGTAACAGAAAATTATATTCTTGTTGTAGAAATCTGCATTACTCACTGTTGTGACGTTTTCACACATCGCCCCATTGCAAATGGGGACCCTTGCTTTTTTTTGCTTTTTAGGGTTTAGGTTTTTAGGGTTTTGTCGGTTAGCCTTTGCATTTTGAGTGTCGCCAAGGGGATCACATGGATAGCAAGTCCGGCTTGAGTGATGTCTTGATCCTGAAATGTGGCTAAGTCTGGAATGTCCTGAAATTTGGCTAAGTCTGAAGTCCTGACCCTGAAATTTGGCTAAGTCTGGAAAGTCCTGACCCTGAAATTTGGCTAAGTCTGGAATGTCCTGATCCTGAAATTTGACTAAGTCTGGAAACTGAAAAACCTCCAAAAACTAGATTTTGCAATATAACTCCTGGAGGTCTGAAACCACTCTCAAACATCCTGAAAGTATATATGGAATATAACTTAAAGTATAAGTGACATTTCTTTCTTATACTTAAATGTTATATTCCATAAAAATTATCCTGATAGAGAGTTGAAAAAGTCAAATTTCGCTCCTGTCCTTCACTGAGGATCCAGAGCGAATTTCGCTCCTGTCCCTCCCAGGAGGACCAAGGCGAAGCGCTCCTGTCCCTCACCAAGGGACCAGGGTGAAAATACTTATTTGAGCCATTCCTGGCCTTGTTTGGTTAAATTGAGACATCAAAAGCATGGTGAAGGACGAAATGAGCATGATAGAGCATCCAGACTTGATCAAAAACAATGAAATGATGAAGTTTTTGCCTAGAAGGTCAAAATCACTCCTGTCGCTCACTGAAGGACCAGAGCGATTTTCTTTAGATACACATTTTTAGACCTTTTTTGGGCATCAACTTTTATTCATAGCCTGAAGTAAGGTGAAATCTTCCTTAGCAAAGAAATTTTGAGATGAAAATTATAGTGATTTGGCCTTGAGGACAAAAATCGCTCCTGTCCCTCACTGAGGGACCGGAGCTTGAATTCCAATTTTGCATTATCCTTGCCAGATTTAAGTGATTTCACAATTGGAAGAGGTCAAGGGGAGTGTGTTTTATCCATTGAATATAACTTGAAAGCGCAATCATGAGGAAAATTGACCCTAGAAGCAAAATCGCTCCTGTCCCTTTGCCAGGGACCAGGGCGAATTTAAGTGATAGCTCCCGTCCCTCTCTCAGGGACCAGAGCGATTTTCCCTCAAGGCAAGTTTTTGGCAAAAGGAAAGCAAGTTTCGCGTTTGAGGTGGGTGGAGGAAGACACAATCGATCCGTTGAAGATAATTTTCGAAGCTAGCAAAGGACGAATTGGCTTGTAATTGCAAAAGTGCTCCCGTCCCTCACTGAAGGACCGGAGCTTGAATTTCAAATTTGCACTGTTCTTGGAGGATCAAGACAATTTTATGATTTGAAGAGACCAAGGAAAACATGATTTATCCATTGAATATAATTTGGAAGGCTAACAAAGGACGGATAAGCTTGGATTTGCAAAATAGCTCTTGTCCCTCACCCAGGGACCAGAGCGATGTTGTTGATGTCCCTTAGTCCTCTCATGCTTAGGTGCCAATATCCTTCAAATTGTATTAAATGCCAAATTCGCCAAATCCTTGAAATATTTTGATTAAATTTGCATTTAATAAATGTGCATTGGTATTTAATAATTAATTTAAGCCTTTAAAAAATCAAAATTTTTAATTGTAAAGGCATTTTAAATTAATTATTATTAAATTAAATTTAAAAAAAGAGCGCTTGGGATATTATTTTAATATTTTATAAAGGTCGGCCCTCTCCTTTTATTTAAATTTTATTTTTTGGCTTATTTTTGCAAGGTCGGCCTCATGGAGAGATGTAGAAGGTGAGCGCTCTATATATTGGAGGTGTTGTTTCACAATTCAAATCATTCAATCATCCTTTCAAGTGCGATTTGGAGAAGCAAGGAAGGGGGTGCGAAATTTAGCTTGTGTGGAGCGAATTTCTACCAAGTGTGGGGACATTTGAAGGCGAATTTCAAGATCTTGAAGAGGCTATTGGAAGGTGGAGTTCTTTTGCAAGCTAAAGGAGGTGCATTTTATCCAAGAGAGAGCTTTGATCTACACTTTGCCTAGCAAAATTCATCTATTTTTACATCATTTCTTAGAGTTAATTCTCAAAGTATTGCGTAGTTAATTAGGAAATGATAATTCAAAGCTTTATCATAAGGTTTCCTAATTAAAATCTTGAATCTTCCTTTTAAAGTTTAATTTTTAGATTTCAAGATATATTACTAATTTTGAAATGTTGTGTAGGTATCAAGATGGCGACCCCAAGCTCGAAGAATCTACAAGTCGGAAGGCTCTCCTCAAGGAAAATCAAGCCAGATCAAGGACGGTCTCCTCCAAGAAGATCAACAAGGGACAAGGGCGACCTCCTCCAGCCTAGCATCATCAAGGATGGCTTTCTTCGATCAAACATCAAGGGCGACCTCTTCCAATCCAGTGTTCCAAGGAGAGGTACATCATCATCCTGCAAATCAAGGACACAAGAAGTCAAAGCAAAGGGTTCGTTGAAGAAGTAGATAGTTCCAAAAGAATTAATTAAAGCTAGCTTCTCAACAACATCAAGTTGAATATTTACCAAGTTACAAGTGTCAGACGGGGTGGCATCCTAGTCATCACTTCTCCAGTCAGTGTGGTCCACCTCAGCATGTCCAAATTCAATGTACCTAACTCATGGAAGGAGGCACAAACTCCGATGTACCTACCCCAGCTATCCATTGGTCGATTTTTCTAGAGAGGACATGTGTCCAAGCAATACAATTTTATCATTGGTCAAGCATTAAATGTTATGTAATGGTTGTAACAAACCCTAATTAGGGTTTTCATTGTTGAATCTTGGCCATTGATCTCGAATTGATCTAAACCATCGAATTGTATTGAGGGCACTATATAAGCCCTGACATTTCATTTTGTAAAGGCAATTAGACAAGAGAATTAGAAAATAGTTGGAAGCAGTTAGTAGATAGAGAGTAGATAGAAGTTGATAGAATAGCAATTAGAGTAGAGTAGAGAGAGAAGGCAAAGATTGTTGCCAAGATGTTGTTGTAAAAGACTTGTAACTTCATTGAAGAAATGGTGAAATTTATGGGTCGATTCGACAATTTGCATGGTCTTTATACTTCTCATATTTGATTTCATGTTATTAGATGAGTGGAAGAAATGTTCTTGATTGATGGTGAAATTCGCATATCCATACTACTAGCAGTTTGTTGATTGCAGACTTGCCTTGTGTCGTCAACTGGAATCGTTCAGCTTAAGCTTAACTTCAATTGTCGCTTCTTCATTGATATGCATCAACCTGATGGTGTCTATGCCTGCAATGATGATTTGAACATCATAAAGCTTCCCTTCAAAGATTGCACTAGCCTTGTGGAGATGGTCCTGCGATGTCAAAACAAGACCTAGTTAGAGTTTCATCAAAGATCAATCATTGCTCCTACATTCTTAGTATTAGGATTAGATCCTCTCTTCGCCCTCATCTTTTTTCCATTTTTTTTTAAATCTAAGCTAGTAAGAGCCTTTGTTCCAACAAAGCAGATCAGAAGTTCAATCATCAAATGTAAGTCCCCTTGTGATTCCAGCAAATCACATCATACCACTGGAGCTTATCCACACGTAGAGACCCTACATCAAAGAACCTTGGAGTCATCCTGATTGATCCTTTTTTGCGATATCTTCAGCAATCAGAGGCTTTATTCAAGAGAGGATAAGGTACCCTTGGGTATTTTATTCTGTGTTAGGCAGTGTACAAAATACACGTCAACACTCACCTACTTTCATCTCTAATTTTGTAAGGTTGTTTCAGTAGTACTGATCAATCATTCTTGCTGTCCTTATTTTGTAATTCCCATTGCATAAGTGGAAGAGGCTGGCTTAGCCACCTTCTTACTTTGAAATTCAGTTTATGTACTCAGTCCTCCCACTGAATAAGTGGTCGAGTGATAAGTTTAATTCAATTGTCCTCCCGCTGAAATATGCGGTAAAGTGATAGTTTAATGTAATGTCCTCCCGCTGAAATATGCGGTAGAGTGATTGAATTTCAGTTTCTTATCATTTTCCCTTGGTCGGTTTACCGCCAAGAGTTTGGTTTCTATCCTGTTGGATAAGCAGAAGGGGCTGGCTTGCCACCCAGACATTGTAATTTCAGTTTGATTATCATTGCTAACGATCCCCAGAACACCGTATGCTCTCACCTCCCAGACTGGGCTCTCCGTGAACAAGAGGTGAAGGGTTCCCTTTCAGCAGTTTGGTTTATTTCTCTAACCTTAACGGGTTGTGGTGATTGCTTGTATCTCTTATTGTTAAAAATTCAAAAAAAAATTACTGGGATATTACAGCCACCAATCATGGGCAACCTCATCTAAGTGCAATATGACAAATGTTATGGCATCTTTTTCTGTCATGGGACTAAGGGTTAAATAGGTTTCCAATTTTTGGATCCATGCATGTGTTGTAGTTTTCCCCATTCCATCAAAATTTGGAATGCTCAATTTCCCTATCTTGTTTTGGATATCCCAGTTTGGGCGGTGGTTCTTTTCCCTTTGGGAAGTCTTCATTTTAGCCTCACAATAAGTTGGGAAGGGGATGCTCCTTTTGATCTCTGGTTCAAGCCTAGCATATTCTATGGCAAGTGCTTCTACATTTGGGTTATTAATCTCTCCATATTCTCTGCAGAATCTTTCCCCAGGTATGAAAGGAGGCAATGTTGTCTCGGGGGTGGTCCCATTGCCACTAACTGATTGGCTGGAATTTTCATCCCTATTGTTTTCTTGGTTTGGTCTTAAGTTATGCATGACATTGCTTATGTTTTGCAAGGCTAGGATCATGGCTTGATTCGTTTGTTCATTTTTCTCCATAAAAGTTCTTAATTCTTGCTCCATAATCCTCTTTCTTTCTTTTTCAAGGGCCCTTAAGGTTCTTTGACTTGGTTGCATCAACTATTGACCCCCCTAGGCTGGCTGGATGCTTTGATACCACTGTAATGTCCCCTAATCAGTTATACTTTAAATTAACCTAAATTTGCCCAAATCTAAAATAGGTAATTAAGTTTATGGGAGTACCTTTGTATATTGTTTACCTGCAACACAAAACTAGAGAACATATATGAAGTAATACTTATAAACTGAAACATATACTAATGAATAAGATTGAGTGATGTAAATTTTAATGTATTAATTACCATTAGTAGTAGATTTATTAAATAAAATAAAATTGTTATATTTGTTAGATAAAGTCAGATTTGTTAGACAAAATCAGATTGCAGTTTAGTTGTTTTCCTTAATTATCCAATTCCTTAGTACACTAGGGTAGGCTAGTTGGATAGGGCGTCCAAGAGATCTTCCATCCTAGGCCCAAGAGCAGATGCTACATCCCTCTTGGCTCCATATGGCAGGTGTTAAGCATCCATCATGGAGTGACGTACTCAGTGAGGCATCCTATCACCATTCCCCCTCATCACAACCACCTTCCCTCTTAAGCCCAAGAGCAGATGCTTCACCCCTCTTGGCTCCATGTGGCAAGTGTTAGGCATCCACTATGGAGTGGCATACTTAAGAGAGAGTCCCTCATTTACAATGAATCATTTATTATATTTATTCAATTCATCTCATTATGACAATCAATTATATCTAACATAATTACCATATTACATTAGTGCCTTGTATTGGATTATCATCAACGTTTTCTGTTAGTATCACTTTGTATCAGTGTTAATCATTTACTGTCATTATTCCATTACGACTAATTTATTATTCCTTATATTATTAGCATTATATTACAATAATTTGTGCAAACTGAATTTGATTGTATTATGTACTCTTGGATTTATGTGCAGATATATATTTATATAGTATATCCAACAGTATTGTAATTTTAATGTTACTTGAATAATTACATATAATTTGCCTCTCAAATTAATATCATATTAATGCCCTCCATTTGATCAAGATTATATACACAGCAGTTATATTTAATAATATACAAATAAGGTTTTAATACAATTTTAATTTGTTGACTGTTACATTTTAATAATAAATCAGAAGTTCGTCTGCTACATACCTGTCACTGCTGGCTCCTATTTATTTCTGCTAGCAACCTTGAAGATTCCTTCCGTTTTTTCTTCCTATACCCCAAATTGGCATGAGAATGGGGGTATTTATCCTACCCCCATCGTGGTGGAAAGCCAAGATAATTGGTAGTGCCCCCTTTATGAAGTGTCGCTGCCCTCTCACCTGATGGGATTAATTAGCATTCAGCCACCGTTTCATATAAGTGGTTATCGGGCTGAGGGAGTATAATGACCATCCGTCAAACAAATATAATACATATTTATATATATATATATATATATATATATATACAATATTAATGTATATAATATAATGTCTATTGTTAATGTATCATTTTTTAAAATAATGTACATTGTTAATATAATAACATCATTCAATATATAAAATGTAAATTAATAATATGATACCATTTTTAAATAATAATGTAATATAAGAATTTTAATAAGATTTTACATATTATATGGCAAAAATATATTAATTATTTCTACTATAAATGTGGGGACATGACAGTATAGCAAAAACAATTTTTGGGGGTGGGTTCATTTTGTGTATATATATATATATATATATATATATATGTTTTTTGTGCTCACATACAAAATGAACCCACCCCCAAAAATTGTTTTTGCCAAGTCCACAACTACCATAAAAATAATAAAAAATACTACTTCAATGTCAAATTGATCCATTGTTCAATGTTAAAATAATAAAAATGGCAATCAATATCCATGGGTTTTCATAAAGTAGTGTCATAAATTGCATACTCTTGCAATTTCACATTGCACAATGTCCTTTCTTTAGCCCATGATTCAAAATTCTTTAACCAGAATATCATTTGTCTAGCAATTTTATAATACTTTTGGCTTTCTGGGTCTAAATTTTCCAGACAGGAGTACTGCACATAGACATCTGCAAAATGCACTAACGTCTTGCGAAAACCTGCAGTTACAATGGCCATTAGAGCATTACCTTTACACAAATATTCTGGAAGTAACAACTCTACATGCAATCAGGTTGAACAAAACCAATCCAACTTGCCATTTTGAGAGGGCTTTTGATTTTTCACCCTCATGCTCACGCTCACATATGATACTCTATAACTTCTTGAAGAAGCCCTTGTATTTTGAATGCACAGCAAGCTCTCTGGTCTATTGCATGTCACCTTTTTGAAGTGGGATTGAGAAGGATAACATTGTAGAAGTCCCGGTATTCCCTTTGGAGGTCTTCACCTTCCTGATGATCACATTTAATTTTGTTGTCTCCCTGCTCTATGTGATTTTCTATGCTAGCATTTTGACATATCTGATATTATCATAGTACAGTTAAACAATTTTATATCACTGGCAATATATTTTTGTTTCGATGCAATCATCTTTATCATTTTTACAATATTATCAAAATTTTGGCTATCTATGGAGGTAGAAATACCAAACCAGTGGTTTGATTGAAGCAAGCCTCTCAACAACCAAACCCAACCATTTTCTCCTTTCTTCCTTTGTGAAGGTTTTGGATCCAAACAGAAACAGTGATATTTGGTGATATCTATTATCATTTTAATATCTTATCTGATTTTTATAGTGAATCTTTCTCTATTCCTATCATTTTAAATATCTTTTGTACACAGTGAGTTCATGATATATGTTCTGTACACACGAGCATAAGTTTAGAACATTCCCTACTCTGCATTCCATGTCTGAGTTGGATGACACCTTGGCACAAGGACGTCCAGGCTACATGTTGGTGTCTGTGGCCTCCAGCAAGTCACAAAATCATCTTTGAAACCTATGCTTTTCATTTCTGCATATATTAGCCTGTAATTATTGTAAAATAGGAAGATATTTTCACAAGTTTGCTACAACTGGAGTTGTTGAATTGTTTTTCAGTTACAAATAGTTTGTGAAAATGATAGATTAAGAAGTGCCTAGAACTGTTGATTTACCCTAGTGTAATGTAGGATGTTGGTTCTCAAGGAAAGCATTTAATTCCTAGGTAGAATTAATTCTCCCACATTACATAATGGTGAGCCCATCACCCTTGAACATATAACCTTTTTATTGCAGACACTTGAAAAACATTAAAAGCATATTTTTCTCTCATTAATTGAATGACGACTAGGTTGTGAGTTGTGAAGCCTCTTATAAGCTTTACAACCCAACCTCTTCATTTAGGGGACATAGCAAGGCGAAGCATTCGAACATATAACATGCAACATTCTAGACAATTCAAGGCACCTATTCAGACTGGCCCAAACATTTCAAAAAAGCAATTCATTAAGGAAATGCCTGATTCCCTTCCTATCTCTCTTGATCCATCTTCCCAGTCTCGAACATCACATCCCGTAGATGGTGAATTTGATCTCTAGACATCCTTGCAAGTTCCCATTATACATTCAATTGTTAGATGACAACATGCTTAATTTTCAAAAAATCTTAGCTGACGACAATATTACACAAGTAGTTGTTGGCGGTAATATTGTACGGGAATAAAACCGTAGTTAATTAGGTAGTACTTTACTTTGTTAGTAAGGTAATCGAGGGATGGTAGTTACGGGTGCGACGGTTGCCCTTCGCATCCCCTCAATACCTTTATATACCATGGAAGGTAACTTGTAAAGGGACATGATTATGAATAGAAATAGTATCTCTTATATTTGCTTGATCTTATCTGGTATATATGGCAATATCGTCTTTCGTTAAGTAATCTGTATGTTCTAAACTGTTCACCCAGAGGGTAAACATCTGGCGTCGTTGCCGAAATTTATCCGAAGCACGGGAATATACTACATGGCACGTAAATAATGGGACAACCATTGGCCGAAGGGACGAGCAATAACCCTGACGAAGAGCTTGAAGAACTATTCGAGGGAGAAATAGCACTTACGAAAGATTTCTCCTGTATCCTCTAGGTGGCAATTGAAACACACGTACGAAGGGAAGCCACCATCGAGGATGTTCCAGAAGATGTTGTGTGGAGTGCACTTGGTGTAAGCCCGACGGTAAATCATTTGATGAGCAACTTGCCCAACCTTCTGGCACAAGCATTTTTGGTTCTTCAAAACCGCGGGGAAGACACCTATCAGGAGAACCGACACCAGCAAATCCTACGGGAGTTTCACGAGCGCCAAGAGGAGCGCAATGAAACCAAGTGAGGGGTAAATAGTCCTTGAACTATGTATGGGCGAAGGAGAATAAACAAGAACACCCCCACTGTAGTGGCATACATTGTATACCAGGGATGAATTAATAAAAGTGTTCTTTTCAATATGATGTCTTGTTCTATTTCATATGGAGAATTTAGAATTAATGCCCAATCTGCTAAATAAGGACAAAAACAAGAAGGAATACATAGGGGACTCTGAAGCCACTCAACAAGCATTAATTCTCAAGCAACAAATAGAACGAAGAAGAAGATTTAAGAGGATTGCCGAGGAAGGAAGCAGCGGAAATGGCAGCAATGGCTCTGGCGAGGGCCAAGTTTCCACAATAATAGAAACCACCAGGAAACGGTTGGGGGACCTTTCCATAACATTGGAAGAGATCGGTGACGGGAGTACAGTAGTACACGCCATACAGAGGTGCCGAGACCAGGAGGGAAGATGGGACAGAGACCGAGAACAGAGAGGCGGAGGATACCAGTGCGATCGAAGGTGTCGAGAGGACACAAGGTCGCGGTAGTAGAAGCAATTTGTTCGGTGCAGGCTCATTACACCCTGGTAGTCAAAGCAAAGGTGTCGAGAGGACACAAGGTCGCGGTAGATAGAAGCAATTTGTTCGGTGCAGGCTCATCACACCCTGGTAGTCAAAGCAACTTGGTGGGACCCAACGGACCAAATCTCGACGGAGTACCTTCGAGAGGACCAGTGTCTAGAGGAGTAGTTCCTAGAGGGTCAAATTCGAGTTTCAGAGGGCAGACCGGGCCACCGCCAAGGAATGTAATGGCGAATCGGCAAAAATTGCCGAAGTTCGCCGGAGATGGGAAGGAAGACCCCATACGACATTGCCATACATGTGAGACCATCTGGTCCGCCAATGGGGTGGTGGACCAGGCGGAGTGGGTGCTGCAATTTCCGGCCACATCGAGGGTAGCCATTGATTGGTACTTTGACATAGATAAACAAAAGGTGACTACATGGGCTAACTTACAGAAAGAATTTCAAGCAAAGTTTCGGCTACTATGAGACGATAATGAAATTATGGCCGAAATCTACAGTACAAAACAAGGTAAAAAGGAGACGGTCCGCACGTATGGCCCGAGGCTGAAAGAGTTGTTGGAGAAGATGGATAGCCAGCCAGCAGACAAGTTGAAGAGATGGGTTGTGGAAGGATTGAGGCCTTCCCTTCGGAAAAAAATGAAGATTGTACCGCCCACATCGTATGACAATGCATACAACAAAGCGATGGACCTAGAGAGTGAACATAAAACATCTAAAAAGAAGGAGGATAAAACCTCGTCCAATGAAGATGACTCCTTGGAAGAAAGCAGCAACGGTGGGGAATCCAGCAAGAAGGTCCAGGCGCTCTGGAAAGACATGGAGCGAATGATGAAAGAGTTCAAAACAATGAAGAGAACGAGCAAAACCGAGGAAGGCGATTTATGGTGTACTAAATGCAGAACTGACTGGCACACGAAAGGTTTGTGCCCAAAGAAGGCCTGTTGTGACATTTGCCAAATAATGGGACATTCGACGAAGGAATGCCCTTATAATATGAAGATGAGGAATCAACAGATCCTCTTTACACAAGAGGAGTCGTTAGTGTCTGCAATAGCGAGCATGACCCAGCCCACCAATAACAATGCATCATCTGGCGGGTACTAAAACAACCAACGGGGAGGAAAAAGCAATAACAATAATAATAACAACCGGAGCCGGATCCAATACGACGCAAAAGGGCGACCAATGATCCAATGTAGGGCCTGCAACCAGTGGGGGCACTTCGCCAAAGACTGCACAACGGAAGAAACCCCACAAAAGTTGTGTAAGTGGTGTGGACCAGGAGATCATGACGACGAAAACTGCTCAAAATCTGGGGTCAACCTACTAAACATCGAGGGAATGGGGATGGAGGAGCCAGTGTTGGCTCTCACAAGGTCGAAGACGAAGAAAGCTACCTACCCTGACCCATGTATGGAGAAAAAACGAACACTGGAGGAGAAAGCCCAAGTGGAGAAAGAGATGATGGCACAATAGAGGGACACCTACGAGGCGACAAGTACCTCCCGCTTGGAGGCAGAGGAAAATATTCTAAAGCAAATGTTGCAGATAGAAGTACCCGTAAAAGTGAAGGACCTTCTGGAAACAATGCCTCAACTACGTACGGCACTCTTGCGTTTAGTACCAATAACCGCGCAAAGTCAGATAACACAGGGTACGAATGCCTCTGGCGGGTCGGCAACAGACCCCTTGATCCTGACATTGAACAACGGTCGGCATCCAGCAGTCGTGGAAATGGGCATACTCGGGACCATCCTAATGGACACCATTGTACATGTCGGGTCTGGAGTAAATGTCCTTCCTGAAGAAACTTGGAAGAAGCTTGACAAACCGACACTATGGCCACCAACTTTTAACTTGCTTGGCGCAGACCAACATGGGATAAAACCCCTGGGAACGCTTATGGCACAACAAGTGACGATAGGAATGCAATCATTTGTCCTGGATTTTGTGGTGATCCCACTTAAGAAGAAGGGCTACGACGCCATCTTAGGGAGAGGGTGGCTGGTCAAAGCAAAGGTGAATCACAATTGGAAGAAGAACACCTTATCCATGGAGAAAGATGGACAGAAGTACGTCATTGACCTCATGAACCAGGCTTTCACGGAGGAGCTCGCATCGGACTCTGATTCAAAAGACTCAAACAGATGGGAGTGGGATTCCTACGAAGGCAGAGACAACATGGAACCAAATAACGAAGGAGTGTTTGAACTGGACAGTTGCTCAGAGGACGACATATGCTCATTGAATGGACTCTTCCACTGGCAAATGGAAGACTATGAAGTGTTTCACCCTGCTTGTCACATGCTGCAGATTGAGGACGAGCCAGGTGAGGAGGAGGAGTTTCCGCCAGAATATATGGAGTATAAGGAAGGAGATGCCAAAGTAAATGATGTTCCGGCGTACGAATTTTCAAAGGATAGACCAATGCAGTACGAAGACCCTACCGTGAAGGAGACAAACTTAGGAGACACTGCTAACCCCCGAAATATCTGGGTAGGTGACAATTGGAGCCCAGTGCTGAAAGCCGCAACATTCAAAATCTTCATGGAATACAAGGACGTATTCGCTTGGTCCGACAAGGACAAAAGGGGGTCCCGCCAGAAATGTGCGTCCATTGGATACCATTGGTCCCGGGAGCCCAACCGGTACAGAAGAGGTCGTACCAAATGAATAAGAACTATGCTGCCAAAGTGAACGAAGAGATTGAATGGATGCTGGAGGCCAGCATCATATTTCGAGTGGAGACAAGTAAGTGGGTCTCGCCGATTGTGATCTCACTGAAGAAGGAGGCCAACCAGATCCGCATCTGTGTGGGTTTTTGGTGCCTCAACGCAGTCACCATCAAGGATCCGTTTCCTATACCTTTCACAGACAGCATCCTCGAGGAGGTGGTTGGCCATGAAATGTACTCATTTCTGGACGGCTTTTCGGGATACAACCAGATTTCGATAGCTGAGGACAAGTTGAAGACCAACTTTGTGGAGGATGGAGTCTATGCGTACAACCGGATGTCGTTCGGGTTGTGCAATGCTCCTACAACCTTCCAGAGGATAGTCCTTCGATAAGATGTCGATGGGAAACTTTTAAGCCTTTTTGGATGACTGCTCAATTTTCTGTAGCGAAGACGCTCACTTGGTAGCGCTAAGATAGTGCATGGAGAGATGTCGAAGGGCCAGGCTCGCTTTGAATCCCGGAAATGCAGATTTATGGTACCACAAGGAAAGTTGTTGGGCCATATCGTTTGCAAAGTTGGACTGAAAACTGACCCGGATAAGGTACGAGTAATTGTAGAAATGTAATCGCCCATTGATGTGACGGGAGTCAAGTCATTCTTGGGACACATTGGATACTACCGGAAGTTCATTAAGAACTTTGCCAAACTTTCATTTCCACTGGACAAATTGACAAGGAAGGGTGAACCATACATATGGGAATCGACACAAGGGGAAGCATTCGAGGAACTCAAGAGGAGACTGGTGGCAGCACCCATTTTGGCCTATACAAACTGGGACCGAGAATTCCACGTACACGTGGATGCCTCGAACTATGCCATTGGGGCTACACTGGCGCAAGAAGGGGGACATGGGTTTGACGACCTCATCTATTTTGCCAGTCGGTTGATGTCAAAAGTCGAGAGGAACTATAGCACCACCGAGAGGAAGGCCCTCAGAATGGTCTATGCCGTATAGAAATTTCGACACTACTTGCTGGCAACACCCTTCACCTTCTATGTGGATCACCAAGCTTTGAAGTACCTGGTAAACAAACCCATCATCCAAGGCAGGATAAGTAGGTGGCTACTACTCCTTCAGGAGTTCACAATAATTGTACGGCCAGGCAAGAGCCATGTCATTGTTGACCAGTTGTCCTGAATTAGGTCCGGAGAGCCACCAGAGGGGGTGAATGACGACTTTCCAGATGCTCACCTATTCAAGATCGTAGTATTGCCACCATGGTATACTGCCATCAAGGAATATCTCTCCACCTTCATGTTCCCGCAAGGTATGCCACTGGGATAATGGAGGAAACTCGTGTTGAGAAGCCGCACATTTCAGTTGATTAATGGATTGTTGTATAAAATGGGACCCAACCAGGTGTTACGTCGGTGTGTGATGGAGGAAGAGGTGCCAAGCGTTATGAGAGAGGCACATGAGGGGCCTGCGGGAGGCCATATGGGACCAGACACTATGGCAAGAAAGGTGCTGCTAGCGGGCTTGTGGTGGCCCACATTGTATAATGATGCTAGAGAATGGGTAGTAGGTTGTGATACATGTCAAAGAGCGGGGAAGCCGCTGAAGAGGGATTTCATGCCCCTCAACCCTTCGCATGCTCAGGAACTATTCAAGTGGTGGGGGTTGGATTTTATTGGGCCAATCAAGGCCAGCCGCGCCAAGAGGTGTCGCTACATTGTGGTAGCCACAGAAGATTTAACCAAGTGGGTTGAAGCGCAAGCCCTGCCTGACAACTCGGCCGTAAGTACAACAAGATTCATTTATGAGCAAATCATTACACGGTATGGTATCCCTATGCAGTTGACCAGCGACAGGGGCGGACATTTTGTGAACCACGTTGTTAAACTCCTCACTACTGAATTTAAAATTTTGCATTCATTGTCCAGCCCTTATTATCTGCGAACCAATGGGCAAGCCGAGGCTACCAACAACATTCTTGTGGGGGTTATTTACAAGTCTTGCAGTGTCAAGGGAGAAGACTGGGAAGAAAAATTACCTTCGGTCTTGCGGGCCTACCGCACAACCTACAAGGAAACCACCGGCCAGACTCCGTTCCAACTCATGTACGGGCAGGAAGCTGTCGTGCTAGCGGAATTCATGGTGCCAAGCCTTCGCATTGCAATCGAGAACAAACTAGGGGACATGGAGAGCCTGAGGGAGAGATTGTATGTCTTGAACAAGATGGATGAGAAAAGAATGATGGCCCAGAGTTAATGTTGCGGGATAACCTCACACAAGTAGAAAAGGATAGCTTCAAAAGTGCTGGTAAGGGAAGGAGGGTCAAGAAATCATTTTTGGTGAAGGGAGTATAGAGATGCTTGTTGTTCGTGGTGAAGAGTCACCTTACAAGTGCCAGTCGTGTGTCTGATATAGCTATTGCACAAATTGTCTTAATGAATGGGCTACGCAATGGAGTGGTGTACGATTGGGCATCATTGCTGGTGGATTGGATAGAGGAATTCATGACCCTCCAGTATAAGAAATTCTACATGCCACATTACGCCATCGGGCTATTTCTTGATGCAGTCCGCACGCAAATTACCCTAGGCTCACAGCCTTTGGAGCCACAGGGTCGTGTTGCACCCGACCAACCACCTACATTTTACTGGTCGCATTTGGATGTCTTGACACACGGCGCTGAAGCACGTTTGGGCAAGAAACGGAAGAATCCCGCCATGTTAGAAACAAAGTCAGAGACTGAGGAGTCTGACACAGATGAGGAGGATGCTGATAGTGGCAAGGAGGAATCCGCCGACACCTCCCAGGTGAGCGGAGAGAGTTTCCGGTTGGCAGGTAGAGGGGGTGACCAATTGCCAGATGAGAAGGTAATAGAATTGGCGAGCGTCGAAGGATCCTCACCAGTAAGCACTGCTCCAGCATCGAATCCAGCTAGGGTCCAGTTTACACCAGCACGCCTACCAGTGACTTGCCAGTTGACGGTGCCACGTTCATTGGGGACACTCAGTACAATCACCACCGTGCCAGTACCTAGTTTTGGGCAATCTCGGTTGATGATCGCTATGACACCACCGAGGGCCGAGACCACACCAGGGACCGATTTTGTTACTATTGCAGTCCTTGTGGTGGACTTCATAGAGCAACTGGGTATCTTGGACGGTGCGGAGGCCTCCATTCAGCAGGATGTGTCGAGTCATATACAAGAGGAAATGGTGGAAACAGACGGATTCCAAGATGACCTCAGTGCATAGTTGAGCCGTTATCAGCTCACACCCATGGCACTTGTAGGCGAGGTTGCTCTATCTCCACACAGGGAGATTCATTCTTTAGATGTTATTGATCTCGAGGGAGGGAGTTCTCCAAGTAGTAGGGAGCTTCAGAGGGCTGATTCGCCCTCCCTGGATGTAGTGATGAGTCCTTGCAGAGATGAGGGGGTGACGGTTGGAGTACAACAGGGTTTGGGAGAGTTTGAGCAGTTCATTGCCGATATGACCCTAGGAACTTAGCGGCTTGTGACCTCTATGAGACTCTAGGAGGATGTCGCGGTGGTCGAACGGATGGAGAGATTGTTGACTTTTGTTTGCACTAGATGCTGGAGGCTTGGCGCCTCATTGAGGAAGTTGGAGAGACCCGAATGCAATCCTTGTTGAGACAGGTGGAGCAGGCCTTCCGAGAAGGCTACCTTGAGCTCCGAAGGACACAGTATATGGAATCCACCACTGAGGCCTTGCGCATAGCAGCAATGACGGCTCAGGAGGAGCTAGCTGCTAGGTTTAAGGAGGTTGAGGCTACATTGGCACAAACTCGGGCAGCAACGGACATTCTGGTAGCAGATAAGTCTGCCTTGGTTACGCAGTTGGAGGAGGAAAGGGCAACCAAGGCAAGGATGGAGATGTAGTTGGAGGAGAGAGCATCCAGAGCTCTGTTAGAGACTCGATTGGCTAGTGCATTGGAGAGCATCGACAGGAAGGAGAAGGAGGTGTTGGAGGCAGCCTATATGGTTAAGACTGCAATGGAGAGGCAAATGGTGGCAGAACGAGATCTGAAGAGGAGGACTGAGCAAGTATATGAGCTACGTGGGCGATTGGCTTCCACCACTACACCACCACCGACGCCTTCTTCATCAGGGACGCCCTCTTGTTGTGATGTATTCACACATCGCCCCATTATAAATGGGGACCCCTACTTTTTGCTTTCTGGGGTTTGTTTTTGTAGGTTTTTTAGGGTTTTGTCTGTTAACCTTTGCATTTTGAGTGTCGCCAGGGGGATCACTAGGATGGCAGGCTCTACTTGAGCCAGGGTGAGTCCACAGGGCCCCAGAATTAGGGTTTCTTTGAGAGTCTTCCTTAGGGCCTGGTTTTGCTCTTATTGCTAATTGTGTCTTTCTTGGTGAGTGAGTATCATCCTTGAAGGTCTGAGCTAGGTTAAGTCGGTGAGTGATGAAGTCTGGAATGTCATCCTAATCTTCAAATGCCCTAAAATTTGGCTAAGTCTGGAATGTCTTCCTGATCCTGAAATTTGACTAAGTCTGGAAAACTGAAGAATCCTCCAAAAACTAGATTTTGCAATATAACTCCTGGAGGTCCGAAACCACTCTCAAACATCCTAACAGTATATATGGAATATAACTTAAAGTATAAGTCACATTTCCTTCTTATACTTAAATGTTATATTCCATACATGAATCCTGACGAAGAGACCAAAATGTCAAATTTCGCTCCTGACCCTTCCAAAGGGTCCAGAGAGAAATTCCTTACAAACCTATTTTTTAACCTTGCTTGGGCTTAAAACTTTGTTCCTTGGGTGAAAAATGATGAGATTTTATCTTGCAATGAAGAATGAGATTGAAAGGATGAAGAATCAAGTCGAGAATGAGAAATTCGCTCCTAACCCTTCCAAAGGGTCCAGAGCGAATTTTCTCAAAACCACCTTTTTTCTCAAATTTATGCTAAGTCAAGTGTGGGTCAGGATGAGATAGGATTGGAGGCGTCTTTGAGCATGACTTTGACTTGCCAGTGATTATCAAATTTGAAGGAATTGAGCCAAATCATGAATTTCACTCCTAACCCTTCCAGAGGGTCCAGAGCGAAATTCTTGAAAACACATGTTTTCCTTGCAAATCAAGTCAAGTTTTTGGCTTTTATGACATGGATGGAAGTGAGAAGGTGTGTCCTTGCCTTTTGAAGTTGATTGAGGTTGAAAGAATGAGTAAATGAGCTCAAAACAAGATTTTCGCTCCCGACCCTTCCAAAGGGTCTAGAGCGAAAACCCTAAAATCCATCTTATCCTTCAAATTTTGTGCTAAGTCAGGCCTAGATCTAGGTGAGAGAAGCCCTTTGGATTGCCTTTGAATGATTTTTTGATCACCAAAAATGCAAGTTTTGAGCTAAAACATGAATTTCGCTCCTGACCCTTCCAAAGGGTCCAGAGCGAAATTCTGGATAGGTCCTATCCCTGGCTAGGATTTTGTGCGAATTTTCCTTTTCAAGCCTTTTTAGGATCAAGCAAATGTTGCCAGGTTGAGAAATGGATTCAAATGAAGGAGTCTAGAGAAAACAAAGTGAAAAGAATGGAGCTAGGTAGGAGAAGACAAGCAAAACATGAATTTCGCTCCTGACCCTTCCAAAGGGTCCAGAGCGAAATTCTTCAAACTACCTATTTCCTCCTTGTGTCAAGTCAGGACTTTGAGTCCTAAGGCGGGGTTGAGGTTGAAATGATGTTACTTTGCCCTGCAAGATGAATTGAGGTAAAGGAAGTGTAAGATCAAGCCTAGGACTTGAATTTCGCATCTAACCCTTCCAAAGGGTCCAGAGCGAAATTCTCAAAATATCATTTTTCCTTCAAGTTTGTGCTAGGCAAAGGGCTAGTTGTGGGATTATGATGAAATGAGGTCTAAATTGACCAGGAATGCAAATTTCGGTCTTGATCCTTCCAAAGGGTCTAGTGCGAAATTCTTATAGGGCCTGTCCCTGGGGAAAATCTTGAGCGAAATTCCATTTTGATGTCTTCTCATTAATGATTTAAGGTGGAAAATGCTATGTTGAAATGAATATGTCACATTTTGGTTTATTTTGTATATGGATCTCTCCTAGTCCAGCATCATCAATGATGAACTCTTCCAGTCCATCGTCATCAAGGACGTTCCACATGCAAAAAGGGAAGACTCGAGGTGCTTTGAAGCATTGGAAGACTAGGAGTGTTCACGGAGTTCAAATTAGCCTCAAGATCTCATTCTACCACAAGATGACAAAGAAAGGCATTGCCAACACTTCAAGGAAGGGTACACCATCCATCTAGCACGTCAAAGACAGAGGAGAATCAAATAAGGTCAGCGCAAGGGTCCGTTGAAGAAGAAGATAGTTTCAAAAGAGTTAATTAAAGTTAGATTCTCAGCATCATCAAATTCAACATCAACCAAGTTACAAGTGTCAGGCAAGGTGGCATCCCAGTCATCATTCCTCCAATCGGATTGGTCCACCTCAGCATGTCCAGATTCAATGTACCTAACTCATCGGAGACGACACAAACTTCAAGGCACCTACCCCTGCTTCCTATTGGTCCTCACCCTTGGAATGTAATTTTCTAATTGGCTAAGGAAGTTTGTTGTAACAAACCCTAATTAGGGTTTCTATCTTGTAATCCTGGCCATTGATTCTAAATCAATCAGAGCCGTCTATTTGTAAAGGGTTTCTCTATATAAGCCCTGGCTCCTCATTTGTAAAGGTTAATAGTTAGTTCATAGAGGTTAGAATAGCTAATAGTGAATAGTCAGAGAGTAGGAAATAGTTAGAGTAGAATAGAAAGAGAAGGCAAAGATTGTTGCCAGGATGTTGTTGTAAAGGACTTGTAAACTTCATTGAAGAAATGGTGAATTCTATGGGTCGATTCAACAATTTGCATGGTCTTGTTGTGACCATTTCACACATCGCCCCATTGCAAATGGGGACCCCCTTTTTTTGCTCGTTTTTCGCTCGCTTTTCGCTTCGCTTTTAGGGTTTTTTTAGTCAGTCAATTGTCTGGATTTAGGGTCAAGCCTTAGGGTTTTAATTGCCGTCTTTTTAGGCCAGAATCCAGTCAATTTTGAGAGCTTTTGAGCTTCCTTTCGAAGGATGCAAATTTTGAATGCAATGATTTCGCCAAAATGGTCTATTTTCAATTGGAATTTTGAGTGCAGAGCTTAAATTTGTCTAAGTGTTGATGATGAAATGTGAATTTTGACCAATTGACCAATTTTGACCAAATTTTGAGTTTTTTAATTTTTGATCCCTGGCATTGTAAATGACTTGTTTTCGCCTTGTGAAGTGATAAAATGTGTAAAATCATGATATTTTGGCCTGTAGGAGCAGAATCGCTCCTGTCCCTCAGTGAAGGACCGGAGCTACAAATCAAATATTGCTTCGTCCTTGTAGGATTTCAACGACTTGACAATTTGAAGATGTCCAAGGGGATATGTTTTATCGAATGAATATAACTTGAAGTGTCGACATGAAGAAAAATGGTCCAAAATGCCAAAATCGCTCCTGTCCCTCAGTCAGGGACCAGGGCGAAGTACATTATAGCTCCCGTCCCTCTCCAAGGGACCAGAGCGATATTCTTCATAAGGCGAGATTCAGGCGAAGATCAAGTCAAGTCTATATTTGAAGGCAAAGAAGGAGGTGAAATGAACTCATTGAAGATAAATTGAAGATTACCAAATGCCAACACAGGACCAAAATGCTTAAGTTCGCTCCTGTCCCTCAGGAAGGGACCAAAGCGATTTTTGTTATAGATGATTTTCTTGCCAAGTTACAACCGATCTCAAGGCATGGATGAATAGAAGGGTACATTACGAATCCGTTGAATATAAGTTTTGAAGATGACGAAATGAAATGAGGCCTACAGAGCTAGAATCGCTCCTGTCCCTCTCCAAAGGACCAGGGCGATACAGTGAGTATGTTGCCTTTTCCTCAAGTTCAAAACCGTTCCAAGTCAAGATGAAGGGTGGTAAAGGCGTTTCGAAGTGTCCCAATGAAGAACGAAGTATCCAAAGTTGCTAAATTGAATGGATTTACACTAAGAACCCTAGTTCGCTCCTGTCCCTCTCCAAGGGACCAGAGCGAAATTTGCATAAAGGCATAAATTTTGAAAGTTTGTCAAGCATCAAGCGATTAAGGAGGGTCAAGGGACGTCATGTCACGCATTGAAGGTAATGGCAAGCTGAAGAACGCAAGAACAAACTCAAAACCTTGAAGTTCGCTCCTGTCCCTTGGGAAGGGACCAGAGCGATGTTTATTATATTGGCTAATTCATGCAAAAATCACGTGAGGTCAAGACTTCACAAGGTTGTAAAAGGTTTAAGGCGTCTTTTGAAGGAGATATACAAAAACTTCAAACGTAAAATGATCGTCAAATTGAATACAGAAGCTATATCGCTCCTGTCCCTCTCCAAGGGACCAGGGCGATTTATATGGAATCATTCATTTTCCTTCAAGTTCATGCCAAGTCAAGGTCTTTCGGGATCACACAATGTATAAGGTGTCATTTGAAGATGATTTACAAAGGTTTCGAACGTCAAAATGTTATCAAATGAGCTATAGAGCCTATATCGCTCCTGTCCTTTGGACAAGGACCAAGGCGATTTTTACAAAAACACTCATGCTCCTTCAAAATCAAGACAATGCAAGGATTGGCGAAGTAAAGGACGTCCTTTGGAAGACAATGAACGAAGAACGAAGATCAAATGTTTACAAATTTGAGCCAGAACATGGAGATCGCTCCTGTCCCTCTCCAAGGGACCAGGGCGATATTTGCCAAAACACTTATAATCCTTTGAAGACCACGTCAAAACAAAGTTGTACAAGGTTTTAAACATCATTTGGAAGGCGATACAAAGGGAAATGGACGTTAAATATTACCAATTTGAGCTTAAAATGGAGAAAAGACAAGGATCGCTCCTGTCCCTCTCCAAGGGACAAGGGCGATGATCCTCTAAACATCAAAAATGCCTTGTAAAAAGCAAGTGATGCAAGCGTGGGGTAAAGAGACGATGTTATTTTTCACCTTACAATGAAAACTTGAGATCAAAGATGCAAGATCGAGAAAGGACAAGGGAGATCGCTCCTGTCCCTCTCCAAGGGACCAGGGCGATGAGGTATGGCAACCCCGAAGGCGGGAGCATCCACCAGTCGTTCAGCTCTCATGAAAGAAGATCAGAAGACCGAAGAAGTGGAGACCAAGATCGTGTCGAAGTGGAGCAACATTGGAGATACTAACTTAGGCAACTTTAGCACGAAGAAGTTTCGAGAGATCCCTTACATTGGCAAGCCATCGCCTGTCGCCCGGAGAATAATAGAGAGTGGCATCATTAAGGCGGTCGGCTTTCCTCCAGCTGTTCAGTGCCATGAGTTGATGATCGAGTGTGCTCGTCACTATAATCCACAGTCCAGGACGATCGTGTCCAATGAGGGAAACATTTTGGCGTACCTTTCAGAGGAAGCTATAAGTGAAGCTTTCCATCTTCCAGAGCACAGGGACATGATATACAAGAGCACAGAAGGAGCCAGATCAATGTACGAAGATGATCCAGATGCTTGTCTAAGCATTATCAATAAGAACTGGCTACTCAAGAGCCGTCCCCGTCTAAGCAAGGTCCCGAACACACCGCACAGGATTGATTTCCAAGAGGAGTACAGAGATTTGATTACCATGCTCAACCGAGTTACAGGAGCCCCTCATGCCTTCTATTTTGAGAAGTGGATGTTTTACTTCATCCAGGTGATCGTTCAGGGAAAAGGTACGATACATTGGGCTAGGATGATTAGCCATTGCTTGGACGTACAGTTGAGGAGACTCAAGGCTACTAAGTCCTTCTACATGAGTTCATATGTCATTTATGCCTTGATTAGGAGTGTTGAGTACGCAGGACTACCTCACAGAGGAGTGATTGGAAGAGGACCCGGCGAGGTCAGAGCTTGTGATTCCTATGCCTACTTGCATCATCCGCCAGGAAGTAACTACAAGTTGGTTAATGATACTTTCACGATGAACATCACAAGGACGTTGCAAGGTGGGATTCACAACAGGTTATCTCAGGATGCACAGGAGTTCATAAAGAGGTACGGTGCTTGGTTCATTCAGTTTCCCAAGTTCACTTATATTAGAGTACATGGATGTCCTTTACCTCCATACATGTTGCCGAGATATCCGACAGACAGAATTGTGTTACTTGAGGTAACAAGACAGTTGGCAGCATATGTGAAGGCATTCAGACACAGACATCAGAATGGAGTTCCAGTACCTATCATTTTGGGTAATTCAGTTGAGGTATGTCCTAATGCTTTAGCCATGGATGACGCAGAGAAGGAGTTAGCCTTGTATTCTTTTTCATCTTTTGCTCTGAGAGAAAGCTTTGATCCACATGGACATTTAGAGGAGACAGTCGGCAGGAAGTTTAGACATGAGTATCAGATTGAAGATTTTATGATGAACCTCCTAGATGATTTTGAAGTGAAACGGAAAATGCATTCTAGATTGCCTTTGGATTTCATCAGGAAATGCAGGATTTACAGAGTGGCCGACCAAGCTCAGGACAGTGGCAGACATATCCAATCTTCCTATGATCGAGAAAGCAAAACAATAAGGTTAGATTGGAATGAGCCCGAGGTCATGGATCTAGATACTTTGATGGCACCAGTCTTGTCTTGTACTCGCAGATGGGTTGACATACAACATCAGAAGTTGAGAGAACAAGGCATAGCTATGTCTTTCACTTTGGAAGAGAAACCAGCCGAAGGTGGAGCTAGTGTGAGTGAAGGCAATCCTAATCCTAGAAATTCAGGTGAAGGTAACCTTCGATATGCCAGTGAGGGCAATCTCCATCCAAGGGGTTCGAAGAGAAAAGAAAGGTCAGAAAAGAAAGAGTCTTCTAAGAGGAAACAAGGGGCTAACAGAGATCGATCATCCCGTACTTCTTCTAGACCTGAGAAGAGAACAATTCAAGTGGAAGAATCCATGGAGTCTATGGTACAGAACGACAGGCAGGAAGGAGGACAGGCACAGCAAGGGTCACCAGATGGATCTCTCCAAGACTATGAGTTAGGAGAAGATAATGAAATGACATCTCCTCCCAGACAAGAAGAAGTGGTACATAAGGAAATTCAAGTTCAAGAGACAAGATCGATTATCCCAGATTGGTTGAAGGAAAGATTAACCAAGGTGATCGTAGTACAGGACGAGGACAGTGCAATTGATTTAGAGAGCCTTGTTGGACATTCCCAGGAAGTGACAGAGAAGAGAAAGGCTATCAAGATGTCCAAGATGATTCGAGATGAAACTGGATCCAGGAAATTGCAGATAGCTACACCGGCAGTAGACAAATATGAAGGTGAGATCCTAGCAAAGGAATATGATATACAGACATTTGAGTTAGGAACATCTACAGCAGAGCGGACTTTAGATGATGCCACCGATTCATTTGAGGCATTGAAAGACAAGCTTAGAGAAGAAATGGAGAAGAACAGAAAGCTTGAGAGAGAGGTCGGTGCATGGAGGACTTATTTCAGTCACATCAATGAGCCTTTGGGACGTCAGGATCCAGCTAGATCACCAGTGCAGGCACTTCCACTTCAATCAATCAGTGAGGCAGAAAGATTCAGGAACATGGTCCAACGTACAAGTAACTGGATGGATAGATCTCATACAGTGGCCATAGAGTCTGTTACAAGGATGATGAAGATTATTCATCAAGCTATCCAAGTTCTTGAGATAATCCACAATTTGATGATAACAGTAGCTGCATTCGCCCATACCAAGGACGTTATCATTCCTGTCTTGAAAGTAATAAGACACACATCAAGGAAAGTTTTAGCGCAAGAGAAGATCCTGGATGGAGAATCTCACAGTTTGTTTCAGTGGTCAACCTTACTCCATATGAAGAGTGTTTTCTTTGAAGACATCAATGTTAGATGTGTCCAAGTTGAGGAGGTGATCAATCCGATCCAGGACAGAGTATTTGAGGTACTTCGTACCATTCTTGGCAGAAGGATCGAGGTCGAGACAGATGTGGATATGCAGGAGTTAGAGGATAGAATCAAGGTCATCTTTTGCAAGGACGCAAATGTTACAGATGAGCAATATGATCAAATGTTTGCCACCATGCTCCTGATTGAAAGAACGAAAGAACTTGAAGCTTCATGGGACGCAGCTCTTCTAGATGCATTCGATCAGGTTATCCACTTGGAAGAGAGTATGAAGAATCTTCCCGAGATTCCAATTGTAGAAATCGAAGGAATCGTGACAAGATTCATTGCATATGCCAAAAAAGAACATTGGAAAGGGAATAAGATTCTAGATGAAAGGTTGTTATAGATGACATGGCATCTTATTTGTCATTGGTTTATGTCTCCTAGTTTTTGTGCCAAATTTAATATTTGGCTATGTATTTAATATTGTTCAGTAAAAAGGAGGCCATTTGTAACAAACCCTAATTAGGGTTTAGGTGTCATGATCTTGACCGTTGATCTACTTTCAATCTGGACCTTTCATTGTAATTGGGGATGCTATTTATACCCCCATTTTTCATTTCATTTGGTAATAGTTAATAGTCAATAGTTGATGTAATAGAGAAGAGAGATTAGAGTTAAAAGCAATTTTATTTTGTAGCAAGATTGAGTTTTGAAGAGAGAAATTCAAGCAAATTGTTGTACATGATGATTTGGAAATCAATGAAATATTGAAGTTATGGTGTTTCGTTGCAACTTTCTTAAGTTATCTTCATGGTTGTTTGATTTACTTGAATCATGCTCAATCAAAGTAGCTTGTTAATTTGAAGGACATAGTGTGAGACTTGATTTTTGGTAGGATTCGTAATCCAAACCACTAGCTTCTTGCTGATTGTAGGAACGCCTTGCGTGGTCGACTGGAGAATACCTTGAACCCCTTAATCTTCAATCATTATTGTATCTTGGATATGTACCTTCGTGGTAGTGTCCATGATCTTTGATGCATTGAATATCATTTTATTACCTTAGAAGATCGCACTAATTTCAATCGAGTTGTTATCTTATGGCAAAATTGAAGTTGGTTGAATCTCGCCAAGTCTTGTCCATACTAAGTCATTCATAGGGTTAGACTAGATTAGACCTCTTTCAAACCCTACTCTTTTGTTATTTTTGAAAAGTTTCTTAGTTTAGCAAAATCTTGAACTTTCGGAATACGTAAGGCCCCTTGGAGGAAACAGCAAATCACATCATACCGCTGGAAGCTTGTCCACACGTAGAGACCCTACTAAAAGAACCTTGGAGTCTACCTAACTGATCCTTTATGCGAATCTTCAGCAGTTAGAGACTATTTTCTCAAGAGAGGATAAGATGCCTATTGGTATTTTATTCTGTGTATGATGGTGTACAAAATACACGTCAACAGGTCTCTATACTTCTCAAATTTGATTTCATGTTATTAGGTGGATGGAAGAAATTTGTATGATCAACGGTGAAATTTGTATATCCATACTACTAGCAATTTGTTGATTGCAGACTTGCCTTGTGTAGTCAACTGGAATCATTCTGCTTAAGCTTGATTTCAATTGTCGCTTCTTCATTGATATGCATCAGCCTGATGGTGTCCATGCCTGTAGCAGTGATCTGAACATCATAAAGCTTTCCTCAGAAGATCGCACTAACCTTGTGGAGATGGTCCTAGGATGTCAAAGCAAGACTTAGTTAGAGTTTCATCAAAGGTCATTCATTTCTCTTACATTCTTAGTATTAGAAATAGATCCCGTTTCAACCTTTCTCCTTTTTCCTTTTTTTTCAAAATCTAGGACCAGCAAAATCTCACGTTCCAGCAATATCCAAAGCAAATCAGACATTCAGGTAGTCAAACGTAAGTCCCCTTGTGATTCCATCAAAATCACATCATACCACGAGAAGTTTATCCACACGTAGAGAACCTACATACAGGAACCTTGGAGTTGCCTCAATTGATCCTTTTGCGAAATCTTCAGCAGTCGGGAAACTTTGTTCAAGAAAGGGTAAGGTACCTTTAGGTATTTTATTCTGTGTTCGTATGTGTACAAAAGACACATCAACACCTCTACACCCCCTTAGTTTTTGATTTTGGAATCTATTGTAGTAATGTATTCCCCATTTTGTTTGTAAGTCGTCTAGAGACGACCTCCTTTTTTTGGGGGGGTGATGTTGGCGGTAATATTGTATGGGAATAAAACCGTAGTTAATTAGGTAGTACTTTACTTTGTTAGTAAGGTAACCGAGGGATGGTAGTTACGGGTGCGACGGTTGCCCCTCACATCCCCCTCGGTACCTTTATATACCATGGAAGGTAACTTGTAAAGGGACATGATTATGAATAGAAATAGTATCTCGTATATTTGCTTGATCTTATCTGGTATCTATGGCAATATCGTCTTTCGTTAAGCATTCTATCTGTATGTTCTAAATTGTTCACCTAGAGGGTAAACAGCAGTACCAATCATTGATACTATACATAGCATGTTAATTTCAAATTCTAAAATAATTAAATTTCTTAGAGGATTGGCGCACATAGTTCAAAAAAATGTCCCATCCTATTTTTGTTATGGATAACCCACTAGATTCACAGAAATATCACTGGCACACAAATTTCTATGTTGATGCCAATGCTCATTGTATGCATGGTGACCACCACACCCATGGCCACAATGGATGTTCCTTCTAGTAGCTTCTCTTCCAGTCTCTTCAAAACAAACTTTAGTGTCACTCAGCCTATGATTTCTACTGCATTTACATCTACTGGCCTGCAAACCTTTACCATTCACATGCAAATTGCAGACCCGTGTATGTGGAAACCACATTTGATATTATTCCTAGATCTAACTTGTTCAGGGCAAAGTTATGCATTCCATGTTTGACTTTCACGAACGCAATTGCTTCACCGGTACACAAATATTTAAGATTTCCTCCCAATAGCATAGTGCATACTTTTAGCATATTGGATATAAACTACTTGTGTCTTGTGAAGGATTCTCTCTTGATTATTTCTAGCCTATGTTTATCAAACATCTACAACCTCATAGAGACTTGTTCTTTAAAGCATATTCTAAGTCCAAAGTAGGTTGTTCAGCATCCCCTTCTTTAGCTCCCTCTTCGTCCGCTCTAGTGGTCGCTCCCCCCTGATCACCCAATTGCAACAACATGTCTCCATCCCTATGCCTACCTCTTTGGTGGCTAAGGATAAGAGTGCTCCATTGGGTAGATCTCCCACCCCCCAAAGATCTCCCAACCTTTAGTGATGTCTTTTGCTCCTCCTCCTATCAATACCACAAAAAGAGGAAAAGCATATATATTGTCTAGATCTTCTCCCCAAGTTTTCATCCCCTAGTGGCTCTTGCTATTCCTAGACCTACCCCACTGGTGGAAAAGGAAAAGAAACCCGCCAGATGGGAATCCTCCTATGCACTGCCTACATCTCATCCCCCAGTGGTACCTACAGTTCCTCCAACTACATCCACAACAAAAAGAGGAAAGGCACCCATGACACAAGCTAAATCATTGTGCCCCAAGTCTCTTGACCTCTTCCTACTAAGCATGTTCTTCTTCTCATTACATAAATGAAGACAACCTCACAATGGAAGCAAAGTGCTCCTATTCCTACTCCCACAAGTGTACCTAATCCTCACCATTAACGAAAACAACTTGTGCATGAATGCAAGCATTGTTGTTGTTTGTTGGCCAATCAACAAGTTGCTATGAAGATGCCTAAGACTAAGTATCCTCCTCCGATGCGACCACCTCCAAATTTAGTCATGCCTGCTTATCCACCTTTTGTTGTTGCTTCTGCAGCACCTCACCCCCACAAGGTGCAAGTGTTTCTAGCTTCTTCAATGGAATCTCCTCTAATTTCAAATCTCCGTAATATTTCACCACATTTTCTAAGCCATTGAATATGCCCAATACAAAGGTGGTATTCAATATTACTCTTGCTACATTTCCTCTATTCTAGTGCACTCACCATCAGGTTTTTCCATATATCCTCTTCCCTACCACCATCGATGCAATCATCCCTCAACAACCTCCTAAAAGAAAATTTGAGTACCTTCCAACCCCACCATATACAAAGAAAAAAGATAAATCCGCCTTCTTCACCTCCTGCCCCTCCTCCAAACCACTCTGCATTTGTTCTTTTTACAAAATAGGTTCCAACTTCTTATGTCCCTATCACTGCTCCCATCAAGGAAATTAGTAGTGACAGTCCTCTTCTAAAATATTCTGATAGTGATCCACCAAACTCCTCCCATGAGGAGAGTCTATTGAAATATTTCAGAGATATTATGGCATTGTCTACGATCTTCACAAGATCATTGACAATCACCTCGCAAGATGTTCAAGATGATAGTATAATTGCAGCTAATTCATTAGCTCTTGCTACAAGTGAGACACCTAGTACTACTTTAACTATACTTCCATTACAGAATCAACCTCCCTCTCTTATGACCAAGATTGAGAGACCACTGACATATTTGGAAATGATATCTAAAGCAGTACCTTCTTATGTGTAGAATTTAGATGTTTGCAATTTCAACAATTGCATCTGCAGAAAACAATTGTTTCAGGCTTCAGCTACTACACTAATTTTTTGGATGATGTTTGAAATAACTTTTGTTGATTGCAACTTCTTTTTGGCATGTATGCAAGCTAAGTGGTCCAAACTCATAAGGGTTCTAGCACACAGTATGTTGGTAGGATCCACTGGAACTCAACGGAGTTATCATCATATTCATTTGGAGATCAGAGTGGTGCAGCAAAAAACTTGGTAGCAAATGCCTAGGGCAACACTTAGTCTTATGGGAGTTTATGGATCACCAACATGGGAATAGTTGGTTGTCTTCACTGCTTGATCCAAGATGAAGACAAAAAGGGACAAGATCCAAATTAAATGAGCATTACTGGAGTATTCATGATATTGGCATGGAGACATTTCAACATTTGTGTCTGCATAGGACTCTCTGACAGAAGATGCATCCTTAATATGTACAAGATCCCAGCTCTATGAAAAGTACATCATGATACAACTCATTAGCATGCAGGTATTTAAGCATCCCAATCCGCATTGCTTGGGGATAAGCAATCTTAAGGATGGAGGGCTTGTCATGTCCCTGTTCAGATCGGTCGTGAGAGGTTGGGGTTGCAGCATGAAGGATTGGGGCTGTAAGCCGATGTGTCCCCTTTGCAAGTCAGGTGTCGGGGGTCAGGGTTGCAGGTTGACACATCCCAAGACGAAAAGAATGGCAGGAAAGGGCCCAATGTATTCCAAGGAAAAAGGAACGATATAAATACTATAGTATGGGGAATCATGAGAAAATTTGTAGCGTGTGAAGCAGCGAGAAAGTCTGCAATGTGACATATGGTATTTAATTCTGGGCCTTGGTCCCATTTTGGATCTTGTCTGACTGTTAATCTTCTCGGAGGGTAGAACATATAATTAGGAAAACATTTCAATTGTAAGCATGGATGTTATAATATGGTCTCTTCTAGGCACTTGTGTTCAATGATCTTTTGTCGACAAAAACCCATAGGAGACTATAATTAATGGATGAAACCCCACTGATTGTTGGAATCAAAGGACGAAAACCCTTTGGTTCTGTAAGGGCATTCTCACTCAAGGAGTGCATTAGAGCTTCAAAGGATTGTAGGATAGTTCAGTGAGTCATAGTGGATATTGTTGTTATTGTGGTGTGTTCATATTGTAATAACTATAAACATTCCCATTTATTGTGGTGATATCAATATAAGCGTTGTGATTTAGTTGTGCAAGTTATGTGTGTGCGGTGAATTTAATTAGTTTTCTACCATGGAATATAGGTTGTGTCTATGTTATTTGGTGAATATTGTTGCTTGTGCTTCAAATATGTTATTTCATTAAAGCTCTCAAAAAGGGAGATTATAATTACAAGCAAAGCTTGAGACGTCTAGGAGCACTAGTTTGTGGAAGTGCCATTTTTAAAAAATTGAATTGCAAGGCAGCATTACAAAAGTTGTTGCCCATCTCCTTCATGTCAGAGGAAATGGTGTAGATGTAAATGGTGTAGATGTATGTCTCAAGTGGGCAATAAATCCCAATTATAGGACTAAGAAGCAAATTATGGGGTGCTAGTAAAGAAAATGCACTTATATTTGCTACTCTACCACTAAGGGGGAGGGTTTTCAAAGTTCTACCATGATGAACTGTTGGCACATATCCAAATTTTATCTAATTCAAGAACAACAAAAGCTAAGCGGAAACATAAGGTGACTAGTGATTCTTGTAATGTCCCCAATTTTTCAGGTTCTCTAGCAAGCTTTAGTAGCTGACACTCTAGGTTCACGTCAGCTTGTTCAGATGAGTAATCTGATGTTTCGGATGAGCTCAGTTGGTTTATTGGAGCTATACACCACTTTCTGAAGTGATTTCTGGCCTTTGGATTGGTCTCCAAGGATCTTGGAGAAGCCATCTATTTTTAGTAAGTCACCCGATCAGCCTCCTTTGCTATTATTCGTCATCAAGATCACTCCAGTGTGATCGGAACTTGATTCCGATGTTTTCTGACAAGTTTTCGCAAATTTGGTGCATTAATGAGTTATTTTAAATATTTTACTAAGGTTGCTTAAATTTAATTAAAATATTTGATTCCAACCTTAGTGTTATAGCTCATTGGAACCGGGGCGAAAGGTTTTAAATCTTGGAATGCATAAAACAGTGACCTTAAGTGTCAAAATATTATTATATTATTGAAAGAGGCATTTTCAAAGGAAAAAGGGAGTTTAAATTAATGAAGTGACTATTAAATTAAAGGACATTTATTTATAAAGTCACTTTATTTTTAAAAGGTACATTTTATTCACTTAAGTGAGAAGTGATATTTTAAAGGGAAGTTATTTATCCCACATTCTTGGGTGCATTGGGATTGGAGCCCAAACGAGAGCTTAAATAAAGGCATTTAATGCTGGAAAAGACATCTTGGAAATTGTTCTTCTTGGTAATGGTGATTTCTGGAAGTTAATTCTGGAGATTTCTTATGGCTTTTGAGGACGTTCACCCTCAATCGCATCAATTCCTATGCTTGTGAGAGACCAAGTCTGGGAATTTTCAAAGACAAACAGGAATGGAAGAGTCGATGGCATGCTCAAACCCTCTAATGGCTGCTTATGTCTGTTGGGTGAAGGTTGCAGTTAAATGTCAGGTAATGCATTCTAGTTTCTGCACTGTGAGTTGAAATTGCAGATGTGTGTTATGTGTTGGGCATAGTATTCCAACAGCAGGGGTAAGACTTTCATTCAGAAGTGCACAGTGAGTCTGGGTTGCAGCCGCTACACTCAGGAAAATCAGACTTCCAGTTTCAAACTATAATCACATGTTATCTTTTAGCTATTAACTGCCTTAATCTTTGACAGGGATATGAGTAAATACAGCTGAGTCAAGGGACTTACATCATATACAGAAAGTTGCAGGGTTTAGAAATTGTGCCGGCTGCATAACTGATACAGCTGGGTCGAGTTTTTTTACACACGGCAGGGACATGTTTTGGAGCTGTAAACACAACCCACTAGACGCAGGTCTGGGCCATGTGTTGGCCATTATCCAAGAACCTGCCTTGAATCACAAGCCACTCTATTCGCAGTGCTGCAGCAAGATAGTGGGCCGTAGAATCTGGGTTAAAGTCACATAGCAGGGTGCTTGGCGGCAGAGTTAGGAATTGCTGGACGCAACATACAACACTTACACTGTCACTGTGGATTCACTGAACCAGGTTATTAAATAATGTTGTTTGGTTTGGTTTAAACCTTGCATGATTGAGTGCCAATATTCGATTGTTCATTGCTTAATATCAGTCAATAAATTTGTAGCTGTGACAAATTAATGAATTGGGAAATATATGCCTAACTGTTACCAATTAATGCATTAATTTGTGTTGTCCATGAATATTCATACACTACTGTTGTTAAAGTTCTTAAAAGTTGGCATATTGTTACTTGAAAGCTATATTGTGTTTTTTCAAAAAAAATCTCCAATTAAACAAAACGCAGCGGGGTCAACTAAACCACAGAAAACTTACAGAAAAGGGAAAGAAATCAGATTTTCAATGATAGCCTGCCAACTGTTTGACGAAATGCTAAACCAAGCAAAATGAGAATTAAGTGCAGAAGGATAGGGTATCTTACAATTCTTTAAACCCATTGGCAAAATCATTCAATGTACAAGAGAAGAATGAGGTAAATGATGCCATTAACAACAAAAAAATCCAATGGCATTCTATTACATTAGGCTTGCTTGTTATTATAAGGAGGTTGTGCCAAAGATAATAAAAGAAAGAGCATCATATGTGCCATCAGGGGAGACTAAATTGAGGACAACAATCTTGGATAAGAACTATCCTAAGATTAATACTCTAATGGATAAAATGAAGGATATTTGGGTCACAAGTAGATGTAGTATAGTCATCGATGGGTAGACGGACATTAGGCATCATCCACTCATCAAGATCATGGTTTCATGTATAGAGGGCTCTTATTTCCTTAAGGCTATTGATTGTTCAAGACATTACAAAAATGTTGATTTTCAGTTTTGAATCCTTAAAGATGCTATAGAGTTGGTTGAGCCACAGAATGTGTTGCAAATAGTGAATGATGCGGCCTATGAGTAAAGCTACAAGGAAGTTAATTGTACATATTTGGTGGACTCCTTGTGTGCATGCCATGAATAATGTACTCAAGGACACAAGAAAAATTAGTTTGATCAAAGCAGTTGTTAGTGATGCTAGAGATGTGTAGATGTTCACCTACAACCACCACACATCAAATGCACTCTTTAAGAACACCAAGAAGGAATTCGTGAAACCTATAGAGACTAGACATGCAACATATTTCATTCTTTTAGAGAGGATTCTTAGGTTGCAAGAGGCATTCCAACCAATGACTATGACACTAGAATGGAATCGGTGTCCTAAGTCTAAGACACAAGAGAAAAGGGTGACAAAGGTGGTGAAGAGGGGTGTTTTTAGGCTGATCCAAAGCATATTGTCTCCATCATCGCTCCAATCATTAGAGTGATTAGATATGGAGACGCTAATGCACCTATCCTTGAAGAGGTGTATGAAAGCATTGATGCTATGAAGGTTGTTGTATGACGAAAAGATCTCACATTGCAATCTACAATGAACATATTCAGCTGATCATTCATCACGGATGGGAGATGCTCAACACTCCCTTGCACATGGCCTCCTATGCATTGAACCAAATAGCTTGGCAAAATTACACCTTTATGGGATGCTAATGTTAAGTCAAGTTTCATGAAGGCTATTTAGAAGATGTATGATTCTATAAATGCCAACATCATTCATATTTAGTGGACAAAGGAGGCAAAGATAGATAAGGAGACTATGGCAAAGAAGGACCCAATTTTGTGGTGAACAATGCATGGTCCTACTTATTTGACTACCTCTCTAGCCATTTGTTTGTTATCCTAGGTTTAAGGTTCTTCTACCAGTGAGAGGAATATGTCTACTTATAGCTTCATCCACTCCATTAAAAGGAACAGGCTCAACTCTAAGAGGGTAGGGAATCTTGTGGATACATAGTGCCTTGCATCTCATTGATTGAAACACACATACGAGAGTCCAATAACTTAATGGGATGTAGAGCTGATGGAGCTAGGGTAGTTTGATGATGGTACTTCATAGAAAAGGATAGTTGGTATTGGTTTAGAGGCACTTGAGGAATTCAATAGATTTAGTGATGAGGAGTTTGGCGAGAACTTTGGGGATGATTAGGTGCATCAAGTCATTAGTCATTGACTCATTTGTGTTTTGTCATTTTCAACAATATAGTCATTGTTAAGAAATTTTGAATATCTTATAGTCTAAATTCCAAATTCAACATTTTCATTGTTCATATTCAATGCAATCATTGCAATGTGTTTATTGTTTAGTAATTTACTCAGTATGCCAAAGTTTCATTTGTAATTCTTATACTTTTCCCTTATACATCTTTTTATAGCTAATTTTTCAAGTACTATATGCATTTGCATTGCTCCCCTATCCTTGAAACGCATTCCCCATCCCCTAGCCATCCCCAAACTTAGGTCGTTGGTTCTCCCTATCCTCGAAACCCGTCCACTCATAAAAAAAACTCCATGGAACTATGGCTCTGACATTTATTAATTTGTTTGACTCTTATGTGAGCTCTCAATTCAACTCTAATGTAGTACATTAAGGATCTATAATGGCTGCGATGAATGCCTTATCAATTTTATCATATGAATATTTGAAATTTCCTTAAATTTTTTAAATTTTCCCTATTATTTATATCGTCGTCCCCTTTGTCGTCCCCTAAATGGCCTCAAAAAAATCTGTCTCGGAAACATGTCCCCCCTATTAGAATATTTAATTATATTTTAGTCACCTATATTTAGTTCCTTGTTTAATGGTCATTTAGCTTTTTAGTTAATTAGCTTTTAAGCTTTATTTAGCATTTAGCTTTTTCTTTTTAGTTAATTAGCTTTTAATCTTTATTTAGCATTTAGCTTTTTAGTAGTTCACTTTAAACGACTTGTTCTTAATTTAGAACGTCGTCCTTGTAATCTCTTTATATACACTTGTATATTGTTGAATGGATTATCCGATTATTGAATCATTCATTCAATTTATTTTTCACATCCCTTGTCATTCCTATCCCAAAAACATGGTGGAACATATATGTGTGTGTGTGTGTGTGTGTGTGTGTGTGTGTGTGTGTGTAAACAACACATTGGAGAAGAAGTGTAGAATGAGAAAAAAATCAAAGAAAGAAAAATAATTTGTTTGTACAAAAAAAAAGGGAGGAAAAAACCAAAATATTTTACCTCCAATCCAAGAATTTTCCTCCATGATCTTCTTGGCAATGATTGAGTTATTGCACAAGTGTAGGAATAATAATCCAGTCTCTTTGAAACTTTCAATGATCAATCTTCAGCTCTATACATGCAGTGACAGAAAAGAATCAAAGTTCAGCAAGTGTATTTGGTTTGCGTGTTTTGTCTTCAAAATGAGGTATATGCGTTTGTTTTTGTGTTGTAGGTTGTTTTGAGGTATTTTTTTGGTTTAGGGTTGTTCTTTTATGTTGACCAATCGAAGTATATGGTTAAGAAGAAAAAGAACAAAGTTCATAAACGTGATTTTTGGCACCTAGTTTTGTTTGGGTGCCCTTGGAAGGACCCTACAGAAATCCACAAGAGACTCATACCACAACCTAGATAGGGCATGTATTAGACCCAGGTCTAGGATTTTCTAAGTGAATTGGTGGCATTGGTTTCATGTTGTCTATGATTTTCAGTTTATTAGATGGTTTATAAAATCAATGAATTGTTAGTGTACTTACTCTTTACAATTTCAGCTTTTTTTGCTTTGTCTATGTTATTTTTGGGTTTTTTTTATTTATTTGTATTTGAAATATTGAAGAATTAATTTTCAATATTAAATTAATAATTTTCTCCATTAACTTAATAGGCTATCCCATCCAGAAAAAATCCTACCTCCCCAAAACCTAGAAAACCACTAAACATTTTTTACCAAAATTCTATTGCACACTCATTTGCTTGTTAGTTCCTTGGAAGCTATATAACACTATCAGTCATTTGGGTCCTTCAAGGCTCCAATGGATCACAAGCCATTCTAACCATCCAAATGTTAATTTTAGCAAACCTATGTTAAATGCATACATATATAGTATATGATACAGTTAGATAATCTAGTGTAGATATGGAAAATCTTTTACAATCTAGTATATGGATATGACCAAAGTTTTAAAACTCAAACTCGCCACGGACTCAACAAACCAAAAAATTGGACTCGGACTCAAACTCGTGAAAGACTCGTGAAAGACTCGGCGAAAAAAAAACGGTAGTTTTACAAAAAAACTTAAAGAAATTAATGCATTTAGAGAACATAAGAGCCATAATTGAAACACTACACATGTCATAAGATCTACAAACACTCAATATTTGATATTTCATCATTCATACTCCTAGTTTCAAACTTTAAAATGTATAATAGCAGCATAAGTTTATAAATGTTTACAAAATTACATATAATGATATGTCCAAATGTGAAAAACAACAATGAACAAACTAAAGAGAAGACTACATCTTCATATTTCCAGCTCTAGTGAGAACCAAGGGAGATAGAACTAGAGTTTCTAGTTCTAGGAGTCTAATATGGGTTCTCCAACTCGCCAAAATTAAGTTGAGGGTAGCACCACTTACTGGGCTCTGAGGGTGAGAGAGAGAGGGGTAGAGAGATAGGTCTAGATCTTGGGGTAGAGAGGATAGAGTAAGATAGAGAGTGGTGGAGAGAGGGGATAGAGGAAGAGTGATAGGGAGATAGATAGGTCTAAAATTTGGGGCAAATAAAGTGAGTGAGATAGAGAGAGCAAGAGAATGCTAATAGGAGCCTACTGATTATCGAAATTTGACTGTCTGGAAATTTAAAAGATCTTCTAAAACCTATAATTTGCATTATAATTCCTAGAGATCTAAAACCACTCTCAAACATCCTGCCAATAGTAATGTCTTTTTCCTTTCTTATACTTAAATGTTATATTTCATGTATATATTCTGATGAAGAGAATGAGGTTGTTTTAATCTTGTTTGCTCTCCTCCTTCAAACCCTACAAACCTGTTTTCAGCAAGCAACAATGCCAAATGAGTGAAAAAAGTAAAAAAAAACACTTAAAATCGTGGTTGGGCATGTTCAGTGAATGGTGCAAGTCCAAGTCAAAGACTTGAGCGAGTCCACTCAAAAAACTCACGAATTCTTGGGAAGGACTCGGCTCGCAAGTCCTTGGCGAGTCGACTCAGCCCACCAATGGACTCGTGAGTCTTGGAAAGTCAGTGGTGAATCCCACGAGTTTTAAAACTATGGATATGACTAGCATACAAAATATAAAGGTATACAAGTATATCATTTATTTGATTTGATGCCTTTCAAGTGTTTTAGGTTGGGATTGAGGTGTTATACTAATTCGAAGTGATTTTTTTCATTTGACAAGCCATTTTCTCAAGGTTAACTCCATGGAAAAGATTTGTGAAGATGATATGAACTTTTCATATTGCCGGTAATATTGTAGGAATTCGTTTTCAAGCAAACTTTTTGCATATGGAAGAAACATAAAGGTATATACACAAAACTGAAAACATCAAAATTTAAAAAACAATTCAAATACTTGGAAGTATACAAATTATTCATTTTTATGTCTATTATTTCAACTGTTTTAGGGCAGGAGATGTGTCCCCATGAATGAGAGGTAATTTACCTGTTCTTATTTTTACAGTTCTACATTTTTTGGAGGTTGGCCCCGCAAGGCAGTATTGCTTTCATATTTTGTATATTTGATATTTTGGCCTCTGTAATGTCCCCCTTTCCCAGCCCCTAGTTTTTGCCCTAAAATCACAATCCCAAGTAAAGTAAGGAAAGAAATAGAGATATCATTTACCAATTAGATCCTGATTGAAACCCCTCAATCATGTTACATATAAAATTGATCTTTCTTACTAGGGTTAGGAACATTATCTTATCATTATAATTTACATAATGTGCATGTGGATTCCCTTAAGGTTCTACCCAAACAACCCATCGTCATTCTAGAGCACCAGTTGGGAGATCATACAAAGCGCCTCGAGCCATTCCATCCAGCCTAGGAGCACAAAATGACACCCATCATTCGGCCTCCCATCCCCACTTGGAGTGTCTTTACCGGAATGGCTTCCTAGCTACTTGCCTTCCTCACATGCATTATCTCCCCTCCAAAATGGTATGGCCAATTGGATGAGACTTTGAAGGAATCTTCATCATCTATATATATATATATATACCATTTCTATATGGATGACAAAATAGCAAATCAGTATGATCATGGTCCATGCATTATGCATCAGACCCAAACTCCCATATAATGCACAGGGACTGTATGCTGAATATTGATTCCTACTTGATCCATTTCTCTTCCTTGGTGTATGCACTCAAACTATCTTCTTTTATATTCCACACACACACACACCTTTCACAAATGACTTTAGTATTTTATTTATATCTTTCTCATACCCTTTCATAAGAGGTGTGAACTCTTTCCAACGAGACCCTTATTTAAAAAGAAATCAAACTTTATTTAATACTCTCTAAACAAATCGCTGCCTTGACCCATTTTGAATTGCTGACTTAGTGATTAATTAATCACACCTCTTGGAGAGCAAAATATGTCTCTTGGCAATCGCACCTTTTTGCTGACTTGTCTTAAATGACACATCATATTACCACCTTAATTGTTTATCATGATCTCACCTTAACAAATCCTTCTCTTAATCACTGCATGTATGTTTCAAAACAGATCGCACTTAATGTGAAATACTTCACAGATCGCTACAGATCGCTACACAATACTTTCATGATGAAGTCAATTGCACTTCTTTAATAGATTGGGCTTGCTTTTTTATTATTATTCCACTCTCTCATGAAGACATGAAGATCACTGCCACAACCTAGATTTCTATCTTATTCGATCATGGAGATCACTGCATATTTAGGTTGTTATTCTGTTCATTCTAATCACCATCTGCTGTCATAATGAAAATTATTGCAATTTGCTGTCTCATCCCTCAAACCACTGCATATGGATCACTGTATACAATCAATAACATTTCTCTTGACTTCGTCTTCTTGTCATCAATGACAACTTTCCAACATTTACTACTAAGTCAGCCTGAATTTATTTATAAATTTTTATCATAGTTGACCTAGGCTTAATTGCTATAAAGGCTATGAAATGTTGTTCCCTCAAACACTGGCAGGGAATATGACAGCCTTACACCATCATCTATGATTCAGAACTTCTCCTCACTATTTGGATAAGTCACTATTTTGGACAAAAGCTTTCTATTGGATGAAACTGTTGATGTTATTGTGAACTTTGTGAGTTCTCATTGAATATTGACAATTGTCGATCACTGTTTAATTTGTTCCTTTATCAATATAGTGTCAACATAACAAGAGGTATAAAATCTGGAATTTAGGCTACCTGGGAGTTGTTATTTTTACATATCTAGAACTGTCTTACTGCTATTTTTCAGAAAAGCACTAAAATATGCAGAGGGTGACATATTTACACCATAGTAGCATTAATTGAAAGTGCATATGGAATCCAATTACTAATTTAAATGCTAAAATATTCATAAAAATATGGAAAAAACTGCTTTTGTTATTTCATGCCAAATATAGTGCATAGAAACAAAGTTCAAACATAAGACAAACAAAGATTCAATGTTGCCAATTACTCTCAATTCTTGATAAGTATCAAATTCTCAAATCAAAGTATGGTGTACCCATTACAACTAAAGTCTTGGGAGTATCAAAAATGCTGATTTTCTGTCCAGGACAGCCCAAAACAATATTTATTTTTCTCTACTTTTTAAAATCAGAGCAAGGATTTTGGGGAGGCAGGCCCTGGGGGGCTCATACCCTAATTTCCCCAAGCATAGTCCCTGTTGCAATACAGGATAGAGTAAAGGGTTGCAGCCCCTGCTACCAAGCCCATATTAAGGCCTTGGAGGCCACATCACAATATTACTGCTTTGCTTTTAAGCAAGCTCCAAATTCCTTAAAAAATACACTTTTAGAATTGGGGTTGGTAAAGTTGTTTTGAAATAACTATATATAAGGAATGTGAACAGGTAGAAAACTAACAATGCCAGAGGTCTGTGTTATTCGCCTTTGATCTGAAAGTCTAAAAACTTTAATTCCTGAGGTATGAAGTAAATGATGCAAAAATGGAAGAACCCATATTTATATCAAAGAGAACAGGGAATATGGAAAAACTGCAATTTTTGGCATTTTTTCAATTTACAGCATGTATTTTGCTGGAAACTGAGTCAAAATAAAAAACTGGCCCATATTTATATCAAAGAGAACAGGGAATATGGAAAAACTGCAATTTTTTGCATTTTTTCAATTTACAGCATGTATTTTGCTGGAAACTCAGTCAAAATAAAAAACTGGCCCATATTTATATCAAAGAGAACATGGAATATGGAAAAACTGCAATTTTTGGCATTTTTTCAATTTACAGCATGTATTTTGCTGGAAACTCAGTCAAAATAAAAAAATGGCCAGCCAGTTCAAACTGGCATGGCCTACATGCCCAGCTGTGGTTAACATTGGATTTTCCAGTTTTTTGCTTCTATGATTTAACCAATTACCGCTTCATGAAAAAATCAATTTGGGAACATTTTGGAAAGTAGTTGCAATCAAAAGTCTAGCTAGTTTGAAGGAGTTGAGATTTGTCAAAGCTTCAGGGCTAGTCAAACTGTTTTCCCAGCTGCAGCTCAGACAGATAATGTTAAAGGCCTTTATATTTTGCGAATCTGGGTAAGCAAATCTTGAGCTGGTTTTGCATTTTTAAGGAATTTTTCAGTCCTGTTAGCCCAACATGGTTTTCATTTTTCAGATTTGTACTAAGCATGGAGATTCATAGGAGGCATGTCTTCTCGAAAACCTATCTTTTATTCGAAGTTGGTTTCATGGACATTCTGAAGTTTTCTAGAAATGTTTGATATTAATGCTAGAGATGGTGATATTTATTTAAGCAATAACATTATCGTAGTTAGATTTAGCTTTTGAGAGATTTGACATTTGTGTATTTCAAGAAAACTCTACCGTGACCAATTTCCATAAGTAGTCATTATTCTAGTAAACTTTCTCCCATTGTATGTTGTGAAAATCACTAGGCAAGCACCTCTAAACATTTGTTAGTTAAGGAACAGTGATTATTGGAAAATCCACTACTTTGGGATTTTTACCTTCTAGGCTCATCCCTAATCAGCAAAACATATAGTTGGATGCATTGATTTGGAGGTCAAGGACACACAAACTACAGGCACATACTATAACCATTCATTTGGCGATCAAATGGACATTGAGGATGGATAAACACTGGATGCATTCACTTGGAGGTCATGTGCACACATAGCAGTATTATGAGTACACACTGGATGCATTCGCTTGGAGGTCAGGTGCACACACCTTGGCAATAATACAATTGAATCACCACTATAACAATACAATTACATGGCCAGGACTTATCTAACTTGACAAAGAACTTTTGCAATTTCAGCTATGCATTATCTTCTTTGTAGCACGTAACGTTAAGTGGGCCAGAAAGATGATTTAGAATTTTGTTAGTAACTTCCCTATTAAATTCAATTTCAGCTTGTATTAGTAGAAGGCTTCTGGGAATTGAATATAATTTTTTTTAATCTAAAAATACATGTACACAGTTTTCCCCAAAGCCTTCTAATTTTATTGACTGTGGAATTCGTAGATCTTTAATTCAACTTGTATTATTTACAAAAAACTTGGATCAAATCTGAAGTAAAAAAAATTGGTAATTTATATGCTGTTATAAATAAATTGGTATGTGTTGCAAGAAACAATCCCATTTTAACATTAATCTGAACCAGCTAAAATACATTAGAAAAATTTGAAACATTTATGATTCTATCGTATTGATGAATATCAAAGCCTCCATTATACATATAATCATGTTTTGGACAATATAAGGTTATGAAAATATCTACTTGACACTGTTATCTAGCACTCAAAGATCATTTGGAAAAATAACTTTTAAAGCATGATCAAATTACAGTACGCAAATCATTATATTGGATCCATCAGGTCATTGACACTTACCTTGTTACCAATGTAGCCCATCACACCAACTCCAATGGGAGACACTTTTAAGTTGTTGATATGCCTCCTGAGTGATCGACGAACCCAAACAGATACAAATATTCCAACCATCTGCTTACTAACTATTCGTACATAGCCTGCCATGACACTTTTGGGATTTTTAGATTTTGCATCAGCACCTATTACAGAAAATGTCTCCAGGCAATTCCTTAGCTCTTCATTGAGATGAATATTTTTGAAGGAGCTAACACTGGACAGTGAATCTCCTGCTTCCAAATCCAGTGGCTGTTCTGGCCAGCTCAAACTAATCTTTTCAGACATGCTGTAAATCCTCCCCAATTTAGCTCTAGATCGTAAAGCTTGTGTCTCTTGAGGCTCCGTGCACCCTGATTTGATCCTTCCAGAATCACTGCAGACCCTTCTCAAATTAACATTGGATTTGGAATGGTGCAGTTCCGAGTTTAATAATTCCTCTGGCCAGGTCGCTTGTTTTCTCCCCATATTGCTGGAGAGTTTCTTGACATTGTATAGATTACTAGGATATATAGGATCATTGGCTGCATGAACATCAACAGGGGTATCTCGTTGATGAGGTAATATGCTAACATCTTCATTAGCTACATCATTCTCAGATAATATTTCATCTACAATGATGTCAGATGCATTAACCCTTGATGGGGAAGGGGGAGCACTATAGCATTTAAACTTGGATTTATTAGGTTGGGTTTTGTTCAATGTGCTGCGAAGTAGATTTTCCCATTTCAAGACAGGGATATTATCCTCTGCACCAAAAATGTTGCCAGCATTCAAAGGAACCACCTCTTGGAAGCTGCAATAATGCACACCTTGTCTATGAGAGCTGGAAACCTTGGTTTCAGCATTGGAATAATTCAACTAAAAGTGTTTCTAATGTATTTCAACTCTGTGAAACTCACTAAAGAACCAAGAAAGTTGAAAAAAATAATAAGTTAGAATTAGATTTATTCTCCATGCAAAGTTAATAAGCACACAAATCATACAAGGACAGTTATCATATGCATTTTACTTATCCAGGCTTCCACTTCAATAGAAATCAAAACAGAGAATTTTTCAGGATAATTTAAATCACAACAAAGTTAAAATGGGTAGATTATGGAATACTCAAATTCTAGTCAAGATATCTGTATGTTTTCAGTTGTCCCTCAATAATTCTATCTTAAGCTGGTTTTTTCATTCACGTGATCGTAACTTAATTGCAGGAAAAATTGTTACTCATACAAGCTATCCAATATTCTATAAATATAACAGGATGGTGATGTGTATAACCCCAGAAAGGTAACTACAATCAAGAAAATTACCCGAGCACATACACATCTGCAGGATCTTTTGTATCTAACCATTCCTCAATATCCAAATCATCTGGCGGAAGCCTTCCTCCAACATTCCAGGTACCTACTAATATCCTGCCAAATTCCATGAAAGCAGGTCAGAAAATTCAAATCAGTAAGATTTGACTTAAGAGCTTGGATGGATGACCAATTTGAAATTGACTAACTTCAGTTCCTTCGTATCTATGTACTGGGACCGCATTGTCACTGATTTTCCTCTTTTTAGTCTCCACAAAAAAGTTTCGGATGGAGTTCCTACAATAGAAGTGAAGCCATATAAAAAGTGTGAGAAGCTTGGCATCAGCCAAATCATAATGTAATCGATTCGTTGATTATGATGTAGACACGCCAAAGAGACTTACTATCTAAAGAAAGTAAAGAAGGCCACAATACAACAAAGAAGAAATACAGTGGTGGGTACATTCAACAAAATGTGTAAAAAGCCTCCAAAGAAGCAAACTGTAAAAAGGAATTCAATGCATACCAAAATATAAGTAGAAAATTTGTACATATACTTTGTACATAATAAAAGCTGATTTAAAGTTTTCACTAAGAATCACAACTTTGGGAATCTTATCTAAAAAGCATCACACAAAACTCATCTCTCCTACCATACGTCAAATGAAAATTGAAAAGGTTCTTAGTATCTTACCAGTAGCTTGAAAACGTGAAACGGTATGGTTTCCGCCATTCCTACTAGCTGTTTCCTTCTCAACACAACTAGTTTCTGCAGACATTATGCAGAGTACATTGAATTAGGATTTCTAGAGTCATTATGATTCAATACAGTGAAGCATTCGATTTGGTTTATATGTTTTTATTGCAGTTTGTCTTCATAGTCGATAGATAACAAATGCCACAAACACAAAAGCATACCATCATCATCAATCTCGCTTTCAGTATCCTTTTCATCAGCACTGAACTCATCCTCCCTTGGCTTGATATTGAGCCATTTCTTCATTACAATAGCTGGCCAAAAGAGCTGCAGACATGTACATTGGAGAAAATAGATTTCAAGCCAACTGCCCGTCTGCATTTGTCAAATTAAGATATCCAAAAGATACAGAATGAGCTCCTAATCACTGCAATGAGAAAGTTTTCATGTGTGCGACCTGATTGCATGCAAAAAGAATTACCTCTCCTTTTTTTCTTCCTTTCATGTTGACAAGTACTCAGCAGATCTTCTTAATCTGGTCAGCCTCCACAGATAACATAATATTTTGCCACTTGCGAAAAATTGGAAATTTTTTCTCTGAGGTCAAGTACATGTGAAAAGGGAGAATCCGGTATTCAGAAGTACCTTGCAAGATTGTAGGTTCAAAGAAGGCCGATGCCGGTATACTCTACCAGAATGCAAGAGTCCATTTCTTTTAGCATGTCAAAATCCAAGAATAAGTTTTTTCTTAGTCTATTAGAATACAGGAATCCATTTCTTCTCAGATAGTTAACCATTGATGGCAGCATTTTGTGCTAGGTGAACCCCTTTTCTTCTTACGAATAAATAATATTAAAAAGAGGGTAGCCATGAAGGGATAAGAAATGCAAAAGCAGAAAAGAAATAGATTGCTTATAAGAAATTTTTTCTTAACAAACTAAATAATACTCCAATAACGAACGTGTTTAGTTCTCATTAACTCCAGGGAAATTAAGGACTTCAGGGACTGCAATCTGGAAAGCAGGAATATGCTTGAAATCAACGAGGGACAGATGTAATAAAGTTCCTCCAATGTACTGCCAGACCAAACAAATTTTCATTAATTTACTGCGAGACCACAGCTAATTTGACACCAATGGCTACAGTTATCTTCCTAGGCAGTTCACTTTTGCTCATCAAAGTTGCACGAATCCAATTCTTCTACGATAAGTTGACCGTTGATGATATGCTTGTTTTCCTACCAGGAGAAACTGCTGGATGCAGAAAATGTATGGCTTAGTAAACAAACGGTACCCTGCGAATTAACTCTGGTTTAAAAGTTTAAATCTCAATCCTTTTACAGCTGGACCACAGCCCAACAAAGAAGTGATAATGATACAAGGTAAAGTGAAAATGTCCTCTTGCTACAACAAGACATCCAAGTTTTGTGCCGCAGCCTAGACTTGAACCCAAAAAATTAGCTTTACTATTTTCCTCTTTTTCATTTTCCTAAATTTACTGACCATGCAATAGACAGCAATATACTTGGCTCGGTGGATTTTTTGATTGAATTACAGATTTAAGTTATAAAATACTGGATAAGTTTTTTGAAGTAAAACAATAATTCAATCTTTCAAATCCTGTAGACTGTCCAAAAATTTGTGCGGATGGGGCACATTACCAATAAGAAGATAAAAATGGTGGCTAACACTAACAAACCAAAGGATTAAGACTGGATAATTTCATCCGGTTGGTAAGGGCTAGAATCTAGTGAGACGTATGCAAATAGAAATTTTCACTTACACAATTCAAAACTCTCATATGCTCGCCACTGCTGCAAATTATACATTTTTCTACTTAATCTAGAATCGCAGGATTCATAACACGCCTAATCCTAAAAAATGGAAGCCCGTTTCGAAACTCAAGCGACCAAATCATCACAGAGCCGTTGACGGGCAGATAACTAGTCAAATGTAGCAGTTAAAGTAGATAAAATTCACCAAAAAAAAATTGAAACAGGTATGATCCTTGTTGCACCTTGAATAGTTCAATGGCGAGCTCTAATGGAGGAAGCCCGAACAAATAGTAAACAGGTGTATGAGCCGTGAAATCTTGGGAGAAGTCGACAGCTAAATGTGGACAGATACGACAAATAGACCTGGTAAAGTACAAACCAAGCTGTGAGACCAAACCGCGAACGAAAACAGGAAACAGGTAATCTCTATGTCTGTAAAACCGCGCGTAAAATGAATTTTTTACAGTGCTGTAGAAAGTTCGTTCTGACTGTGCTACGTGGCGCCTGAAGGCTGTGATTGACTCGTTAAATCTAATGTCCATGCTTCTCGTTTAGTGACGGGAAAAGTGAGATCAGCCACAGAAACGCCGTCACGAGCAGATTACCACCCACCCCATCACATCATCCGTTTTTTCATGATTTTTCATGATTTGTTCACAAGCTGGTAGGTACATTGCAAACTTTTCCTAAATGTTCTTTTTCAGTGGGGCTTCATTGCAGTAGAATAGAGAATAGAATAGGTGGTGTTTTAACATACGTAAAGTTGAAGATAGTTTAAGAGAAAATATTATTTATAATTTTATATACTATTAAAAAATAGTTAAAAGTGTATTTTAAGATTTATAATAAGATGTGGTTGGTGGTATGTATATGTAGACAAGGAAAAAATATCTCTCTTTTATGTTTTTTGGTTTTGGATTTGTTTTTGTCTTTTGTCTTTAGTATAATGGTGTAGTTGAAATGATATGGTTTTTTAAAACCGATGTTCTTTGTCTTGCACTTAAAAGTTGAATCCAACTTTTTATTCTTCAAGGTCTAAATATCAGATTTTTAGCTTTCATGTTCTCTATCTAGAGACAATCTTGCATTTGTGGTCTTATATCTAGTTCAAGTTTGCATGCGTGAACTTGACCTCTATTTTTTTAATGCATTTTTAGTCATAGTTCTAAGTAGACTCGATCCTAACTAATTGTTGCTTGCTAACTTTGGCATGCAATTATTCAAATTTGAACACTTCGATGTTGTATGTAAGGACCAAAGTGCTAGGTCATTTAATCATCTAGAAATTGCATGAGCTCATGTTGCAATATTATAACATTTCATGAGAATAAATACATAGACATATGCATTATGCTCAGCGTGTCTTTGAGCTTGTCAACAATATAGCAAGGAATGATTGCATTTCAAATGAAACATAAATTCCCCCCCATTCAATAGTAGCTTATATTGGCGCTTTTTAGCATTGCAACATCTAGATATATACAAGTTTTAAATAATTGGAAGAGAAAAGATCCCAAGTTCAACACTCTCAACATTGCATAATAGCTTCAAAGCTACATATGGGAGAATCAAGGTTGCACATACGGGTTTTAAACCTAGATATGGATTAGTTCATTTTCCTATTTATTAGAGCTTGACTAATGCAAATTTGGTATCAAAATTGTGAGATGGATCATTTTGTGTGTGTGTGTGTGTGTGTGTTAGCATCTCGATCTCGTCCTGAATCTCTATCTTGAATATCAAACTAAAAATTGTGAGCATCTAGTTAGGTGTGTGTGTGTGTGTTTTATTATTAAACATCCAGTTATCAAAGTGTTTGTGTTTAGATCTTGATCTCGTCTCGGATCACTATCTCGAACATCAAACTCAGAATCACGAGCATCTAGTTAGGTGTGTGTGCATGTGTATCTTATTATTAAACGTCCATTATCAAACATATATCCAATAGCTTTTGTGAATATCTTTGTTGATCTTGGGATTTATTTATGTTGGCATAAGCATGTTGTGATGGTTAATTTGTGGTGTTATTATTCTTGCCATCAAGGTTCAAACCTTGCTGGGGTACAATTGTTGAATGTTTAATTGGGGATGTGGTCCCCCATTTGTGGCCTCACTAGTTCATAGCTCTGAGTCAAAGCATTTACCCTTTTAAAAAAAATATCTTAGGATTTATTTATGTACATGTTTCAATGCTTATTTGCAAACTCATCTTATTTATCTAGAGTTTGATATTTTTTAGTATTGAATTAACTTAATGTATCCTAGATATTTATTGTAGGCAGATTATATTACTCGACATTAAGTTAGTGAACTGATACTTCCTAGTTTTGTCCTTCTACCTTGTTGTATTAGAATTGTTATAATGGCTAGGATTTATATCATGTTATCTACTTTCATTATCAAATCTTTATCATAGGTATATATTCCTTACTCCTAAATAAGCTCACTTTTTATGCCACTATGATTTACGTTGATGGTACTTCTTTTATGGGATATGATAGTGGCCTTGCCTTACTTAGCCTGTATTTATTTGATGCATCTAGGGTTAGTGATTTTTGTGATAATGTTTCACTCCTTTACATACTCTTGATGTTGTTGTGTCTAGTGATGTTATTTTATTCATAACATGTGTGAAATAATAGTAAAACTAATATTTCTCGGTGCTTGCAAATTCATTAATATTGATAAAACATAATTAGATATAGAAATAACATAATAGAAAATAACTTTAGATGGTAGATATTGTTGGTATTTTGGTATGGTTTTGTCATTGATGTCAACACCTACTAACTCTGGCTCTTTGGAGAATCAGCAACATTCACCAGCAAGCAAGTGACTTATGCACAGTCACCGGTATTTGGTACACCGGTAGGATATAATGTTCACCGGTACTTGGAATAGCATGGAAAACACTTGGTTATGTCGAAGACATCGTTTGGACACTTTGTCTTGGAGTTTTGTTCATTGGCATATTCATATTTGCATATTTGTTGTTACCGGCAAATAGGTCCAAGATATACACCAGCAGGTTTATCTTTTTCAAATCAACACGGCAGGCTATGGAGATGTCTCATTATTGTTGTAAATGCATCAAGCTGACATGTTGAATCAGTTATTGCATCGGACATTGTTTTGTTTGTAAATTGATTTTATTGTAATATCCTTTAGAGCCGACCTACTAAAATTGGTCTTAGGTTATGATAGAAATGTAAGATCTTATTTGTAAGATCGTGTGTGAAATGTGAAAAAGAGTTGTGTGAAGGTATATGCAAGAATAAGCAGAGCTATACATGTAGCCATCATTTGAAGGTTAAAGGAGGGTTTTTTGTGAAAGACTGGTTTACCGGTATTAAGCATTAAGTTGGTAAAGTTGTTTTTTGTTTGAATTTATTAGACAACTGATTCATGCCCCCCCCCCCCCCCCTCTCAGTTGTCTCTGGGACCTAACAATTGGTATCAGATCCTAGTCCTCTTTTTTTTGTAGAAGTTTAATAGCTTGAGGAGATCCAATGTCTACTAACTATTTCAGGAAGGACAGTCCTAAACTTGATGGAACCAACTATGGCATATGGAAGATCAGAATGGAGACACATTTAAATTGCATTGGAAAGGACATCTAGGAAGTTACAAAGAATGGCTATACTGCTCCTACTCCCGACCAGCCTAATCCACCTACCTTGGGAAAAGATGAAGAAAATGATTGCAAAGCAAGAGAAGCACTTTTGAGCGCATTAACAGATCAACAAATCATGGGATTATCAGATAGATCAACTGCTATAGCTATTTGAGATCATTTGGAAACACTGAATGAAGGAGATTCCACAGTCAAAATTGTAAAACTTGAAAGCTTCCGGGTCAGGTATGAAAATCTGAAAATGGAAGAAGATGAAAGGATTTTTGCTTTTATGGAAAGAGTTAATGAAATTGTTTTGGGTATTAAATGTTGTGGAGGAACTTTAAGTGAAGATGAAATTGTTTCAAAAGTTTTAAGAGGATTACCACGGGAATATAAAATGAAGGTTACTGCTATAAATGAGTTAAGAACAATGCCTAATACATCAGTAACTAGGGATACATTGATTGGAAAACTTTCAACTTTTGAAATTGAGGAATTTGGTCCTATTGCTACTATAAAGACAGATTTAGCTTTTAAGGCATCAACTTCATCTACACCATCATTTGACAAGTCTGATTGGAAAGCCTTTTATGCAAGAGAACTTGAGGAAAGCAAGAAAGAAAATGAAGAACTTGAAGAACTTCAAGCACTATTTGCAAGAAAAATGCCTAAAGGTCCAGTTGGAAGTAAGTATGAAGGTAAAGCACCCTTTAAATTCTTTAACTGTAATAAGATTGGTCATATGACTTCTAGATACCCTGCTAGACATGCTAGACTAAGAGAAGAAGTTAGGAGAACATACAAACCCAACCCTGAATATCAGAGATACAGATTTAAGAAGAATAAAGATAAATCTTGTTACCTTGTTGATGAAGGAGTGACTGATGATTCTGATGAAGATCAGATAGACAATGGATGGGTCTTTGTTTCTATAACAGAAGATCAACCGGTACCTACTATTCAACCGGTAGAGCAAGCCCTGGCAGCTAAAGTTGAAGTTAAGGATGAATGGATCATTGATTCAAGATGCTCACATCATATTACTGGAGATAAAAGTAAATTCTTGAACTTTCAAGAATATAATGGAGGCTTAGTAAGATTTGGTGATGATAAAGCTTGTTTGATCAAAGGTAAAGGTACAATATCTCTTGATGGTAAGCATAATACTGATAGTGTTTACTATGTTGAAGGTTTAAAGCATAATCTTTTGAGTGTTGGTCAATTAGTTGAAAAAAGATTTTAGTTACAATTCAAAAATGGAAAATGCAAAATCATGAATAGAACTGGTTTGGAAAATGCAACCGGTAATCAAACTAGAGGTAATATCTTTCATTTGAATAACAGTGAAAAGACATGCTTGATTGCACATATTGATGAAAGTTGGCTATGGCATAAAAGACTCTGTCATGTAAATTTTGATTGCATGGTAAAAATCAATACTACTAAGGCAGTTAGAAATTTACCTAAAATTGTCAAACCTCACAATACAGTATGTAAGGAATGTCAATTTGAAAAACAAGTTAGAGCTACTTTTAAAAGTATTCCAAAAAAATCAAATAATGCTCTTGACTTAATTCATACTAATTTATGTGGTCCAGCTAGAACTAAAAGTTTGCAAGGTGATAGATATTTCATGCTAATCATTGATGACTACTCTAGAATGTGTTGGGTTACTTTTCTTAGAGAAAAATCAGAAGCACTTGGAAAGTTCAAACTGTTCAAAGCAATGGTAGAGAATGAAACAGGTAAGAGAATCAAATGTCTAAGATCATATCAAGGAGGAGAATTTACATCTAAGAAATTTAATGCATTCTGTGAAGTGAATGGAATCAGAAGACAGCTATCAGCACTCCAGACACCATAGTAGAATGGAGTTGTTGAAAGGAAAAACAGAACTATCTTGGATGCTGCAAGAAGTATGTTATCAGAAGTAAATCTACCACATGTGTATTGGAGAGAGGCGGTAAGTACATCAGTCTATACATTCAACAAAGTTCACATCAAAGGAGAAATCGGTAAGACTCCTCGTGAACTATGGTTTTGTATTACTCCTACTCTTAAATATTTCAAAATATTTGGATGTAAATGCTATATTAGAAGAGATGAGCATATTGGCAAATTTGATCTTAGAAGTGATGAAGGGATATTTCTCGGTTATTCATCTAAGAGCAAGGCATATAGATGTTTTAACAAAAGATTGCAGAAAATTGTTGAGAGTACAAATGTGAAGATTGATGAACAATTCAGAGGAACTTCAAGGTATATAGACTCTAAACTGGCAACAAAGATTCTAACAAATGAATTTACATTGAACCCACTGGTACGGAATGAAGATCCAGTTACACCGGTATCATCTGAAAATTCTACAGTAACTAAGGAACAACAACAAACAAAGACACCCCAATATGTAAGACTGAATCACTCTGAAGATCAGATAATTGGGAACAAGAATAAAGGAGTTATCACAAGAGGAAGATTGGCAAATGAAGAGGTATGTCTTATTTCTCAAATTGAACCATCATCAATTAATGAGGCATGTGAAGATGAACACTGGATTAAAGCTATGGAAGAGGAACTAGAACAAATTGAGAAAAATAACACATGGACATTAGTTCCCCGGCCTAAAGACAAAAATGTGATTGGAACAAAGTGGGTATTCAGAAACAAACTTAATGAAGATGGTAAGGTAATCAGGAATAAACAAACTTAATGAAGATGGTAAGGTAATCAGGAATAAAGCAAGACTAGTAAGTAAGGGATATTCTCAGAAAGAAGGAATTGATTATAATGAAACCTTTGCACTGGTAGCTAGAATTGAGGCAGTTAGATTATTTTTGGCTTTTGCAGCACACAAGAACTACAAAGTATATCAAATGGATATTAAATGTGCATTTCTGAATGGAGATCTTGAAGAAGAAGTTTACATTGAACAACCTGATGGATTTTCTTTGACAGATAACAAAGATATGGTTTGCAAGTTAAGGAAAGCTTTGTATGGGTTGAAACAAGCTCCAAGAGCTTGGTATACAAGATTGGATAAGTATCTTTTGAAGATTGGTTTTTCTAAAGGTAATGCTGACAGCAACTTATATTATAAAGTAACAAATGATGACATCTTGGTTATAGAAGTTTTCGTTGATGATATAATCTTTGGAGGAGAAGATGGATTATGTAAAAAAAATTCTATTGAAATGCAGCAAGAATTTGAAATGTCTATGATTGGAGAAATAAAATTCTTTTTAGGATTACAGATTTCACAAACTGATAAAGGTATATTCTGGAGTCAATCCAAGTACTTGAAGGAGTTATTAAAGAAATTGGGATGGAGAACTCTAAACCGGTAAGCACACCTATGACTACAAATGACAAATTATCACTAAGGGATGAATCTACACCTGTTAATCCAACTAGGTACAAATCTATGATAGGAGGTTTACTGTATTTGACACAAACAAGACCTGATATCATGAATGTAGTATGTATTGTTTCAAGATTTCAAAGTAATCCTAGAGAAAATCACGAATCAATAGTAAAAAGGATTTTCTGGTACTTACAAGGCACTACAAATCTTGGATTATGGTATCCTAGAGATGAAAACTTTGAATTATGTGCATACACAGATGCAAATTGGGCTGGAGATGTGGGTGATAGAAAAAGCACCACCGGTGGAGCATTTTTTCTTGGAAGCAGATTAATTTCTTGGTTGAGTAAGAAACAAAGTTGTACATCTTTATCAACAGCTGAATCAGAATATGTTATAGCAACAACCAACTGTACACATGTACTATGGCTCAAGCAAATGTTGAAGGATATAAAGGTAAAATGGAAGGAACCTATTACTATCTATTGTGATAACACTGTAGCAATTGATATATCTAAGAATCCGGTATTACATTCTAAAACCAAACATGTTTCTATCAAATTGAATTTTCTAAGGGAAAATATTGAAGCAAAAGAAATTAAAATGGTTTATGTGAATACTAAAGAGCAGATTGTAGATATTTTCACTAAACCTCTGCCTATGGAGACTTTTGAATATCTCAGAGACCAGCTTGGGTCATACCCCCACTAGAAGAAACTTAGACAGTTGATGATAGTCATCAACCGACAGAAATAACAAAGAAATCTTTTACTCCAGTTTTGATGAGAAAGCTACTTCTCAAGGGGAGTAGTTGGTATAGTGAATTGGTTGGTATTTTGTATCTAAAAAATGTTCTTGATATTGCTTTGGCATTTGATGTCAAAGGGGGAGAGATTGGTATGGAAAAACACAAGGAAAACTCATGACACTCCTAGGGGGAGAGATTGTTACTTTGGGGAGATTATTGGTTTTTGGTATTTGGCATTTCTGTTTTGGCACTTTGATGGTTTTTCCATCTTGTGTTTCCATCAATGCCAAAGGGGTAGATTGTTGGTATTTTGGTATGGTTTTGTCATTGATGTCAACACCTACTAAATCTGGCTCTTTGGAGAATCAACAACATTCACCGACAAGCAAGTGACTTATGCTCAATCACCGGTATCTGGTACATCGACAGGATATAATGTTCATCGACACTTGGAATAGCATGGAAAACACCTGGTTATGTCGAAGACATTGTTTGGACACTTTGTCTTGGAGTTTTGTTCATTGGCATATTCATATTTGCATATTTGTTGTTACCAGCAAATAGGTCCAGGATATACACCTGTAGGTTTATCTTTTTCAGATCAGCATGACACGCTATGGAGATGTCTCATTATTGTTGTAAATGCATCAAGCCAACATGTTGAATTGGTTATTGCATCGGACATTGTTTTGTTTGTAAATTGATTTTATTGTAATATCCTTTAGATCCGACCTACTAAAATTGGTCTTAGGTTATGATATAAATGTAAGATCTTATTTGTAAGATCATGTGTGAAATGCAAAAAAGAGTTGTGTGAAGGTATATGCGAGAATAAGAAGAGCTATACATGTAGACATCATTTGAAAGTTGAAGGAGGGTTTTTTGTGAAGACAATCAGAACTACACTGGTACTGAATCCAACATAGAATGATGCTAATTTGAGCAGTACATCCTTATTGGATTTAACCATCCAATTGTAGTCAGTGTGACTCCTATTTGTGTTTAAGCAGTGAGCTCTAGGCGCTTGGCCTTTCTGCATGTGCAGACCCCATTTGTATACACATACTATCTATAGTAGTATTATCTAATTGTGGGTAAAGTTTCCCACCGTGGTTTTTCCCCTTACAGGGTTTCCATGTACAAATATTGGTGTTATGTGTTGTGGATGACTTTGTCCTTTTGTTTCATGCATTAATCTTTATCGGTATTACAATTAACTGACAAAACTGTCTACCAGCATAAAAGACTGGTTTACCGGTATTAAGCATTAAGTTGGTAAAGTTGTTTTTTGTTTGAATTTATTAGACAAATGATTTCCCCCCCCCTCTCAGTTGTCTTTGGGACCTAACAGATATACCAGAGTTTATAGTTATCATTTTGTTATTATTAATCATTTTTGGCACAAGGAGAAAATCTCCCTCTCCTACTACCTGTTATGTGCCCTAAATGTCGAGATTATGGATGCTATCTCTAATCCCAAGACTAACCTTGCATTAACCAAGGGTCTTATGGTGGTCTTATATAACCATATCAAGAACACCATTGTTCAACTAGCTATATCTGAGGTATCCGAGTCAAAAGATGATTTGGGTGATTCAGATGATGAAGATTATGAAGGGTATGACATAGAGGCAGATGTCAAGGTAGACTCCCATACCACCGGATCGAGCAAGTGTAAAAAGAAAACTAGCCAAGAGGAACAAGGTAAAGGGTTGATTAGTCAGAAAAAAGAAGGGGGAGGACAATGACAGTTGGTACGAGGAAGAAGAGGAGAGTGAAGATGACATGGAGACAGATAATGAGGAGGTTCAAATTATCTCAAGCCGAAAGAAAAAGGGGAAGATATTAAGAAGTGAGGAGTTGGAGGCCAAGAACCGCTCGCTCCTTCCTACTGGCTCCAAGGATTAAAGTAAGGGCTTGGCTAGGGAGAATACCCCCAACAAGTAAATTAAGATAGCTGAGTGGAAGGAGGTGGGCCTAGAGGTGGACTTGGACCCTATGGGAAATGAGGCTCATGATGGCTCCCCTCTAGACTTCAATCTTTGCATCAAAAATGGAATGGACTACTTCAATAAGGTCTTCTTTTGGGTACAAAAGGAAATTAAAAACATAAAAGCTAAACAGGTCCAGGAAGCTAGCAAACTTGAAGCTATGGAAGCTATTGGCACTGACAAATCAACTCTCTACCTAACTGCTTAAGTGAGTTGACTAAAGCTATCAGCAATGTGGAGGAAATTATAAATGCCCAATGCAATAGCTTTAAAACCCTGGAAGATAGAGCAGGGGCAACTGAAAAGAAGATGGAAGGGATTGAGGAGACCCTCAAAAAGATTGGGGAGCAGAGTTACAAGATTTTAAAGGCCGCCTCTGATAGTATCAAGGTCCTTATTAGAAAACTTGAACAAGTCTAGGGGGATAAGACCATCAGGGACACTACTGAGGAGAAGGACAGAACCCCTAAAGATAAGGAAGTTGGTCCCAAAAAAAGAACAAGAGCAAGTGTCAGGAAGAAGCAAAACCAAAGCAGGGACATTGAAGATTTCAAGAGGATTGTTGTGACAATGGAGCAATTGGAGCTGGATGCTGCCGAATTGCTAAAGAATATCACCTAGGCTTGGTTGTTTTTCTTTGCTTTCTCTATTGTCTAGTGTTTAGTTTCTTTGTGTTGTGTCTTTTCTGTTGTTGTCTTTTTGTTTTCGACCAGTTGTCCTTTCTGTGGTTGTTGTCTTTTGTTTTTCTGGTGGACTCTGATGATTATCTTTTGAATCTCTGATGTAAAGGGTTTCAAGGACCCTTCAAAATTTGTTTTCCCCTAATCAAAAACATAATAGAAAATAAAAACACACAAACCATAATAACACCAATATAAATGGAGAAAATCTCTCAAGTAAAAGAATCCACCACCAAAGATAATGCAATATTTTATTAATCTTGAATGAATGCAACAACTCAACTTTTTTCCCCTTTAATCTAGCAACATTCTAAGAGCATAACAATATAAATACTCGAAAAAATATTTAAATATCCTAAGGTCTTAACATATAGCTAAATATAATCTAACAAACCATAAGTGGCTTCTATTATAATGGACTCAAACCATGAGCCATGTAATCAAAATGCAAAAAAAGATCCCATGACATGTTTCTAAGAGTATTTCTAAAATCTCTAATACCTTTTTCATGTTCACTTTATCATCTAGCTTCACTAAAGGACAAAAATAACTCATTATCGGATAGAATAATAACTAGCCGAGTCCAAAAAAGATAACCAACTTTTGCATGTCATAATAGATGCTTTCTCACACCTTCTACAATGTCATGTCTTACATCTTAAATTGTCATAGATACCCTTCCACTTTATACCAAGCGTTCAATGATGTCTTACAATTCTTTCTCCCACACTATGCCCCTCACACATTCCAAGTCACATAATAATAATTAATTAACAACACCCCAAACCTCATGTAGATGTCCAAGTTGGCTCTATCCATGATCTTTGTAGAGTACACATAATTAATTGATTTTTAAATGAATAAATCATAATACCCTAAAAGGATTACAAGGTAAATATCACCCCTAGTCCTAACATTCTATCACTTGATATTTACATTGTAATGACACAATAAGGAACGTAAGAAAAATAATTTAGTGTTAGGAGAGTCGAGGTCCACAGACTCTGTGCACTAATAGAATTTCTATATACTTACTAGCTTAGAGAATAAATTTGTATTATTGTTCAAAGTTTCAACCTTTTAAATCATGACATTTCCACACTTACCATCTCATGAAAAAAATGATATTAAGCACTCATGTGTTTAGTATGAGAATTATACATTAATAAAAAAAAATGCACTTTGACTACCACTTTAGATACTCACCTTTTTACAAACAAAACTAATACCTAATTAGTCATTATAGCCACACTACATTTTTACAAACATGTGCTAAATTGTCATATGCGATATTTTTTTATTTAAAACAGAAACCTTATTCTATTTTTTACTCATCCAACTAACCGCACCACTTGATAAAGTGAGCACATAGCTACATATATGCCTTCTACAATTAATATATTCAACTCAAATAAAATTAATGAATCCCTTTAAAAAAAAGTACCTTGCCCACATCACTAGTCCTAGGATGATAAATATAGTAACTATAATTTATCTCCTATTAATTTACTTAAGTTTGAGAGTGTTTGGGTCACTTCCATGTTTTGGCATATGCCCATTTTTAGATCTATAGTCCTTCTTGCAAATCCAAACTTTTGTATCCAAATCCCAAACCCCCAATGCCCCCTGCAATTGAATTGTGCATGCTTGCATTTATCTAGACCCTCACCCTTAGGAATGCATTTTTATGAACTCACATCATTTGAATGAAAGGTTTCACCTATTGTCTTGCACAACCCAAGATGTCATTAATGACCTCAAATGAATGTGTAACAATATGGGACGAAACTTTTGAATGCCTATTAACATGTGTGGGCTCCATGTTAAGGCTCCAACCTCTAATGACTTAAGCAACTTTCTCATTTTCCATTTTTTATGATTTTATCACCAAACCTTAACCTTAGTTTGAGAACTTGTGTGCACCTATTACATTTAATGACAAAAAGACCCCAAGTTCTCAATATTAGTGGATGAAACCCCATTGATTTTTTGTATTTTGAAAGATGAAAGTCCTTCAATGTTCTTGAAGGTGACTTCATATAATGGTTGCATTTGTACTTAAATTTTGGAAGACTTTACCATTCTAGGTATTTTAGAATATATTTGTAATCCTGAAATCAACAAAAACTTCAAGAAATATTTCTAATCATTTAAACAAATAAATGTATTTGAATGAAATATTCAATCTAGCCTATTTATATGTGCAAATCTCTTTTATTTATCATGGGTATTTTATATTTGTGTTTTATATGAATATTTTTGGTTGAGGTCATCATAATGGTATCAAAGTTTCATAACTATTTATATTAGGTTAATCATAGTAATTTGAAGTTCCTCACAAATATATGAGAACACTTAATATAGATCTAATTTTGAACCTTATTATAGCTAAAATAAACTCAATTAGAAATCCACTACTTAGACAATATCTAGTTATGGGAATATCATTGCACATATAAGACTTCTAGTAACACCAAAGTAAGTTACATTACACATATATTCAAGATCATCATCCAATATAGGTATTATTTAAAGAAATTATAGTGCCTATAGTTAAGGGAATACTTACTTGTTTACAACTTGAATAATAAAATGCTACAAAATAGCATCAACATTTTTCCTCTAATTCAAGCAAAGATTTCTATAATTCTTATAGACATCCTTATTCAAAATTTCATATTGAAATGGTAGTTATTTGATTTATAAAATCACCAATCATCCCCTTATTCCTAATAAATATTATATCATCAGCAAAGAAGGAAATGATTAGTAATCAATCATTAATTAATTCAAAACACACATGGTGATTTACTATTTCTTTAATGCAAATACATTAATTTGTTTATACCATGTATGTAAATATTGCTTCAAGCTATTCAATTACTACTTCAACCTACTATATGATTGCTTATTTCCCTTCGTCACAAAATGTTCTAGTTTTGTAGAAAACCCATTTTCAAGATTCCTATTAAAAATATATTTTGCATCCATTTTCTTTACCTTTGAGTCAATCCACTCTCAACTTGGGATTAACATTTAGCCATTAGTTAGCAACTTACCATCTACTTTAAATTTTATTTTTAAAGCCCACTTATGACCAATGGAATCCCCCCCGAAGAAACTCAACTTTGTCCCAATTATCACATATGTCCAAGACCTTTATTCCATCTTTCATGGCATGCAACCAAGATTTATGCTCCTTTTAAGATATAGCTTCCCTCATGAACCTAGATTTATTATCAATACATGATAATACAAAGACATAACCAAAAATAGATGGATTATAAATTTGTTTTGAGTCTTTATTGCCTCGTGCACCTTCTTAGCAATGTAATAATAAGTTCCTCTTATTCTTGGTCAAAAATTTCCTCTAAACCTTCTTATTCCTCTATTTATCAATCTTATTGTTATTCTACTCAACTATCTCCCGTTTAAATATTCTTAGTTTTAAAATGCATAGTCTTCTTTATTTTTTCTTAAAGTTGTTCAATTTCTAAGAATATTCTAAACTCCCTAAAAATAACATCTTTGAAATAAATAATTTCTAATACTATAATATCTCAAAAGTTATAATCTAAATTGCATTCTCTACAACTAATAAAAACATGATTGGTAGCCTTGAAAATATCTTTAAAGATCATTTCTCTTTATCAACATGAACATTAGCACCACTATCAAATAATCTGAAAAAAGAGAAATTGGTGGACTTTTACCTGTCCATACATCACAAGGCATCTTACCAAATAACAAGCAACAATTATAGTCTCAACCCTTAAATTTTTTTTCTAGCTTAGCTATACTTAACATACTTGTAACTATGTTTAACAATATTATATTCATTTGTTCTATAGCTCCAAATTTTTTTGGAGTGTATAAAGTATTTTTTCCTTGACAACACAACATGTATATAATAATCATCAAAATATCTAAAGTAGTAAGTTTACTACCATTATTTGACCTCAAAACCTTTACTTCCTATCTATATGTGTCTCTACAAGTACCTTGAATTTAGAAATTTAGAGAACAAAGTAAATTTGTGCTTCAAAAAATAAATTCAAGCATACCTTAAAAATAGAAGAAGTAAAAATAACACAGTGTTTAGATCCATGAATGGAAGAAACATCAACAAGGCCGACCACATCATTGTGAACCATTTCCAAAGTTTTCTTTGCTATAGAATTATCAAATTTAAAAGAGAATATACACTATTTACTACAGACACAATTTTCACAATTCAAAATCAAGAGTATACCTAGACAACTATTAGCAATATTTATATTAATGAGGGCTTTAAGACCCATTCGCCAATGTAACCCAATCTATGATGCTACAATTTACAAGGTAGATATGTTCTCGCAAAATATAGCAAGGATGTGCATAATGACTACAAGATTGGCTAAGTTCCTTGAAATTCTACAATTTTAGGCATTGAGAAAATGAAATAATTCAGAATAAATTAGAAAAGAAATTAAGATATTTTTCATTTTAGCATATTTTGGATCATGAACAAAATTAAAGACTAGATCAGTGTCTTAATCGGTGACAAAGAAAGACAAGATTCCATAAATGCCTCTTCCAAACAAATAAACTTAATTCAATAGACTAAACTACATTAATGCCTTACAAAAGTGCATCCTTGTAAGGAAATCCTCTATAATTATTCTTTATAATTCCTAATGTAATAGACAATCCTGCATAATTAATTTATAAGCAATAAATAGAAAAACACAACACGACAACTTTGTATAGATGAAATCCATGATTCTTGATCATTTCATTCAAATGAGATTGATGCACACATTTTGGATTCAATTGCAAATAGATGCACATTATTCATATCATGCAATGGAATTGAAAAAGTTATTACAAAGATTAACATTTACAGACTTGGCTTATGCTATACCTTAAACAAAACTTAAAATTCTGTATTCTAATGTTTACCCAAATTACAAAATTTCTTAAACCCTTTACAATAAGACACGAATCCCCTTAAGTAAAAAATCTATCCACATAGGATATAGAACTAAGTCACATGACTTGAATGTGTCTTGTTTACATTTACTAATTTTACATTTTACTTTTCATTAAAGATAAGTGGGACTCAACCCATTACAAGATATTACTTCCATTTAAAAAAAATGTTGATACATTATTGAAATTGTTAGCAGAGGTTGAATTTTATCCCAACTATGCCATGTAAACTGAAATTTTAACCAAAACCATTACACTATTGGAAAACCATTAAAGATTCCAAAATCTTGTTATCACATTGTCTTTTGCTGAATAAGATGCTAACTATTGAATCTCAATGACAAATTGAAGTGCAAAGATGTACTAATCATTATAATTCTCTATCCACACTATATATACTTTCTATGTAGGCCACTAGAAAGAGAGTGATTTGGTCACACTTTCATTGTGAATAATATATTTTGTATCCAAAATTGCCTTTTTCCCTACTGAAACTATCAAGGTCTATTTCTAGTGTAAATAACTCATCAAGTGTGATATTTAAAAGATTTGTATCTATTTCTTCATTAGCATAAATGGATTAGGACAAAGTAGGAACCATAGTACTAAATTCACTCCTCCATTGATCTAATGCCTATTCCATTGTTGTCCAAAATGTTGAGCATGACTCTCTTCTCAATGCTTTCGAGTAACTATATTATTCCATTTTCCTATTGTTCTATCTTGGACATGTCTGTTGTGACTTCGCCCAACATAATCATGATTTCATTAGTTGTAGAAAGGGTGTGTGGAATTCTTGGACCGAACCATGCACACTAGTAAACATTCATCATAGTTGCATCTCTAGGAGTCAATCTTTTTGCAATCCATTTCATAGATTCATGAACTTGATTTGGTATATGATGCCTTTAGGTTGGAGTAAGCCTCCTAGGTATCCTCAAGTTTTCTTATTATTTTGGACAACATGCAACCTAAAATATCATCAATTGCTTAATCATTTTCCCTTGTGCTCCTTGGCCTCTTGCAAGTGTTCCTCCAATTCTCTAATCCTTGAGGACAAGGCTTCCCTATCTAAAATTGATGGTTCTACTAAACTATAAGGAGTGGAGATAATTGGCCAAGTTGTAGCACATGTAGGTGATGGCAATAGTTATTGCACTTTATTATATTCAACCATTAACCTAACATGGTTAGGTTGTAGCTTATAAAAATCTTCTTGTATTTTCTTTGTTGTTTGTTCACTAAACAATGATGTGTTAACTACAAGGGATGCTTCTTGATGGGCCATTATGTCTAATAGTATTTTTACTATGATATCTCTATTAGATCCTATATTCTCTATATCACCCTAGGATTATTGGCGTTTGGGGGCATTGCCCAAATTGATAGGGTTTCAAACTTTGTAAAGCAACCAAACCTAAAATAAGTCTACTCGCTTGTTCTTTAGAAGTGGAAATTTCTTCAAGGTGCCTTTTAATTATGTCAAGGAAAATTGCAGATGCAATGTCCTAAAATGGGAGCTCAACAATAACCCACTATTTTTTCCAATCTCTTTCCTTCACTTGGAGTGATTTTGTCAATATCAAATCCCACTTCCTTCATCACCTATTGGGTTATTTTCTTATGTTTAAATGGGTCTCATTCCCCTTTAGCCATATTTAGTTTTTGTTGTGATTCTTCCTTTTTGATTCTCAACACAAAGAATCTAGATTTTTAGGCCTTGACAAATCCATCATCAAATATGAATTGAGTACATGCCACAACCTTAATATCATTTGTATCATCATTACCATATTTGAGGTTGACCTCCATGCTTCTTGAAGGCATAATAGAGATGTGTATTCTTGGAGATGAAGGCATGAACTGATTTACCTCTTTCTCCAGTACAATGTTCTCCATGATTTCTTCAATCTATTTTGCTTGTCCTACTCCCAAAGAATATTCAACCCGGTGTGGTTGTTCTACTTTTCTCCCTTTCTATTGTCTCTCTTAGTGAATAGAAACTACCTATGACTACTCTTCCTAAATAGGCCCAAAAACCATGGGTTCCTTTTAATTTGAAGTAGAAACATACATTAGTGCTACAACTGGAAGGTTTGTTCTTTGGTGGTACGTCAATTTCTCTTCCATTGTGGAAGGATTCCCTGCCAATGTCTTATTATTATCCAACATCTTATGCATCTTGATGATGGAATCTAATATCTGTAAATGCTCCTAAATAACTCACATGTTTATTTTTTCCTTTGCTCTTATCCCCTCATTATTGCAACCCATTCCTTATCAAACCAGCCATTAACTGAAAAATAATTTGTTATTGATTTCTTATTTTTTTCTGTTTTGGATTCATCAAGGGTAAATTCAATTAAATTTCTTAGCTCATGGCTACAAAGATATTACAAAGGTGGATTCTTCTCCTTAGATAACCTCTTAAGAGATTTCTTGAAGGTAATACAGTTTTCTTGAGTTAAAATAATTCTACCATTTAAAGGTAACTGCTAGTGACCATTAATTTTCATCCCATGTTGCCTCTCTTTTGCCTAATAAAAACTTGAGTGGATGGGTTTATGATCTAATTTTAAATCCCAAATCTACTCACCAACCAAAACTTCCTCTATCTTTTCAATTAAGCTTTTTGAACAAATGATACAATCAACCACAATTGCCCCATTATATGTATTGCAAGTAAAGTTTCTTGATTTCTTCTACCTATCCAAACCATTGCAAATGATTAAGTCAAAGGTACCACATAACATAAGCATTTTTATTTAAATTGATTACAATCCTTGTTTTCTTCAGAACACCTAAACCATTGTTGATTGCTTTCTTTCATTAGTCAAAGAGGATTGTAGTCTTCTTTACAACAAAGAATATTAGCTTACTCATTACAAGTCTAAGAAGAATTTATATTCAATGGAGACTCATTCATTTGAGGAAGAAGACAGAAATGACTCAAAAAAAGAATCACTGTTTTTAATTATAGAAAAAAAGAGTGATGAAAGGTTTAATAATCTGGAAGATGTGAAGGACAGTGAAAAAACAAAGTGTGAAGACTGCACTAATGTCATAATTGAGCCTAAGGCATGGATAATTGATTCTAGATGTTCAAATCATATGACAGGTGATAAAAGATATTTCATTGATCTTGAGAATTATTATGGTGGATTTGTAAAATTTGTAGAAGAAGAGGTTGCACCTATTTGTGGTAAAGGTACTATTCCAATTGATGGTAAGAATAATACTGATGATCTTTATTGTGTTAAAGACTTGAGACATAATATTTTAAGTGTAAGTCAGATGTAAAAAAAAGGTTGTAAGGTCATATTTCATGGGTTTGGATGTGAAATAAAAAAAGGTAGTTCTCAAAGATTAGTTGCAGAAGGTACAAGAAATAATGTCAATATTTACTATGTGAACGATAATAGTGGTAGCAATTATATGCTGGCATAGAGAAATGAATGTGGTTGTGGCACAAAAGGATGAGAAATATGGTAAAGATTAGTTCAACTCATGTTGTAAGAGACTTACCAAATATTATCAAATCTATTGATACTATGTGTAGGGAATATTGGCTAAGAAAGAAAACAAAGGGGAGATTCAAGAATAAGGAGTATTCTGATGGTATGATGAAAGAATAAGTATCTGGTAGATTACTGAGAGGGAGTGGGGGGGTGAATCAGTAAATTGAAAAACTAATACAAACTTTCCCAATCCCAATCTCAATCACAAAGTAAACTTATCAATAAAATATCTTTGTCAAGATAAAATCTAATAAGAAAACTGGTTGACTGTTACAACTTAACAGTAAACAACATTAAACTTGTAAACATCCAAATGTGTTATCATATGTCAACAGACTACATTTCTCAATGCTTCCAGTTATCATGCCTTATCAGAATAGTTAAGTATTTAGTCAAATCAACCATAAGATCATAACCACAAAAACATTCACCACATGACACAAATATTTTGATGTGGAAACCCAAATGGGAAAAACCACGGTGAGATGAGAGTCACAAGATAACTATCTGAACTCTTCTAAAGTTCGCCCTATTAGGAGCCAAGCCTGTTAAAGCTTTTTCAAAAGTCATGTCAAGAACTGATCCTGTTCAGAATCACTCGGTTAAGGGATTGAGTACAAATGCCTTGTTAGAAGCAAGTACCCTATTAGGAGTAACCTCGGTAGAGGATTTGAAAACCCAAGCTAATGGATCACCTTGTTAGAGGATTTAAGAAGTAACCAAGCTTGTTAGAGCTTACCGGGATAGGGGATTTCAATTTTGCTGTAATTGTTAGAAAACAATAGGATTTTGTTTGATCTATTTGAATAGCACTACACTTGCTTGATCAGATCCTTTTAAGTTTCTATCTACCTTTACTCAAACTGTAGATTCATTGTCCAGTTTGGCAACCACACACTCAACTAATTTTTGCCAACAAATTCGTTGACCTTATAACAAATCAATTAGGTTGGTAACACAACAAAAACCTAATTCTCTCATAGAGATTACGAACAATCGATTGAAGTATGACCGTTGGATTTACATAGCAATCTGTACACATTAATCAAGAAAACTCCAACCGCTCCTTGATCACCACTTCATCGGACTTAGTAACTCAACACACACTTTACATTAGATGCAATACACTTTGCTCATTCCCTAGACAAAAATGCACCAAAACAATTTGAACTTGTCTTCATACAATGATCACACGTGTTGTCATCATTACTGCTCATCATTAGATCATAAACCAACATAACCAATTCAATAGCCTTAATCGGTTAGGGTTTAACAAAAAAACAACGGGTTTAACAAAAAAATGATTGGTAGGGTTTAACCTCTTATACCGGTTACCGGTTCAACTCAAAAACTTACATACCAGTTTACATTGTCCTCCACAAAGTTCTTCCTACCAGTTACAAGACAATATCAATAATAAAGCAATATCAACAATATCATTATCAGTTAATTGACATCAATGACAATATAACATTTCATTAATGCAATCTTCATGCAAATGCCAACAATATCCCCCTTTGGCATTGATGGCAATACAAATATCAACACCTATTGATTGATTGTTGTGATTGTGAATAGGAATCCTGGTTTACACTATCAAGTATTCACCATGCTCTCTATGTCTTCATCTTGTTACTGGTTCTCCTCCTCATAATCACATAATACTTCTCCCCCTTTGACAACAATGCCAAATTGAAAGTAAATCATGTAATTGTAAATTTCACTGTACAACAACAATAATTTGCAACTTAATGCTTCCCTTGTGGAGTAACTTCCACTACTACACCAATCCTTCTGTAAAATTCTGCAAGTGGTTCAGGGACTGATGCAATCAACATCATGCTCAACTAACCTCATGAAGGGGTACAACCCCTAGTTGACTTCTAAGATACTCAAATGTAGTCTTAGGTAGAGGTTTGGTAAAAATATCTGCAAGTTGCTCCTTGGTAGAAATATTCTCTAAGATAACATCTTTGCTCTGCACTTTTTGCCTCAAGAAATGATGCTTCAATTCAATGTTCTTGGTTTGTGTGTACAAAACAAGATTCTTAGAAATATTTATGGCACTTGTATTATCACATAAAATCTTTATGGGTTCTGAAATATTCACCTTAAAACCTTCCAAAATGTGCCTCATCCAAATAGACTGTGTGCAATTCATATAAGCTACAACATACTCAGCTTCAGCAGTAGATTGTGAAGTACAACTTTGCTTCTTACTACTCCATGAAACAAGTCTTCCTCCAAGAAATAATTCTCCACCGGTTGTACTTTTCCGGTCATCAACATTTCCTGCCCAATCAACATCTGTGTACACCTTCAAATCAAAGTTTCCTCCATATGGATACCATAATCCATAGTCAACAGTACCTTTCAGGTATCTAAATATTCTCTTGGTTTCTATCAGATGTGTTTCCTTAGGATTCTTCTAGAATCTAGCAACTATGCCAACCGCATAGGCTATATCTGGTTTGTTGTGAATAACATAGTGCAATTTGCCAATCATTGACATGTATTCCTTCTCAACAGACTTAGATTCATCTTCCTTAGACAACTTACAACCTGTAACCATTGGTGCCCCAACTGGTTTACAGTCACTCATGCCAAATGTCTTCAAGACCTCTTTCACATACTTAGGTTGTGTAATGAAAATACCATTCTTCATTTGTTGTATCTTTAAGCCTATGCAATTTTTTATTTCCCCTACTAAAGACATTTCAAACTCATTTTTCATTTCATCTGCAAAACTATTGTTCATGAAATCATTACCTCCAAATATGATATCATCAACAAATACTTCACTGACTAGTATTTCATCTCCTTCAGACTTGAGATATATGTTACTATCATCACTGGTTCTTATGGTAGACATATAAAAATGATCATATTCCTAAAAGAATATTGAATGTTCATTTTATTCTCATTCCTCTATTTAATCAAGTAAATTATTCAATTTATTTAGTTTAACTCACTTAAGCCCTTTATGTTATTTAATTGAATAAATCATTTTATTTAACTAGAACCCTTCTCTCTACTTTTAATTAAATTCACATTTAATTAAATAGCTTACCCCAATTAAATAAATCTAATTTATTTAAATCCCCAACTTGAAACCAAATTGAAATAAAGTAATTTATTTTAATTAAATTATATTTTCCCTCACCCACTTGCATTTTCCTACATATCCCACTTGCCTCCTAACCCTATTCCTAATTTCTTCTAGAATCCATCTAATCCTAATCAATTAACCCCAAACCATCCATTGTCCCCTTTCCCTAAATTTGAGGTCACTTCTCAAATTTGGAGTAAACTCTTCAAAAGGCATTAAAGCCTTTATCCTAACTTGTTGAATGCCCCCAAATTTGGAAGGACTCTTACAAATTTGTCCCCCAAAGTCTTCAAACCATTAATGGTTAACTAACCATTAGTGGCACGATTAGAAACTTTTTGACTAACTTAACCTCCATCTAACCCAAGGGTCTCATCAAGCATTTATTGCTTTGACCATGGTTATTCCTTTAACTTTTGCACAAGAGTTTACCCCTTGGGTAAAAGCTTTATCCAATGGATAACCCTAACCTAACCTTAACCCTTACCTCTTAGGGTAACCATGAGGTCTTCTCAAGCATTTAATGCTTCTTACCTCTCCTCTCAACCAGCCTTATGTTGACAATTGTCACCATTTCATTGGTGAAAATTGAAAACATGGATTGACAACTTTCAAACTTGACCCTTGATTAACTCTTTCAATCCTGACCATCTATTGCCCTATTTTCACTATAAATAGAGCTCTCATTCCTCTATTTTAAGGATCCAAGCAAGCTTTAGTATCTTATTTATGTTCAATTTTATTAACACATCTAGCTTCTCTTTGTTATAGGAATAAATCTAATAGGCATTTTAGACTATTTCCTTTATCATTAGCTTAACTCATAAAATAGTATATCATGTTAGGATAGTATTGCTACTAATCTTGTCATCTTATAATCTAGTTTATTGCATTTGTAGAATCATGCACAGATAGGATGCATTTTCATAACTAAATCAATCATAAGCATCCCTCGTTCTTGCATTTGTCATCTCTAAGCCACTTTGCTCAATGATCTGAGAGCAAAGGCATTGGCTTGAGGGACCTTGTGAGATAGAGAACCATGGAACCATCCTTGGGAAGTTTAGTCATTCTTCATGACTCCATAACTTGCACCAATAAGTTCTGTGGGTGTGTGGACAAGCCTCTTTGAGCTTTAATTTTCACATTTTAATTTTCATCGCCCCGCTTTTCCCGCATACATTTCTGGCGCCCACCGTGGGGCCCTACCCCATTAATCAAATTGGTTTTAAAAAATAAACACTTTTGCAGGTACACGGAAAATAGGAGTTAGCATGTAGGGAACATCCCTTAGCACATTTGGTGGATCTTTTAGCGCATCCAGTGCACTGTTTAGCGCGTAGGGTCTATTCTCTAGCATGTGCAGTCTTTACCTTAGCGCATCATCCCCACTAATACTCTCCTGTAGGTCTCGGCGTGAGAGAAAAATAGACTAGCGCATCTGAAACACAATTCAGCACGTTGGGCCTTTTCGATAGCGCATCTGGATTACCTTGTAGTGTGTATAGTTTGTTCTATAGCGCATCACAGATAGAGGCAAAACAACTATAACCAAATGTAAAAAATTAGACATGTTGAAGTCCACAGGTTTCTAACAATTTTACTTGTATTTTGCAGGGTTCTAACAAATTTCTTGCAGATAGGAGCTTAATTTTAGGATCATTAAATAGTTTTAGTTTTTACTAACTTGGTTAAGTTAGTTAAGATATAAACTTCATTTTTTATTCTTGTTAAAATTGAACTCACTTTTGTTTGGGGCTTTAAAAATAACCACAAAACAAAATTTTCCTTGCTTTCCTAGGAGAGAAATTTTCAAATTGGGTTTTAAAAAGAACAAATCAATTTTTTTTAAGTTTTGCAAACAAATGGATTAAAAAGAACTTCACCATCCTTTGGTGTATAAAAGGATCCATTGTAGGTTTTAGCAATGAAAAGAATCACACAGTCCTGAAAGTCTTTTGTTTTGCAATTAAAGAGGGAAGATCTTCCCCTTTCACTCGATTTATTTTGTTGACGAAGCATTGTGTTCATTTTGTTGACCAAGTTCTTCTTTTTTAGATTACAAAATCATTGCCTTGAAAAGTTAAAAAGAACACCATGTTTTCATGGAGCAACATCTCCATCTAGGATTAACAAATCATTACTTTAAAGGGCTAAAAAGAACTTGTGTGCCTTGTCTCGAAAGTGGAAGGTATATGCTCTCCCCTTAATTAGGTGATCAAAAAGCCAAACCACTCTTAAAGCTTTCTTCAATTCAAGAAATAAATTCTTTAGCAGGCCTGCCTTCCTGAGGGGTTGAAAAACTCTTAAAGCCATTTTTGGCCGGTGTGAAGGTAACGACCTAAGTGGGAAACAACTTTGAAGCCAAGTGTTCCAACCCACTATAACCAAAAGTGGAAAGTGACGAAAGTCCTTTTCAATGGTTGCGTGCAGCGATTAGCCTTCCCCCAGTATCCTTAAGATATGTAAAGTCTTTGTTCTAAAGGTTCAGAAGCCTCCTGAGGAAGTTTATCGCTGATGGCCGAACAAGAAGCTTGATTACGAACCTTAGCATAGAAACTTTGAGCCGAGTCACTAACCAAACATTTGCAATATCATAGTGCAAGGGTGGGGAAGAATCCACCCCCAAGATCGCTCACCATATATCTCCCAAGATAACTACTCAATTGTGAAGCAATTCACTTTGGGTTAATTTCTGGTGAAAGGCAAAAAAATGGGTGGCCCCTAGGGGGTGACACAGCTGTTTGAGCTAACGAAGTATCGAGACTAGTGGGCTATGATATTGCTTATGATCCTTGAATAAAGAGTCTGATTGAAATGAATGTTGTATCTAAACCTGTTGAAACATTGGGGATTTGAACACATCCTCACAGAACATACACTTATTATTTAGATTAAGCAAAATGGTTGTCTCTTTAGTGTCATGTTTTCATTCGTTATTTCAGAAAATCATCTATCAACACTAAAAACTCAAGGCAAAGTTCCAAAATTATTGAAAAGCAACCAAGTCAATATTTTTCAGGGTAGTTTAGCGCGTAAGAGCAACTTCTTAGCGAGTAGGAACCATCTTTTAGCACATTAAACCTTCTCTTTAGCGCGTCAAGTCTTAACAGTAGCGCTTCACCAGAATCTAAAAATAAGCAGTGACAGTTAGCACATCTTGAAAAGAGTTTAGCACGTTGAAGCATTAGCTTAGTGCGTAGAAGTCTAACTTTAGCGCATAGGGTTTAACTGTTAGCGCATAGGAGGCCCATATTAGCACATGGCCTTTTAAACCAAAGCTGAACAAAATTAACCAGTTAGCGCGTATCATGGGGCAGCGTAGCACGTAGAGTCTTTTCTCCAACGCATAGAGAACTTTTTATAGCGCATTGCGTCTCTGTTTCAGCGCGTAGTCAAAACCAGAAAAATAGGGGGCAAAACAAAGGTCAATTTGGAAAATTTTGAGAACAATTTCGGAAGCTTCCCTTCATCAGCCTGAACTTCATCAATCAGAAAACCCAAAACAAAGTATCAAAAGCTATTTCTAAAAGCAAGTTTTCATCAAGCAAAGTTGCCTGAAATATGAAACTAGTCCCAAGATAAACATATCTATCTTATCAAAATCGGGAAACATCATCACAAGTGGCAAACAGGTCCTTTAAATCAAACAGACTTTTATCCCAAAAACACACTTATTTAAAAACTGAGTTGTCCAATCGAGTTTCCATATCGGGAAAGCTCGTATTCCATATCATTTGATGCACTTTGTCGTGAGGGGGCATCTAAACCTTCACTTTGATAAAGTAAAACTTAAGTTTCCAAAACAAGCTAAACTGAATCCAAAACAAATCAAAGGAAACCATTGATCACTTGTGCATGACTAATCCTCATATTCTGAGAAGACGGAATATTTATCAAACACTAAGTTGTAGAAACAACAACCAAGTTCTTCGAAACTTGCCAAAAGAAATAAATTTTTATACATCAATCACCAACTCTTCAAATCTCATTGCACATTCCTTCGTCATATATGCTTATATCTTCAAAACAAAACAAACGAATTTGACAAGGAACCCTTGAGGAGTAGGGCATTCTGTCAAAAATCAGCATTCAGTCAACACATAAATCAAGGAGGGAAGATCAACCTAGCCTTCTTTCTTGAAGAGTGCATCAGTTATAACATACCCCGATTTGAACCACCAACCCCTGAGCAAAACATTGAAGAAGAGTTTGTTCCTTTTATCACAGAAATCTTCTACTAGATGCCCGCTGTTACTCGCTCTCAACAAAACAAACAAAGTTAAATACAATCGGAATCCAGCATAAATCAAAGATTATCAAATCCTTTCGAGGGTCCGCATCTAGAAGACACTGAAATTACTGAAGAAATTCTTCAAGAGTGTCAAGAAAGCGCTTCATTTCAAAAACTTGTGGAAAGACTCATGGAAAATGACAAAGAAAAATACCTACTCATGCTCACAAGCAAAGGAGTTAAAATTCCTGAAGATTTGGACACAGACATTTTTAGAACAAGATCTCAAAATTACGAATATCAAGAACAACAATAAGAGGAAGAGGCACGCGACCCTGAGCAGGATATTCCTGAACAAAATCTACCAAAACAAAATATACCTGAGAAAAACATCCCCGAGAAAAACATACCATTCCACACACCCTTTCAACCTAGAACTAATACAAGGCAAGAACTCTTCCCTCGGCAACACAATACACCTTTGATTGCTCTCACCCAAAAAATGCAAATGTTACAAAGACAAATGCAAGACATGCAACAAGGTACAACAATACGGTACTCCTTAACTGAAATTTGTCCTTATCCATTTGACAGAAGATTGAACATGGTACCTTTTCCTCCAAACTCAGATGTTCCCAAATTTGACAAATATGATGGGAAAAGTGATCCCCGTGATCATGTTCAAGAATTTTGCACAATGAGTCTTGAATTCGCTCATGATGATACCTATTTGATGAGGTTATTCCCAAGAAGCTTGGGAGGACAAACAATGGAATGGCTATCCAAAATCACACCTCCCATCAGATCATTCGATGAATTAGTCAACAAATTCATAACTCAATATTCCTATAACATTCAACATGCTATCACCATGTTAGACATCTATAACACCAAACAGAAAAACAATGAAACATTCATGGTATTCCTTCAACGATGGCGGCATATGGTTTCGAGATATCCTCGTGATGTACCTGAAAAGGAAAAGATGGAAATTTTCATCGACGACTTGAATAGTGAGATGAGTTATAGACTCAAACTCCAATGCATACAATCTTTTGCTAAATTGATTAAGAATGGCATCCAAGTAGAAGAGGCATGTGTCAAAAAGGGAACGTTGAAATTTTTCAAAGAAGGCACAAGTTCATCCAATTACAACAACCAAAACAACAACTACTTGGACAAATCCAGATTCTGGACCAGAAACAAAAACAATGGAAATGAAGGAGGAAATGAATCAAATGACCCAAAATCAAAGCAGCCCATGCTTGCGTTATCAGGTAATCCTCAAGTTACAAAGAATCCCAAAGGTGCTAACCCAGCTACTACCGCTTATGCACCAAATACCAATCAAAATCAACTCAACGCAAACAACACCAACGATACCCAAAACAATAACACCAATAGAGGACTTAATCCAAACTCACGGGGTAACACAAACAACTTTTCGAAACACATTTATACACCACTAGGGCAATCACTGGAGTCAGCATTCAGAGAACTCCTGGCAAACAAAATTATCTCTTTACCCACAATCAACAACTTTGAACCACAAATCAAACCAGCCTGGTGGAATGACTCACACTTTTGTGATTTTCATCGCAACAAAGGTCATCAAACAATTGATTGCATGAGGTTGAAAAAAATTGTTTAGGACATGATTGATAGAGGTGATTTAACGGTCGATGGTCTCAACACAAATGGTGACCACGAAGCTTTCAAAAATACTCTTCCAAACTACAACAAGGATGGAGCTTCAACCTCAAACGATACACGTAGCTCGTATCAATCACATATATAATAACACCATCAATCACATATCAGTTGAGGACAATCAAGTCAATGTTATCACAATCAAAGACAGGTGTGAACATGAATCCATCAACGTAACAACCAGAGCTCAAAAATATGTCTTGAAGGGACATATGTCAACAACAAACACCGTACCCAAAATTCAATATGATCTAGTCAGTCAACTATGCAAAACTCCTGCTCAAATATCTATACTTGAGTTGCGGAAACTTTTGCCAAAACACAAAGACATATTGGAACAAGCATTATTGGAAATAAATGTACCTAAAGATCTGGATGCTGACAAATTCCAAACCGTGGTGGCTCATATGACAGGACCTCATAACCTCACTTTTTCTGAGCATGATAATATCTCATTAAGCCATCCACTCCATATTGAAGTCAGGGTCTATAAACGTAGAGTTAAATGAGTACTAATAGATGGAGGAGCTAGACTTAATATGTACCTTAAAACTTATCCATGCATTAGGCTTCTCGGAGGAGTCTATTGATCCACGCAAAAATATCACTATAAAGGCATATTATGATGAAGAAAGATTATCTAAAGGAATGGTGGTGTTGCTGTTACTATTTACTAAGTTGTCATTAGTTTTATGTCCAAAGTCATTCTATATACTCTAGTCGGTTATTACTACCAAAATATTCAGTTGGTAAGCACAGAAAAGTCGGTAACAAAAGTTACAAGTCACAAAGTTTAGTATACACCAAGCTGTCTACCGAGTAACGTTCTATGACTACCGAGCAGCAAAGATGGTATATCGAGTTAATACACACCAAGTAAAACATGTTACCAGATTCATTGAACTTGGACACATGTGGAAACGTGTTACAAGATCGAGGAACAAGGAACCATTATCACATAGGAAATTGCACCTTAATATTTTGTATGATTTTGAGGACATCTATCCAATGAAGTAATTTGTATGGTTATTCATTCAATGAATCATGTTTGTAAGATTGAAGCATGAACAGATCACCATCACAAGATATCTATTTATACAACATGAATTGAGGATCAAATATGTGTGTGTGTGAAGCAAGACATATGTGAAAAGAAAAATCATGGGAAAGCACTGAGTGTTATGACTGTTACGATTGACAGAGATACACAGAGGTTACCGAGAAGGATTTCAGAGAACAGTCAAGGAACAAAGTAAACAGAAAGGTTTACCAAGTTAATTTATGGTTTACCGAGGTATGCTATAAGCAAGGTAATTTCATTTTGAGCACATAGAATCTGCTATAACATTTCAGATGTGAAGTTGCAGATATTTTGTAAGATTTTGATTGTAATATTTTGAGTTGTAAGAGAAACCTTTAACAGGGTAAAAGACTCTAACAAAGTCTATAAATTGTAAAGCCTTTAACCAGGTGCAATATTTAGAATAAGTGTTGTAAAATCCTTTAGCAAGGTAGATCTAAAGATCTTGATACTCCTAACAAGGTAAGCTATCGAAAATAGCTAAACATGTAGCTCTAACCGAGCAACCTTTATTATTGCAGTAGTGAAGTTGTGGGTGCCATCCCCACTGCAATTTTTCTCTCTAACCAAGAGTTTCTGCGTAACCAAAATATATGTGTTATGGAGTGAATCATGTATGATTGCTATTTATTTGTTTTAGCATTATATTATGTTACAACAGTTTTTGGTTTATGTTTTTTAGTAAAGTTATTATTGAAGAAATGTTTTGATGTACTGATTCCCCCCTCCCCTCTAAGTACATTAGCTTTCCATATTGGACCTAACAATTGGTATCAGAGCTTGAATCCTGGAAAAGGGTTTAACTGCCTAAAGAGAAAGATCTTATCAATGGAAGGCTACAAACAATCTCAGAGAATTGTGAATCTTCAAAATGAATTGGATCATGCTAATCAAGTGATTGCTAACATGCAAAAACAAATGCAAAAATCTCTGAAAGTTAGAAGAAGATTGTCTGATGATTTGCAGGACTCTCAAGAGCTGGTGGGACAAATTGAGACATCATCTGAGAACAGTATATCTGAAGAGACTGAAGAAATGATTGGAGCATTAAAAGAAAAGAACAAAGCACTAAATAATCAACTAAAAGCGATGAAAAGAGAACATGAACATTTCAGCACACAGATGACTGAAAATCTTGATGCATTGAGGACAACCGAGGATAACATAAGAGATACAGAAAGAGAAAAACAACAACTTGAAGCATTAGTGTCTGAAAAGAATGATGAAATCACAAGGATGACTGGAATTCAACAAAATCTATCTGATCAATTGGGTTAAGCAAATCTGAAAGAAAATGAGAATCAAGTATTGAAACTTGAAATATCAAGGTTAACCGATGAACTTGAAACAGAGAATAAATCCAAAGAAACACTGAAGAAGAGTTATGAAGCATCAAAGATGTTGGATGAGCAACTGAATACAAAAAGACCCAACAAAGTTGTAGGACTCAGTTACAAAGGAAAAGACTCTACCGAGAAGGGAATCCACACTATCGAGAGAGGAGAATCATCAAAGCAAGATATAAACAACAAGAACATCAAAGGAAAGAAGCCTATTTGCAACTACTGTGGAAAACAAGGACATACTGCCAACATGTGCCAAATCAGAAAAGGTAAGCAACTGAATGTCACTAGGTCCAATGGTTATTGTTACAATTGCAATAAATATGGTCACACATCTAACCAATGTAGGACAAAGTCTGCTAACAATTATCAGAAGGCAAAATTTAAAGGGTTTTGTAAAAACTGCAATAGATATGGACACAGTACTGAGAAGTGTTGGTTTAAGCAGAAGAACTATATGTGGTCTGCACACTGAGCAAATACTAGAGGCTATTGAACTCACACAGATCTTAACCGACAGTATATTGCAGTACCATGGGATTATAATACAAGGATATGGTGTGAATGTTGTGAAAGATATGGACATATAAGTGCCAACTTCTTTATAAGGTTTGGAAAGAACAATCGAAGATCATGGAGAAATCCTGGTATGGCATGTTTTCATTGTCACAAAGTTGGACACTTGGCTAGATATTGCAGAGATCAACCTAGAGGAGATATTGAAGAAATAAAAAGCAAATTCCAGATGATTTGGAAAAAGAAGGAAATTGTGCCAAATGAAGAAAGCACCTTACCTACCGAGTTAGGTGCATCTATTCCAAATTAATCGGTAAAGGTATGAAGGGACTGCATTCTCTCAAGGTTAAATCTTAACAGTTCCTATTTTATCATGTACTTAATTCAAAATCTGCATAGCTAAGATGCATTAGCAAATTTTAAATTTTATCAAGTCTTTTGGAGCACTAGTCAAGTCGGTAAATGTAGGTATCTTGTCAAGTCGGTAAGTGTAGGAAGTCTGGCTACTAGGTAAAATCATAAAAAGGAAGGTAAATCAGTTTAGTGGAACTGAGTGCATTTAATGTTTTCTGACCTAACTGCATGGACCCTGATAAGGTAAAATGTGTACCTAAAGCTTTTGCATGGTCATTTTACACTTACCAAGTTTTTAGAAAGCAGAGCGAAGCGATTCAAAGGCGATCAAATCTCTTTCGAAGCGAAATTCAAGGTATTTATATCAATCACAACGCATTGTCAAGCAAGTTAACCGATCATATCAATTGTGAATATCTGTTTTATATTTACTAAGTGGAAAGCGTCTGCTGGTTAAAAGTTTCCAAACCCTAAGGCTCTTTCGTTAGTGATTATCCAAAGTTTGAAATGGCTCCTAAGATTTAGAAACCCGTTGTTGTTGAGAACATTGAGAAGCCCTAACTGAAATACTCACTACCTCCCAAAGTAGCATCTAAACTGGATGATAAAATTGCATTTTCACTCATTCCGGATAGGGTTTTGTTAGTTGAGGATGTCAGATTCTACACCAAGTGTCGTGTTGAGGAACTAGGTCACACAAATGTCAAGGACACGTATGATGAATTGTGTACCGATGGAAAACTGGATAGCAAGTTTGAACATATTAAAGTCAAGGGATTGACCGAAGCCCTAACCTACCCATGAGTCTTCAAACCCCAATGGGTTGAATTTTTTTTGAGCAGAGTTCATGATGGCTTTATGTGGTTAGAGGAGAAACCATTCAAGATCACCAAGGAAATCATCCACTTGATCACCGGTTACCCTATTTTTGACCATGCTCGAGCTCAAAAAATGATTTCACAGAAAGAATTGATCACTTTAACCAGAGTTGAATCTGATTGTAGAGGTTTGAAACTGAACAATGTCACAGATGCAGAGCTGAAGTTTGCAATTATAGCCATAGGTTATTGTTTCTTTCAATTGGCAAGGGAAAATAGTGTACCATGTGCTGCTGTTTATTTAGCCTATAAAATTGTGAAGAAAAGTATGACGATTGACCTATGCGAAGTGTTGTTGAAAACTCTATTTGAAAATCTCAACACCATAAGGAAGCCAAAGAACAACAACTTGGCAAACACACTGAAGTTTGGATCACTTTTGGTATGCATGTTTTTCTATTTTGAGAAATTCTTTCCATCAGTCAGTAATGTAGTTTGGGAGCTACATTGACCAATCACCCATCAAATCAATGACTTCATCAAATAGCTAGGTGATAACTTCAATGAGATTATGGATGATTATTTTAGCAAATTTTAGGAAAAGATGCATAACAGACACAGGATACCACCCCAGTTAGTGGAGAAATACAAGGATGATATATGTTTTGAAGTGGACACCGACTACTACTATGTCAATGCGGTAGAACTGATAACTCAATCTTTGCCACCTATGGGTTATGAGATTGATTTTGACATTACACAATAGTAGATAGATGCCTTTCTTGCATTGCCAAGGCATGCTATCGAGATCAGATATGGTACATATGAAGAAGTTAAAGAAAAAGTCAAAATGAGCATTGTAGTACCAAAGGCTACAAGGAAAGCAACAAAAATGATTAAAGCATTAACAAAGAAATTTGGAGAAGGTTCTTCCTCCACTCCTGTCAAGAGTGATCAAGTCATCATTGAGGAGGAATCTGAAGCCCAAGAAGCAGTAATTACATTGAACACCGAATTGCCAAAAGGCAAAATTTTGAAAAGGAAGAAACAAGATACATCACAGATTCACAGGTATCACCTACTCCTCTAGTGAAGCGCCCCCGAATACTAGATCATCTGCAGTGTCACCGAGCAAGAAACAAAAAATGGTTGCAGTTCCAAAGGTAACAAAAACTTATAAGAAGTCTACTCAGAGACTCATTTTAAATAAAGAGTCAAGTGACACCAAATCTAAAGACAAAAATAAATTTCAAATTGTCAAAAGCAAAAAGGAAGATGTACATAGTGTTGATAATTTTTTTGCCAATTTGAAACAATATGGTGGATTTGGGTCATTTAGGTATGTCAAATATGACTCTCGGACAGAAGAAGAAAATAGGCAAATAGAAGAGTGAGTTGTATGTACACTTCTTAAATTCTGATTAGTCCCATTGGAAGTAACTAATTCTCTTCCAAAAGCATTGTACTTACACATTGATAACAGGTGGAAATATGCTATGGACTCGGAAAAGAAGATGAGAGAAAGAAGTCTAGTACATCTCTTTCCAGACATGTCGATAGATGAGATAAGTGAACATTTGAAAAGCTACCAGACAAACTTCCTAGTCAAGAAAAGAGCCTTGAAACTGATGAATGGCCTTTATCTTGAAGTAGAGAAAGAGACAAAAGAAAAATGGAAAGAAATTTTTTGAATCAAGAGTGCTGATGAGCAAGGTGAAGTTGAAATAGTGGATATCACCGAGCAAGATCCTGCTGAAACTATACAACCTGATGAGGATGTCATGGATACCGAGGTACAGGAACAGGAAATGATAGAAGGGAATTCTTATGCCAAACTGGTATCAAGTGAGTCAGTTTTGGAACAAGTCAAGTTCTATCCTCCGGTAACTCAGCATGTTTCAACCGAGACACCTCAGGACACTGAACAAGGCAAAGAGGGTCAATAGTCTACCAAAGGAGAAGCTACTTCTCAGACCACTAGGGAACAAACTTCTCAAGCCCCAACAAGCATTGAAATTGTTGCCATCGAGACCCCAAGCAAGAAATCACCGAAGGCTACATCTGAGGCTAAAGAAACCGACAAAAGTGTTGTCTCTATCGAGCAACCTACCGAGGGTGAACAAGCCTCCCAAGCCATTGTATTAGTTCAACCGGTGAAAGCCTCCTCCTCTAAAGAAAAGAAAATGAAAAAGCATAGTTTCAAGTTAGATTTGTCAAAACCAATTTTGTTGCCGAATGTAGACATATCCAAATTAAAAGGGCAAGCACTTATTGAATTCAGTGAACTATGCAAAGCCAAAGAAGAACAAGAGAAACAAATGGCTATTCAAAAGAAAAATAGAGTACTTCAAAAGGTCAAAGCACTATTAATAGAAATGCTACCTGAAGCTATAGTGACAAAAGTGCAACCATCCATATTCAGCTGGATGAACTCCTCAATAAGATCGAGACATCTAGAGTAGATGCATTTGAATACTTGATCAAATTGAAGGACAAAGAGCTCACTGCAAAAATGATTGAAGAGGTACAAAAATCCATTGCTATCGATAAAGTAAAACTTGTCAAATTTATTGCTGAGTTGTCCCCTCAACTCAAGCACATTCTTTATTTATTTCAAAAACTCTGTACATTTTCTTCATTCATTAAAGATATCAAGAATAAAAGCAAAGTGATTGAGAAAGAGATCACTTATCTCTCCAATAAATTGACGAATGAGCCAAAATCTATTTAGAATTTCTACACCAAGTTACAAATGCTCATGGCTCAACAATTGGACCTTAGGAATGAAGATCACAAAATAAGGATGGACATTATGACTCTTCAAACCTTATTCATTCCACACTTGTCCTCCGTCCAAGAACAGATCAACAAGGCTACCTCCTTATCCACTTAGTCAGAGGGAAGCACTTTAGATGGTCTAATTTCACTATTAGCTGATATTACAACTTAGAATTCACTCATGGATAGTGTCAAGGATGCACTCTCTGCCGCTCTCACTAATGCAAGAACAAAGTATAAATCCATTTTTGACCAGTTGTCTCCATCGAATGGTAACTAGTTCTGATTTTCGTCAAAAAGGAGGAGTATAGGGTATACAAGAGGAGTATACCGAGCAGATCAACATATTCAAGTATACAGATAATTTTGACAGGGGGAGCAGTGAACCGAGCTGTGAATATAGAATATTGATCACAACGCATGCATAATCAGAGTTATGTATAGTATATTGATAAGGGGAGTATATCTGAGCATACTATTTGTAAAGCGGAAAAATCGCGATCGAACCCTAGTTGTTCTCCCCTCTTCCGACTCCGAGGAGAGAGAAGGGAGGTTCGCTAGGATTCGATGGTTTTTCACTTAGGGGAGAGACTTTACATTCAAAAGAGGGGTTGAAACTCATAAGATCCAATCCCACACAATGTAAGATTGGATGCTAAATGAATTTCAAGGGTTAGGAAAGCAAGGCTACCCTCTTTCGTAAAGAATGTTGATAGGAGAATTAAGCTAAGCATGCATAGAAAGTCATAAAGTTTCGCTTATAAACTGAGTTCGGGTTATAGGATGAAGCTGCGGACCTGGAATTAGCAGTAAAATGTCGATACGGCACTGCCCTGCAAATTTGAGCAAAAGTTGTCGGGACGATGGCGCCCGGTGCCACGGTCCTCCGAAAAATCCGCGAAACGAAGGGGGATCTGTTCGTCTCTGCACAAGGATTCCAGATCTTCAATTTCAGCCGCGTACCTGCAACCTACACACAGAAAAGCGAAGACGATTGGGGGGTTAGGGATTAGGGGTTTGCCTTTAGGTCAAACCCCGGTTTTGGAATTAACCAAGAAATGAGCAAGTGCTGTAAATGTAAATGTATGTAAAACAAGTACTAATACCTTGTTGTAAGGATGTTTGTATCCTTATGTGCGAAGGTTTAGATGTTGTATGTTGTATGTTGTAGTAGTATGTTGTATGTAGCATGTAGTATGTGATCTCCTCTTCAATTGTTGAATCCTTGTCTTGAATGCAACACTTAGCCTTGAATGGAGACTTAGAAGGAATGCTTGAATGCTTGAATGCTTGAGTATAGTTTCCACGCCTTTTTCATCATGTATTTGTTCTATCTTCTCTTCTATCCAAATGAGAGAGAAAAATGTAGTTTATATACTTGTCATTTAGGGCTGATAGACTGATTTTCCCGACCTTAGGCCGACCAGGAAAGTTAATTTCCAATTTGCAAACAAAAAGACCCGAGACCCCTTAGGAGACCGGGCCCAAAATAGGACCCAGGGACCAGGGCGCTGGGCGCCCTGGTCCTGAGGGACTAGGGCGCTGGGCGCTCTGGTCCCACCTCCCGGGACAGCAGGGTGCAAGGAGGTTCAGGCCAAGGTGCTTGAAAAATGAAGTTTTCAGTGTCGTGAGCAAATTTCAGGGTCTCCATTCAGGTTGTGTGTTGCGTCGCCATCGTGAAGACCAAAATGCAGTCGAAATTGCAAGTGTCGCAATTTTAGGACGCTACATTTAGCCCCCACTTTAGCGGGAGTATGTATGCTTATACTTCTGGTAAAGTACAAGGAAACAATATTGAAAGACTTTCACCACGTCAAGGAGGCAAGATACACCAAGCCCCCAATGGACTAAGGATCTTACGACTTCGATTGACAAAGTAAAAGGGAAGATCGCGAGGAAGAACCATGACTGTCAGTAGTAAGGCTCCCTCACTATGAGTCATGCAAGAAAGATATCAAAAATTTTCAAGGCAAGGCTAAATTTGCCAAGAAATTTTCAAGTATCTTGAAAAGATATGAACGGGATGTATGCCCCCTACGTTAAAGCGATCGCACATGCCTCAACGGGGGTGATTGTTTTAACGTAGTGATACACATAAGAAATGAGAAAGGAAAGGAGCACGTTATCGCAAAGATTTAGCCCCCAAGTGTGAGATAAACCCAAGGATAATAGACACAAAACACAAAGCACAAGGTGACTTCGCTTTCCTCGGGGTTAGTATGCTGTATGATAATTCATGTATATATAGCATATGTATGTATGCATAATTGTTCTTCATTCCCCAATCAAGGAAGGTCACCTAGAAGAAGGGAACACATGTGTCTTTTGAGTCAACATGAGAGAGATCGAGAGATCTCAATGCTTTGCATCGTCCTCAAGTAGACAACATCAAGGACAACAAATAGAAGAATGAGAATAACATATAGAAGAAGTAACAAAAGAGAGGAGGAGAGAATCTGCTATGCTAATGTAACTAGTCTAGCATGTCATCTACCCCCCGATCTTGCTGATCAATGTTTCGGGAAGGTAGGGAACACGCCAGAGGAGGAACATCCAACACAGCAGATGGAGCTATCACAAGATCCAAACAAGGGCTATGTTCATGTTCCGAGCCACATTGTTTTTGTCTAGGAGCTAGGATAAGTGCTTTAGAAAATTCATTAGATAAATGGTTATCAACATCAACAAGTTCACATTCACTATCAGAAGCAAGAGGAGTAACATTTTCATCATGAATAACATTTTCATCCATATCATCATCAAGATTTATAAAAATACGATCTTTAACTCGCACCGGATCAAGACCATCATGCATCTTATGTTTAGGAGATTTAGGCTCAATTTCCGGCTGAGGAGAAAATGGAATAATGCTTGTTGAAGGTGTTTTTGGAGATTGTAAAGTTTGAGAAGCAGCTGTTTGAGCTCTAAGACGATGCTTTCATCGACGTTCACGTGCAGAACGATTTCGTCTAGTCTTAGTAGGAAGTGGAGAAGACTGAGGAGGAGGAATGTTCTCATCCTTAGCACTTGGGTGTTTAGGTTGTGGTCTCTTAGGCTGGATAATAGGAGAAGAAGAAGGTCTCTTCTCTCTATAAAAAGAAGGAGGAGGAACTGCTCCATACAAAGGAGGAATTTTTGGTTTAGGGAGAAGACCAAGTCCATCATGACGAGGAGGTATAGGTCTACTCTTAGGAAGTTTATTAGGTATAGACATAGTCACATCCATAGGGATGGGTTGAGAATCTTCTTGAGGAAAGACATTAGTTTTATCTTTCAAAGGAAGAACTTCCTTCTCAAGAATGATAGGAATATCAAGTTTAGGTGCTCTAGGTTCACTTAGAGATAGGATCATATCTGTTTTCCACTTTTGATAAGATTTGAAAAGATGATCACTTCGCAGAGGAAGAGATTGGAATTGTTTAGGCCAAAAGTAATCAATAGGAACACTAGAGGTTCTTTCAGCTGGTTTAAAGAGACTATGATTGACAGTAACAACTTCACCATTATGGGGAAATTTCAAACACTTATGAATAGGAGAAGCAATAGCTTTCATGGAAGATAGCCAAGGATAGCCAAGCTTCACACGAAATTGTTCGGAAGATGGAATAATAGCAAAGTTCACATCAAGAGATTTGTTATGGACCTCAATAGGCAATGTAATAGAACCAATTGCAGGAGAAGAAAATGCATCAAATAATTTCACAATCACATCTGTTTTGTCATATATCACATGATTCAATTGCAAAGTAAAAAGAAATTCTTCAGTAATAACATTAATCATGCACGGAGGATCAATAAGCACTCCACGCCAAGGTGTATTCTTAACTTTTGCAACTATGTATAAAGGACCATCAGGTGCCCTAATGGTTTCACTGGAATCAAACGTGATGGAAGGTTCTTTAGGGTTTTCTTGCTGCTCTACAAAGTTAATCACATTCGGAGTCATAGACACAAGACCATCAGATGAGAGAGAGGAATCATTAGCCTCAATTGCATTAGAGGTATGAGAAGGCAATGTATCAGTGAAAATTTGAAGATTTTGGTTAGGAGGAGCTACAGATGTGTTGCCTTTATCATTCACTCCAGAAACAGAGATAGTATTGTTATCAATCAAATCTTGAATTTTACCCTTTAAAGAAAAACATTTTTCAGTATCATGTCCAGGCTGACGGTGAAATTGACAAAAAGATTTGTTATCAAAATAAGGTGAAGTAATCTTTGCAAGATCAATTTGTCTTATAGGAGGAAGAGTAAGCACATTTTGTTCGGATAACTTATTCATAATACTATGCAATGATTCATTCAAAGGAGTATACTTTCTTTCTTTCTTGAAAAATTTAGAAATAGGAGGCACACCTGATGCTGCATTCACATTGTTGTTGATGATGTTTTCATTGAATTTGATGGAATCTCTGTTCGGTTTAAACTTCCCAAATGGTTGTTAACTGCTATCACCCTTATCACTCGGAGCCATAGGATGTGATTGTTCCATTTGACTCACAGTCAGTTGATAATTGTGAAGAGTGGTGCACAACTGTTGGAAAGAAGTAAACTCAGAAAACAGAAGTTTGTCTCGAATATCTTTTTGTAAATTAGAAATAAAGATTCTTTGAATATCATTGTCAGGTACTGGAAAAGAAATTTGAGCATACAAATGCTTATATCTACCAATGAAATCAGTCACTTTTTCTTTAACACCTTGTTTACAATGCATTAAATCAATCAAAGTAACTTTAGGACGTATATTGTTTTGAAATTGTTGAATGAAAGCATTTGCAAGTTGTTCAAAAGAAGTAATAGAATAAGAAGGCAACGAGCAATACCATTGTAGGGCTTTGTCTCTTAATGTTCTAGTGAATAGTTTTGCAAGCAACCTTTGGTCATAAGCAAAATCGGTACATATTGTTTGAAAAGTCTTAACATGTGTTAGAGGATCTCCTTTACCATTATAAAGTTCCAAATGCGGGATTTCAACATGTTTAGGAGGGATAGCTCGAACAATGTCAAGAGAAAGTGGGCTCGCAACATCAAATGTGGGCACACTAAACTTAGATTGATTCATAGAGGCAATTTGTTGCTGTAAAGAAGAGACAGTTTGTGCAAGATTGTTAATGGTCGCTTCAGTCGAAGAGTTCATATTGGATGTGTTAGATTGAGATGGAGGTGTTATGTTATTGAAAGAAGGTAGAGAGTAAAGTGGTGGGACTCTATGATAATTAGTCATAGGAGATGATTGGACGAGAGGAACACTACAAGGAGGAATAGAATGGTTAAATGAATTGCCCCCTTGCGTCATGTTCATTTGTGGTGATATAATAGGCACACTCATTGAACGGACGAATGAAGAAATCGGATTGAATGAAGGAATAGGGTTAATTGAAGAAGAAGGGTTGCCCCCATGACTAGTAATCACGGGAGGAATGTCTTGTATAGAAGTAGCCATGATGTTTGATGTAAAGGTAGGTATACTAGCAATAGGAGTTGTCAAAGGAATAGAATGATTGACTTGAGTAGGAGGTTGTGTATAACCTAAGGTTTCGGTACAACTTTTCATAGGCATCACATTCGAATTCACAATGTGTGAAAGACCACGCAAAATATCAATTCCATTCTTATCACTTTGAAGCATACGTTTTAGACCCTCAATTAAAGGAAGAGCTTGACTATCAGGGTATTCTTGAGACATCCATTGTCGAAAATCGTCAAATTGGTTATCCAATTTTGAAAGTTGTTCTTCAAAAACCTCATGGAGAGCTTCTTCATCATTAGGAGGATTAGAGGAATTACCCATGTCCTCGTTAAAAAGGCTATTCAAATTAGGTTCCATCTCCTCAGTAGTTAAACCTTGGAAAGACTTAATTCTACGGCTTCGTCTAACGGGAATAGTGTAAGTAGGGCTTATTGTTGTAAAACTCATGCACTAGAAAGAGAGAGAAGATTTTGAATTTAGAGGTAGCAATTTTCAGTAAAATCAGCCAATCTTCTGGATTTAAGCTGTTAAATGCAATCACAACAGTCTCCCGAAATTTCGAAAAAAATGCCCGGGACCGTGGCGCCCGGAGTGCAACACGGTCCTTGCAACTTTTTTCGAAATTTGCAGGGATGAAAGGTATGATGATTTTAGAGCTAATCTGAAAAAATTGAGTGATTTTACGATCTGTAGATAGGCCAAATTAAAGTTGTAATCTCAAAATTGAACCCTACCAAGATTATCGAAAAATGCAAAATTTGAATTTTGAAAAAGAGAGGGAAACTTGAAATTTTGAATTTTATGATTTTAGAGGGAATGTCAAGAGCAATGCAAATTTTGAATTTTGAAAATTGACTCAATTTCACGCAAAATTCAATTTTGAAAGCGGAAATCAAAATTGTTGTAATTAAGCACTTAATTTCAAAAGTCACAAAATGCAAGAATTTGAATAAAGCACTGAAATTTTTAATGAATGATAACACACTTTTCAGATTTAGGACAGTAAGAACACAATTTTGACACAAAATTTCAATTTCAATGATTTTTAAATGTTTAGAAGCCTTAATCCAAGCAATCACAAGACCAACTTTGACTGTTATTTTGAAGGTGTTAAAATTGATAAGATCAGCCAAAATTCTGGATTTTAGCAGGAAAATACAGTAAGATCTCGCTTCCGAAATTTCAGAAAAAATGTCGGGGACGATGGCGCTCGGCGCCACGGTCCTCGCAACTTTTTTCCAAATTTTCAGGGATGAAAGATATTGCGATTTTATTGCGGAATCCAAAGTTACAGTTGATTTGGAGATGTTTTGATCAGTGAAATTGTTGGACAAAGGTTGAATCAAGAGGGTTTCAAAAATTAGGGTTTTGACACTTAACCACTTAATTTTCAGAATTAAAGCACAAATATGAATTAAAAATTTGTAATAGAAGGGCAGATCTGAAACAAGCATTAACATTTAGACATTTCGTAGGTTCAATTACCAAAAAGAAAATTTAGGGTTTTTATGCAATCACCTCTAAAATTTTGCAAAAGATCAAACATGGAAATGTAATCAATTTTTTTTTTTAGATCTAAGCATGAAAAATCAGAAAGGATGTTCATGTCGGGTTCACCAAAATGTAAAGCGGAAAATCGCGATCGAACCCTAGTTGCTCTCCCCTCTTCCGACTCCGAGGAGAGAGAAGGGAGGTTCGCTAGGATTCGATGGTTTTTCACTTAGGGGAGAGACTTTACATTCAAAAGAGGGGTTGAAACTCATAAGATCCAATCCCACACAATGTAAGATTGGATGCTAAATGAATTTCAAGGGTTAGGAAAGCAAGGCTACCCTCTTTTGTAAAGAATGTTGTTAAGGAAATTAAGCTAGGAGTGCATAGAAAGTCATAAAGATTCGCTTATAAACTGAGTTCAGGTTATAGGATGAAGCTGCGGACCTGGAATTAGCAGTAAAATGTCGACACAGCGCTGTCCTGCAAATTTGAGCAAAAGTTGTCAGGACGATGGCGCCCGGCGCCACGGTCCTCCGAAAAATCCGCGAAACGAAGGGGGATCTGTTTGTCTCTGCACAAGGATTCCAGATCTTCAATTTCAGCCGTGTACCTGCAACCTACACACAAAAAAAGCGAAGACGATTGGGGGGTTAGGGATTAGGGGTTTGCCTTTAGGTCAAACCCCGGTTTTGGAATTAACCAAGAAATGAGCAAGAGCTGTAAATGTAAATGTATGTAAAACAAGTACTAATACCTTGTTCTAAGGATGTTTGTATCCTTATGTGCGAAGGTTTAGATGTTGTATGTTGTATGTTGTATGTTGTATGTTGTATGTTGTAAGTGATCTCCTCTTCAATGGTTGAATCCTTGTCTTGAATGCAACACTTAGCCTTGAATGGAGACTTGAAATGATCAATTGCTTAAAGAAATGCTTGAATGCTTGAATGCTTGAATGCTTGAATATAGTTTCCACACTTTTTTCCCTCATGTATCTGTTATATCTTCTCTTCTATCCAAATGAGAGAGAAAAATGTAGTTTATATACTTGTCATTTAGGGCTGATAGACTGATTTTCCCGACCTTAGGCCGACCAGGAAAGTTAATTTCCAATTTGCAAACAAAAAGACCCGAGACCCCTTAGGAGACCGGGCCCAAAATAGGACCCAGGGACCAGGGTGCTGGGCGCTCTGGTCCCACCTCCCGGGACAGCAGGGTGCAAGGAGGTTCAGGCCAAGGTGCTTGAAAAATGCAGTTTTCAGTGTCGTGAGCAAGTTTCAGGGTCTCCATTCAGGTTGCGTGTTGCGTCGCCATCGTGAAGACCAAAATGCAGTCGAAATTGCAAGTGTCGCAATTTTAGGACGCTACATTACGACACTTGCAATTTCGACTGCATTTCGGTCTTCACGATGGCGACGCAACACGCAACCTGAATGGAGACCCTGAAACTTGCTCACGACACTGAAAACTGCATTTTTCAAGCACCCTGGCCTGAACCTCCTTGCACCCTGCTGTCCCGGGAGGTGGGACCAGAGCGCCTAGCACCCTAGTCCTTCAGGACCAGGGCGCCCAGCGCCCTGGTCCCCAAGACCATGGCGCCCAACGCCCTGGTCCCTGGGTCCTATTTTGGGCCCGGTCTCCTAGGGAGATTGTGGGTCTTTTTGTTTGCAAATTGGAAATTAACTTTCCTGGTCGGCCTAAGGTCGGAAAAATCAGTTTATCAGGCCTAAATGACAAGTATATAAACTACATTTTTCTCTCTCATTTGGATAGAAGAGAAGATAGAACAAAAAAGAGATGATGAAAAAGGCGTGGAAACTATACTCAAGCATTCAAGCATTCAAGCATTCTTTCTAAGTCTCCATTCAAGGCTAAGTGTTGCATTCAAGACAAGGATTCAACCATTGAAGAGGAGATCACATACTACATGCTATAACATACAACATACAACATACAACATCTAAACATTCGCACATAAGGATACAAACATCCTTAGAACAAGGTATTAGTACTTGTTTTACATACATTTACATTTACAACACTTGCTCATTTCTTGGTTAATTCCAAAACCGGGGTTTGACCTAAAGGCAAACCCCTAATCCCTAACCCCCCAATCATCTTCACTTTTTTGTGTGTAGGTTGCAGGTACGCGGCTGAAATTGAAGATCTGGAATCCTTGTGCAGAGACGAACAGATCCCCCTTCGTTTCGCGGATTTTTCGGAGGATCGTGGCGCCGGGCGCCATCGTCCTGACAACTTTTGCTCAAATTTGCAGGACAGCGCCATGTCGATATTTTACTGCTAATTCCAGGTCCGCAGCTTCATCCTATAACCCGAACTCAGTTTATAAGCGAATCTTTATGACTTTCTATGCATTCCTAGCTTAATTTCCTTAACAACATTCTTTACAAAAGAGGGTAGCCTTGCTTTCCTAACCCTTGAAATTCATTTAGCATCCAATCTTACATTGTGTGGGATTGGATCTTATGAGTTTCAACCCCTCTTTTGAATGTAAAGTCTCTCCCCTAAGTGAAAAACCATCGAATCCTAGCGAACCTCCCTTCTCTCTCCTCGGAGTCGGAAGAGGGGAGAGCAACTAGGGTTCGATTGCGATTTTTCCGCTTTACATTTTGGTGAACCTGACGTGAACATCCTTTCTGATTTTTCATGCTTAGATCTAAAAAAAAAAAAAAAATTGATTACATTTCCATGTTTGATCTTTTGCAAAATTTTAGAGGTGATTGCATAAAAACCCTAAATTTTCTTTTTGGTAATTGAGCCTACGAAATGTCTAAATGTTAATGCCTGTTTCAGATCTGCCCTTCTATTACAAATTTTCAATTCATATTTGTGCTTTAATTCTGAAAATTAAGTGGTTAAGTGTCAAAACCCTAATTTTTGAAACCCTCTTGATTCAACCTTTGTCCGACAATTTCACTAATCAAAACATCTCCAAATCAGCTGTAACTTTGGATTCCACAATAAAATCACAATATCTTTCATCCCTGAAAATTTGGAAAAAAGTTGCGAGGACCGTGGCACCGAGCGCCATCGTCCCCGACATTTTTTCTGAAATTTCGGGAGCGAGATCTTACTATATTTTCCTGCTAAAATCCAGAATTTTGGCTGATCTTATCAATTTTAACACCTTCAAAATAACAGTCAAAGTTGGTCTTGTGATTGCTTGGATTAAGGCTTCTAAACATTTAAAAATCATTGAAATTGAAATTTTGTGTCAAAATTGTGTTCTTACTGTCCTAAATCTGAAAAGTGTGTTATCATTCATTAAAAATTTCAGTGCTTTATTCAAATTCTTGCATTTTGTGACTTTTGAAATTAAGTGCTTAATTACAACAACTTTGATTTCCGCTTTCAAAATTGAATTTTGCGTGAAATTGAGTCAATTTTCAAAATTCAAAATTTGCATTGCTCTTGACATTCCCTCTAAAATCATAAAATTCAAAATTTCAAGTTTCCCTCTCTTTTTCAAAATTCAAATTTTGCATTTTTCGATAATCTTGGTAGGGTTCAATTTTGAGATTACAACTTTAATTTGGCCTATCTACAGATCGTAAAATCACTCAATTTTTTCAGATTAGCTCTAAAATCATCATACCTTTCATCCCTGCAAATTTCGAAAAAAGTTGTAAGGACCGTGTTGCACTCCGGGCGCCACGGTCCCGGGCATTTTTTCCGAAATTTCGGGAGACTGTTGTGATTGCATTTAACAGCTTAAATCCAGAAGATTGGCTGATTTTATTGAAAATTGCTACCTCTAAAAACAAAATTTTCTCTCCTTCTCTAGTGCATGAGTTTTACAACAATAAGCCCTACTTACACTATTCCCGTTAGACGAAGCCGTAGAATTAAGTCTTTCCAAGGTTTAACTACTGAGGAGATGGAACCTAATTTGAATAGCCTTTTTAACGAGGACATGGGTAATTCCTCTAATCCTCCTAATGATGAAGAAGCTCTCCATGAGGTTTCTGAAGAACAACTTTCGAAATTGGATAACCAATTTGACGATTTTCACCAATGGATGTCTCAAGAATACCCTGATAGTCAAGCTCTTCCTTTAATTGAGGGTCTAAAACGTATGCTTCAAAGTGATAAGAATGGAATTGATATTTTGCGTGGTATGTCACACATTGTGAATTCGAATGTGATGCCTATGAAAAGTTGTGCCGAAACCTTAGGTTATACACAACCTCCTACTCAAGTCAATCATTCTATTCCTTTGACAACTCCTATTGCTAGTATACCTACCTTTACATCAAACATCATGGCTACTTCTATACAAGACATTCCTCCCGTGATTACTAGTCATGGGGGCAACCCTTCTTCTTCAATTAACCCTATTCCTTCATTCAATCCGATTTCTTCATTCGTCCCTTCAATGAGTGTTCCTATTACATCTCCACAAATGAACATGACGCAAGGGGGCAATTCATTTAACCATTCTATTCCTCTTTGTAGTGTTCCTCCTCTCCAATCATCTCCTATGACTAATTATCATAGAGTCCCACCACTTTACTCTCTACCTTCTTTCAATAACATAACACCTCCATCTCAATCTAACACATCCAATATGAACTCTTCGACTGAAGCGACCATTAACAATCTTGCACAAACTGTCTCTTCTTTACAGCAACAAATTGCCTCTATGAATCAATCTAAGTTTAGTGTGCCCACATTTGATGTTGCGAGCCCACTTTCTCTTGACATTGTTCGAGCTATCCCTCCTAAACATGTTGAAATTCCGCATTTGGAGCTTTATAATGGTAAAGGAGATCCTCTAACACATGTTAAGACTTTTCAAACAATTTGTATTGATTTTTCTTATGACCAAAGGTTGCTTGCAAAACTATTCACGAGAACATTAAGAGACAAAGCCCTACAATGGTATTGCTCGTTGCCTTCTTATTCTATTACTTCTTTCGAACAACTTGCAAATGCTTTCATTCAACAATTTCAAAACAATATAAGTCCTAAAGTTACTTTGATTGATTTAATGCATTGTAAACAAGGTGTTAAAGAAAAAGTGACTGATTTCATTGGTAGATATAAGCATTTGTATGCTCAAATTTCTTTTCCAGTGCCTGACAATGATATTCAAAGAATCTTTATTTCTAATTTACAAAAAGATATTCGAGACAAACTTCTGTTTTCTGAGTTTACTTCTTTCCAACAGTTGTGTGCAACTCTTCACAATTATCAACTGACTGTGAGTCAAATGGAACAATCACATCCTATGGCTCCGAGTGATAAGGGTGATAGCAGTCAACAACCATTTGGGAAGTTTAAACCGAACAGAGATTCCATCAAATTCAATGAAAACATCATCAATAACAATGTGAATGCAGCATCAGGTGTGCCTCCTATTTCTAAATTTTTCAAGAAAGAAAGAAACTATACTCCTTTGAATGAATCATTGCATAGTATTATGAATAAGTTATTGGAACAAAATGTGCTTACTCTTCCTCCTATAAGACAAATTGATCCTGCAAAGATTACTTCACCTTATTTTGATAACAAAGCTTTTTGTCAATTTCATCGTCAGCCTGGGCATGATACTGAAAAATGTTTTTCTTTAAAGGGTAAAATTCAAGATTTGATTGATAACAATACTATCTCTATTTCTAGAGTGAATGATAAAGGCAACACATCTGTAGCTCCTCCTAACCAAAATCTTCAGATTTTCACCGATCCATTGCCTTCTCATACCTCTAATGCAATTGAGGCTAATGATTCCTCTCTCTCATCTGATGGTCTTGTGTCTATGACTCTGAATGTGATTAACTTTGTAGAGCAGCAAGAAATCCCTAAAGAACCTTCCATCAAATTTGATTCCAGTGAAACCATTAGGGCACCTGATGGTCCTTTATACATAGTTGCAAAAGTTAAGAATACACCTTGCCGTGGAGTGCTTATTGATCCTTCATTTTTTTACTTTGCAATTGAATCATGTGATATATGACAAAACAGATGTGATTGTGAAATTATTTGATGCATTTTCTTCTCCTGCAATTGGTTCTATTACATTGCCTATTGAGGTCCATAACAAATCTCTTGATGTGAACTTTGCTATTATTCCATCTTCCGAACAATTTCATGTGAAGCTTGGCTATCCTTGGCTATCTTCCATGAAAGCTATTGCTTCTCCTATTCATAAGTGTTTGAAATTTCCCCATAATGGTGAAGTTGTTACTGTCAATCATAGTCTCTTTAAACCAGCTGAAAGAACCTCTAGTGTTCCTATTGATTACTTTTGGCCTAAACAATTCCAATCTCTTCCTCCGCGAAGTGATCATCTTTTCAAATCTTATCAAAAGTGGAAAACAGATATGATCCTATCTCTAAGTGAACCTAGAGCACCTAAACTTGATATTCCTATCATTCTTGAGAAGGAAGTTCTTCCTTTGAAAGATAAAACTAATGTCTTTCCTCAAGAAGATTCTCAACCCATCCCTATGGATGTGACTATGTCTATACCTAATAAACTTCCTAAGAGTAGACCTATACCTCCTCGTCATGATGGACTTGGTCTTCTCCCTAAACCAAAAATTCCTCCTTTGTATGGAGCAGTTCCTCCTCCTTCTTTTTATAGAGAGAAGAGACCTTCTTCTTCTCCTATTATCCAGCCTAAGAGACCACAACCTAAACACCCAAGTCCTAAGGATGAGAACATTCCTCCTCCTCAGTCTTCTCCACTTCCTACTAAGACTAGACGAAATCGTTCTGCACGTGAACGCCGACGAAAGCGTCGTCTTAGAGCTCAAACAGCTGCTGCTCAAACTTTACAATCTCCAAAAACACCTTCAACAAGCATTATTCCATTTTCTCCTCAGCCGGACATTGAGCCTAAATCTCCTAAACATAAGATGCATGATGGTCTTGATCCGGTGCGAGTTAAAGATCCTATTTTTATAAATCTTGATGATGATATAGATGAAAATGTTATTCATGATGAAAATGTTACTCCTCTTGCTTCTGATAGTGAATATGAACTTGTTGATGTCGATAACCATTTATCTAATGAATTTTCTAAAGCACTTATCCTAGCTCCTAGACAAAAACAATGTGGCTCGGAACATGAACATAGCCCTTGTTTGGATCTTGTGATAGCTCCATCTGCTGTGTTGGATGTTCCTCCTCTGGCGTGTTCCCTGCTTTCCCGAAACATTGATCAGCAAGATCGGGGGGTAGATGACATGCTAGACTAGTTACATTAGCATAGCAGATTCTCTCCTCCTCTCTTTTGTTACTTCTTCTAAATGTTATTTTCATTCTTCTATTTGTTGTCCTTGGTGTTGTCTACTTGAGGACGATGCAAAGCATTGAGATCTCTCGATCTCTCTCATGTTGACTCAAAAGACACTTGTGTTCCCTTCTTCTAGGTGACCTTCCTTGATTGGAGAATGAAGAACAATTATGCATACATACATATGATATATAACATGACTTATCATACAGCATACTGAGCCCGAGGAAAGCGAAGTCACCTCATGCTTTGTGTTTTGTGTCTATTATCCTTGGGCTTATCTCACACTTGGGGGCTAAATCCTTGCGATAACGTGCTCCTTTCCTTTCTCATTCTTATATGTATCACTACCTTAAAGCAATCACCCCCGGTGAGGCGTGTGCGATCGCTTTAATGTAGGGGGGCATACATCCCGGTCATATCTTTTCAAGATACTTGAAAATTTCTTGGCAAATTTAGCCTTGCCTTGAAAATTTTTGATATCTTTCTTGCATTACTCATAGTGAGGGAGCCTTACTACTGACAGTCATGGTTCTTCCTCGTGATCTTCCCTTTTACTTTGTCAATCGAAGTCGTAAGATCCTTAGTCCACTGGGGGCTTGGTGTATCTTGCCTCCCTGACGTGGTGAAAGTCTTTCAATGTTGTTTCCTTGTACTTTACCGAAAGTATGAGCATACATACTCCCGCTAAAGTGGGGGCTAAATGTAGCGTCCTAAAATTGCGACACTTGCAATTCCGACTGCATTTCGGTCTTCACGATGGCGATGCAACACGCAACCTGAATGGAGACCCTGAAACTTGCTCACGACACTGAAAACTACATTTTTCAAGCACCCTGGCCTGAACCTCCTTGCACCCTGCTGTCCCGGGAGGTGGGACCAGAGCGCCCAGCGCCCTGGTCCCTGGGTCCTATTTTGGGCCCGGTCTCCTAGGGAGATTGTGGGTCTTTTTGTTTGCAAATTGGAAATTAACTTTCCTGGTCGGCCTAAGGTCGGGAAAATCAGTCTATCAGCCCTAAATGACAAGTATATAAACTACATTTTTCTCTTTCATTTTGATAGAAGAGAAGATAGAACAAAAAAGAGATGATGAAAAAGGCGTGGAAACTATACTCAAGCATTCAAGCATTCTTTCTAAGTCTCCATTCAAGGCTAAGTGTTGCATTCAAGACAAGGATTCAACCATTGAAGAGGAGATCACATACTACATCCTACAACATACAACATACAACATACAACATCTAAACCTTCGCACATAAGGATACAAACATCCTTAGAACAAGGTATTAGTACTTGTTTTACATACATTTACATTTACAGCACTTGCTCATTTCTTGGTTAATTCCAAAACCGAGGTTTGACCTAAAGGCAAACCCCTAATCCCTAACCCCCCAATCGTCTTCGCTTTTTTGTGTGTAGGTTGCAGGTACGCGGCTGAAATTGAAGATCTGGAATCCTTGTACAGAGACGAACAGATCCCCCTTCATTTCGCGGATTTTTCGGAGGACCGTGGCATCGGGCGCCATCGTCCTGACAACTTTTGCTCAAATTTGCAGGACAGCGCCGTGTCGACATTTTACTGCTAATTCCAGGTCCGCAGCTTCATCCTATAACCCGAACTCAGTTTATAAGCGAATCTTTATGACTTTCTATGCATTCCTAGCTTAATTTCCTTAACAACATTCTTTACAAAAGAGGGTAGCCTTGCTTTCCTAACCCTTGAAATTCATTTAGCATCCAATCTTACATTGTGTGGGATTGGATCTTATGATTTTCAACCCCTCTTTTGAATGTAAAGTCTCTCCCCTAAGTGAAAAACCATCGAATCCTAGCGAACCTCCCTTCTCTCTCCTCGGAGTGGGAAGAGGGGAGAGCAACTAGGGTTCACCAAAATGTAAAGCCGAAAAATCGCGATCGAACCCTAGTTGTTCTCCCCTCTTCCGACTCTGAGGAGAGAGAAGGGAGGTTCGCTAGGATTCGATGGTTTTTCACTTAGGGGAGAGACTTTACATTCAAAAGAGGGGTTGAAACTCATAAGATCCAATCCCACACAATGTAAGATTGGATGCTAAATGAATTTCAAGGGTTAGGAAAGCAAGGCTACCCTCTTTCGTAAAGAATGTTGATAGGAGAATTAAGCTAAGCATGCATAGAAAGTCATAAAGATTTGCTTATAAACTGAGTTCGGGTTATAGGATGAAGCTGCGGACCTGGGATTAGCAGTAAAATGTCGATACGGCGCTGTCCTGCAAATTTGAGCAAAAGTTGTCGGGACGATGGCGCCCGGCGCCACGGTCCTCCAAAAAATCCGCGAAATGAAGGGGGATCTGTTCGTCTCTGCACAAGGATTCCAGATCTTCAATTTCAGCCGCGTACCTGCAACCTACACACAGAAAAGCGAAGACGATTGGGGGGTTAGGGATTAGGGGTTTGCCTTTAGGTCAAACCCCAGTTTTGGAATTAACCAAGAAATGAGCAAGTGCTGTAAATGTAAATGTATGTAAACCAGGTACTAATACCTTGTTGTAAGGATGTTTGTATCCTTATGTGCGAAGGTTTAGATGTTGTATGTTGTATGTTGTAGTAGTATGTTGTATGTAGCATGTAGTATGTGATCTCCTCTTCAATGGTTGAATCCTTGTCTTGAATGCAACACTTAGCCTTGAATGGAGACTTAGAAGGAATGCTTGAATGCTTGAATGCTTGAGTATAGTTTCCACACCTTTTTCATCATGTATTTGTTCTATCTTCTCTTCTATCCAAATGAGAGAGAAAAATGTAGTTTATATACTTGTCATTTAGGGCTGATAGACTGATTTTCCCGACCTTAGGCCGACCAGGAAAGTTAATTTCCAATTTGCAAACAAAAAGACTCGAGACCCCTTAGGAGACCGGGCCCAAAATAGGACCCAGGGACCAGGGCGCTGGGCGCCCTGGTCCTGAGGGACCAGGGCGCTGGGCGCTCTGGTCCCACCTCCCGGGACAGCAGGGTGCAAGGAGGTTCAGGCCAAGGTGCTTGAAAAATGCAGTTTTCAGTGTCGTGAGCAAGTTTTAGGGTCTCCATTCAGGTTGCGTGTTGCGTCGCCATCGTGAAGACCAAAATGCAGTCGAAATTGCAAGTGTCGTAATTTTAGGACGCTACACTATTTTATTAACAATTGTATATACTATCAGTTTAGTCAAATTTTGTAAGTATATAGATTGTCTGAGTTATGACTTTGAAAGAAGTTTTGTCAAACATTTCAAAACTAATGTCAAAAGGGGAGATTGTTACTATTTACTAAGTTGTCATTAGTTTTATGTCCAAAGTCATTCTATATACTTTAGTCAGTTATTACTATCGAAATATTCAGTTGGTAAGCAAAGGACAGTCGGTTACAGAAGTTACAAGTCACAAAGTTTAGTATACACCAAGTTGTCTACCAAGTAACGTTCTATGACTACCGAGCAGCAAAGATGTTATACCGAGTTAATACACACTGAGTAAAACGTGTTACCGGATTCATTGAACCTGGACACATATGTGGAAACATGTTACATGATTGAGGAACAAGGAACCATTATCACATAGGAAATTGCACCTTAAGATTTTGTATGATTTTGAGGACATCTATCCAATGAAGTAATTTGTATGGTTATTCATTCGATGAATCATGTTTGTAAGATCGAAGCATGAACAGATCACCGTCACAAGAGATCCATTTATACAACATGAATTGAGGATCAAATATGTGTGTGTGAAGCAAGACATATGTGAAAAGAAAAATCATGGGAAAGCACTGAGTGTTATGACTATTATGATGGACAGAGATACACAGAGGTTACCGAGAAGGATTTCAGAGAACAATCAAGGAATAGAGTAAACAGAAAGGTTTACCGAGTTAATTTATGGTTTACCGAGGTATGCTATAAGCAAGGTAATTTCATTTTGAGCACATAGAATCTGCTATAACATTTTAGATGTGAAGTTGCAAATATTTTGTAAGATTTTGATTGTAATATTTTGAGTTGTAAGAGAAACCTTTAATAGGGTAAAAGACTCTAACAAAGTCTATAAATTGTAAATCCTTTAACCAGGTGCAACATTTAGAATAAGTGTTGTAAAATCCTTTAGCAAGGTAGATCTAAAGATCTTGATACTCCTAACAGGGTAAGCTATTAGAAATAGCTAAACATGTAGCTCTAACCGAGCAACCTTTATTATTACAGTAGTGAAGTTGTGGGTGCCATCCCCACTGCATTTTTTCTCTCTAACCAAGAGTTTCTGCGTAACCAAAATATATGTGTTATGGAGTGAATCATGTATGATTGTTATTTATTTGTTTTAGCATTATATTATGTTACAACAATTTCCGGTTTATGTTTTTTAGTAAAGTTATTATTGAAGAAATGTTTTGATGTACCGATTCACCCCTCCCCTCTTAGTACATTAGCTTTCCATATTGAACCTAATAGTTGCCAATATAGGTAGGACCGCTATGAAAGGATACTATGTGCCAGGTCTTAGACATAGACCTCACATACAATATCTTATTGGGTCGACCCTGGATACATGAAATGCAAGCAATACCCTCCACTTATCACCAATGTATAAAATTCCCCTACAATGGGCAAGAGGTTTCCATATCAGCTGATCATAATCCATTTCAGCATTGTAATGCTGTGGGGGTAGCCCAAGACAACTTGGTTCCACATAATAGAGAGAAGCAAAATTTCTCAGCACAAGACCTTCAACAAGAAAAGTCTAAATCATTACCTAGATATTTCAGGCAAAAAATGAAGTTCAAAGAACAAGGCATGGGAGAATACTCTTTGGAACCCATTTGTTTGGCCAACTTACCAACATCACCTAGATCTCATGGATTACCTACAGCATCAACACATCAAGCAACTCAGCCCATCACCAAGTTTGATGGCACATTCATCCAACTTGGCACTCTAGCACATGAATCCGAGGAAAAGGACATCCTTAGTTGGCTATACAAAGATGAGGAAGAAGATAGAGCAGCTACTATGGAAGTAGCTATACCAACACATGTGTATGGAAAAGGCTACTTAGTCATGCAACAAATGGGATGCAATGGCAAAGGACCTATTGGTAAGCGAAAGGAAGGCGTCACAGAACCATTGGATCCTCCTTCACAATTCAGTAAAAACAAAAAGGGATTGGGCTTTAAACTCACTCTACTACCAAAGAGGGCACCACACAACTATCAAAAACCCCAGTGGAAAGCAAAGAAGACTCCCGGCAGGAGGCACTGTTTGAGTCAGCTGAGACAATACGTAAAGAATGGGAACATCAAGAACAAAAGCAATGTCAAAGGCAACCTATCAATCAAAAGAAAGAAGCATCTACTGTAGAAGAACATCATATTCAAGAACCAATATCCAACAAAGAAGAATCACCTCCTAATAACATCATTCCTCCCCGAGGAGAGATGGTATATGAACAAATGCAAAGAATAGAAGTAGGAGCTGACACAGAATCAGAGAAAACTATCAAAATTATCTCAATTATCAAAGACTTGTTCCCACCCTACAACATACTAGTTCACAACACTACTAGAATCTGGGATTATACCTCTGAGATCGATTCCAATGAATATGAATGGGGTAGTTGTTCTAATGTTACTGAAGATATTTGTGCAAAAGATAGTAGTACACCCATCTCTCAAGAAGAACATGGCACAAAATCTAGACCACTTGAATTTGGTCCACAAAATATCTATGACACTAAGGAAAACGAGTAGCGACATTATGAGCAAGTCTATATAGAAGATGATACCATCGAAGACCTTGACAAGATCCTTAACTTATTTAACACCCAGGCCAACCACAATGATACTTCCATCCTGACACTTACAGCGGTCGAACTTGATCCACCTAACAAATCCTTACCACTTGTCTTTCCTGACCTCATAGATTGGGATGAACCTGAAACTCATGATATACCAATTGTCCCAAATGATGAATCCATTATCCATTACTTATGTACTGTTAACCTAGAAACAGACTCTACTAGTGAACAAAGTAACGATGTCTGCAACCAGGGGAGTGCCAAGTCTCTCAATCGCAAAAATGAGCAAACTAAAAGATCTACTACTGAAAACCAATCAATGGCAGCAATAGATCACACAAAAGTAAAAATAAAGGATGCATATGAGGGTGAAAACCTTTTTAAGGCACCTAAAGATGGGAGACTTGACACTCTTCCTGAGCATTATCATGAGAGATCACCCATATTGATTGAGCTCACTCAATCAATCAACATTGGTACTATAGAACCAACCAAAACTATACACCTTGCAGAATCTCTAACAAAGGAATAAAGATCAGAATTTATTAAATTTTTTAAAGAAAAGCAAATCAACTTTTCTTGGTCATATGCAGATATCCCCGGGATTGATCCATAATTAATCATGCATCACTTGTCCATTGCTCCGGGAGCTAAGCCAGTCAAGCAAAAACTACAAAACATGAATCCACATGTGGCACTCATGGTTAAAGTTGAATTGAAGAAACTATTAGACGTTAGATTTATTCGACCTATCGACTATGTTGAATGGATTTACAACATTGTACTAGTATCAAAACCAGATGGTAGTATCAAAATCTGCACTGATTTCAAAGATGTCAACAAAGCCTGTCCAACGGACGACTTTCCTTTACCCAGTATCGACATAATTGTAGACCTCACAACAGGCCATGCAATGCTATCACTAATGGATAGTTTTTCAGGCTATAATCAAATCAAGATAGCCCTAGAGGACCAAGATAGAACAACGTTTACCTATCCATGGGGAACATACTATTGGAATGTCATGCCTTTTGGCTTAAAGAATGCAAGAGCAAGTTATCAACGAGCAATGACAACAATCTTTCATGACATGATGTATACCTTCATGGAAGACTATGTAGATGATTTACTAGCTAAATCCTTCACCAGAGCAGAACATCTAAGCATCTTAGAAAAGATTTTTGATAGATTGGAAAAATTCCAAGTCAAGCTCAACCCTAAGAAGTGTGTCTTTGGGGTTACATCAGGCAAATTACTAGGCTACATAGTTTTAACTAAAGGTATTGAAGTGGATCCAGCAGAGGTACAAGCCATTATGGAGATGCCACCACCCAAGAACATCAGCCAGCTTAGATCTCTACAAGGATGACTCCAATCAATTAGGCAATTCATCGCTCAACTAGCAGATAAAAGTCTCCCATTCAATCATTTGCTACATAAAAATGTATCGTTCAGATGGGAATCCAAATGTGCCAAATCCTTTTATCAAATCAAGCAGTATCTAATGAACCCACCAGTTCTAGTACCACCAATAGCAAGGAAGCCACTCATTCTCTACATTTCAACAACATACATATCATTGGGGGCATTGTTAGCACAAGAAGATCAATAGGGCAAAGAGCGATCTATCTATTATATCAGCTGGACATTAAACTGATATGAAATCAACTATACATTGATTGAGAAAGCTTGTCTAATAGTGGTATTTGCCTCTCAAAATTCTGACACTACATGCTAGCTCACACAATTAAGTTGGTTGCAAAAATTAATCGTCTCAAATATTTACTCAGTGAGCAGCTCTTACAGGCAGATTGGCTAAGTGGGTCATGATCCTCAATGAATTTGATATCCATTACACAGAGCGAAGAGCTATCAAAGGACATGTAATTGCAAATCAACTGGCAGAAGCACCACTACCGAGAAAACAAACCATGGAGATCGAATTTCCAAACAGAGACGTTCTTGATATTTCCACTAAACAATGGACCTTATATTTTGATGGATCCTACACACAACATGGCTTAGGTGCTGGCATTCTGTTCATCACTCCTAAAGGACACACTATACCAAGATCATATAGGCTTATGTTTCCATGCACAAATAACATTGTTGAATATGAGGCATTGGTTATAGGCATCAAAATGGTCATAGAATGGAGGATCACAAAATTAAAAGTCTACAGAGACTCACAACTAGTCATTAATCAAATCAACAATGACTATCAGAGAAAGGATGACAAGCTACTACCATACAAGCGAATGGTGGAGGATTTTAAACAATATTTTGTACACATCACCTTCGAACAAATACCAAGGTTGGATAACAAAGCAACTGATGCAATGGCTACTATCACTTCACTACTGCAAATTCCAAAGCAATAGAATCGTTATGAGTTTCTGGTAGAGCAACTGTTCTCCCTAGCCTATGACCATTTGGAATCCCATGTTATCTATGCCTTGACCGGTTCTAACTCTCCATTATATGGACCCATCTATGACTATCTTAAGAACAATATCTTACCCATTGACCTATCCCGAAACCAAAAGCGCAACTTTATCTGGCAAGTCACTCGTTATACTCTTACTGCTGATACTTTGTACCATCGAGGTCTAGATGATACTCTTCTTCTTTTTCTTGATCATAATGAATTTGACTCCGCTTTACACGAGCTTCACGAAGGTATCTATGGAACACATTCAAGTGGTACTACTCTTGCTAAAAAGATTCTAAGAATGGGATATTACTGGCCGACAATGGAGAAAGACTCTTACCACTTTGCAAAGAAGTGTCCTAAATGCCAAATCTATGGCAACCTTATACATGCACCAACACATGAACTGCAACCATTCACAACATCCTGGCCCTTTTGCCAGTGGGGACTAGACTTGATTGGCAAAATTCATCCTTTGTCTTCAAATGGACACAAGTTCATTATAACTACAACAAAATACTTTACCAAATGGATTGAAGCAATCCCCATGACCACAATGACTGGGAAACAAATTGCTTCTTTTATCCTTAATTATCTGATCTGCAAATATGGCATTCCAAGTTCCATCATCACAGATAATGGATGACCTTTGAAAAACCAAGATGTACGAGAACTATGTGGAAAATTCAAAATCCAACATCGTTTTTCTACACCTTACTACCCACAGGGGAATGGTCAGGAAGAAGCATCCAACAAAACAATATTGAAAATCCTGAAGAAAACAATGAATGATGCAGGCAAAGATTGGCATATACAACTCAATCCAGCACTTTGGGCCTATAGAACTAGCATCCACACACCTACTGAAGCTACACCATATTCATTGGTATATGGATCTGAAGCAATTTTACCCTTGGAGGTAGAAATTCCATCTCTCAAAGTCTCTCTAAAAGGCCTAATTCCAAATGAAGAGTATTGAGTTAGCCGACTACAAGAGCTCGAGATTCTGGATGAAAGATGTCAATGTGCCTACACTCATCTCAAAGCATATCAGCAATGCATGTGTAGGAGCTACAACCACAAGGTCATTCCCAAAACTTTTAAAATTGGTGACCTAGTACTCAAGGAAAATCCTAGGAATCAACAAGATCGAGAAAAGAAAGCGAAATTTGAACCTAATTGGTTAGGTCCCTATGTCATCATATCAGCCTATGGATCAGGCGCCTATCAACTAACAACTTCAGAAGGAGATGTGCTCGATGAACCAACTAACAACATTCATCTGAAAAAATACTACACTTGAGTAATCTAATGCACGGAAAAGTCAAAAAAATAAAAATAAAAAAATCAAGAAAAAGGTAAATAAAAAGGTACAATAAAAGCAACTGGTGAAAACCTGACAACAGGCACTATTGTGAGAGGACAGATCCTCTATCTATATCCATACCATTATATCCACAGTAAAGCATTATTGGCCATCGCCCAACATTTTTGTCACAATATCCATCCAGGCCATACTTAGTGTAGTCACTATCCTGGTTTATCCACATATCCTTTCACCACATCTCACTATGGTTTGGTAATCACTATACATATCCACATTAAGAAGTACACTTGACTAGGGGCAGTAATCAAAACTTGCAACACGTTCGAAACATCAAAACTTGTCACAAACTCAGAACTTCATATCCAGCAAACAACACTCGCACAATCACAAAGCAAACATTGATCGCTTAACAGGATTCACAAATATGATGGATGATTTTTTGAAGTATCAAATGTTGCATCTTGCATAAAGTTTTGACTTTTTTTGCACTTGAACATTTTTGCAATTGTTGGATCCTCTAAATTTTCTCAACAATGCTTTAAAGCTAGAGAACGTTGTGGGGACTCCAATATTTTATTAGTTTTTTATCTGTGAGGCAATCATCTGTACTGTGTAAATACTTGTCTCGAGACATGATTCACAACATATCACTGAAGACATGATTCCACTTTACATATACACATGATTCAATCTTGTATGTTTCTATGCAATCCACACTCAGGTCGTCCTGGTTCAATTATACCTTGACGCTTGTGCTATCTTGCAAAATAAAAAATCATGTAAATTTTTCTTAGGTCATTATGGTGCAAATATACCATTATGGTTGTATAAATTTTCAACATATCCCAAAACAAATCAATGCTCAATGATGATACATATAACGAAAGCAAACAACATGTGGCTATACTGGGATGACAAGTACAGAATGAGGATGCTCAATTAGTTGCATATCATTTTACAATTAGTTGCATATCATCATCATACATCTCATTTTCAAGATACATCTCATAGCATATCATTATCATACATCTCATTTTCAAGATACATCTCATAGCATATCATTATCATACATCTCATTTTCAAGATACATCTCACAGCGTATCATTATCATACATCTCATTTTCAAGATACATCTCACAGCGTATCATTATCATACATCTCATTTTCAAGATACATCTCACATCATATCATTATCATACATCTCATTTTCAAGATACATCTCACATCATATCATTATCATACATCTCATTTTCAAGATACATCTCACAACATAGCATTATCATACATCTCATTTTCAAGATACATCTCACAACATCCTACATTATCACATCATATCACATCACATACATCTATCTAAGCATTGCATCATCATAGAATAATCAAAAGCATATAGAAAGCATAATCCATAACACATCACATGAGGATCAAAGAAAGTGGTGTCATATATATATATATATCTCAAAGAATGATCAATGTATAAAATATGTCATGTATGTGCCAATACAACAAAATGATCAAAATACAATGGAGACAACGTCTCTCAGGTATGACTATCTCCTGAAGGTGACAGTCTCACTGCAGATGTCCCAGCACCTGGATCTCCAGGTGGATCCTATCTAGGAGGCCTTGTCACGCCTGTGCTCTCCATCCTTGACCCAGTCTCTTGATATTGACTAGATCTCAATTGTGTAAAACTCTGCACTCTGCACTTGGCACCGCATCCTCATAATGTCTCCTATAGTACTCCACCTCCTTGGCTTTCAAAGCCAGCTCCCTCAAGGTGTCTCTCATCAGACCACCTGTTGTAGCTCTCTACAAACTCACGGCGAGCTCCTCTGCTTGACCACAACGCTCTATCTCAGTATCCCACTCTATGGTCAGCTGAGTAATCTGACGCTGATGCATTAGCAACTATGTTTGCAAATGCTGCACTGACAACTACAGTGATCTAATATGCACATCCTCTGCATGCATCAGAATCTGCATCTGCAAGGGTACCTATGAAGGGGTACCCCCTATCCCTCTACATGTCCTCGGTGCAGATGGAGGTAAAACATCTGACCTCCCCCTCTGGGCCGGTCATCGCACGTCATCATACCCTCCCACTGCCGCTATTACCTCCCCAACCCTCTCCTCAGCCCCAACTCTGATAGCCAAACCTCCTCTCCCCCTATCCATCACAGCTTGCCACGCATCTCTCTCTGGCTCTATCCCCCTATCACCACCATCTCCACCCCTGTCTCCTCTCCTCCCCCGATCCAATCTCCCTCTATCTCCTCGCTGACCTCGGCCACCTCCTCCACCATCCCCGTCATCACCTCCTCCTCCATCACCACCCCCCTCATCTACCTCCTCATTGTCATCAAAAGTCATAATCATCTCAGTTGGATCTGATATCCTGGCCACCGCACGCGCTGCAAAGAGTGCTGCAAACTCGTTAGTCATCCCTGCATCCACTATCTCAAGGGCATAATCCCAAATTTGGCCAGCTGCATGAAAGAACTCCTCCATTGTTGTCACGCTATCAATCGTAGGTCCTCAATCGGGAATATCCTGTCTCCGTCGAGCATAAAAACAAGCTCCCTGTAGAATCCCCTGCTACTGACCATACTACCGCAACACCCGGCTATGCAGAAACCTCTCAATAATAAAGGGCGTCTGCCCTATCAAATATCTGGTCATGTAAACATAGGGCATCTCCATCCCATCCTCGGCCCATACCTCGCAACCTGTATATGGTCGCCAGACGACCGTATCAATATCATCCATCACTCTCCTCTAGTGCTCTAGTTTGCCCAGCTTATGTTGGACAACTATCCCTTTGTATCCATATGCATACGCGCACCCAACAGGCCTATCTTTGTCCGCCAATGGCCTAGCTGCGAGAATATGCTCCCATGCCCATACCTGTAGCAGTGTCACTCCAGCCGATAAACTACCATAACCTAGGTATACCCCCTGATGTAGATCCCTGTATAAGTGGGCTAGCATAGCTGACCCCATGCAAATCGGTGACCCTGCGTCACCATATCCTCTAGAACCAATCCCCACCCCACTGCTAGTCCCTTCGACCTACGGTCGGGATATAATAAACCACCTATGAAGCCTGCTAGAACTGATGGTAGGGGCACGTAATCCAAATCCAAAAACTCCTGCCACGGGATCTCATACTCGCAAACAGTATCATCCTGAAAGATCCGATGAAGTGCCTCAGTCCCACCTTCCTCGGTCTGCTCATAGGGTAGAAATGCAGCTACCATAGGAATTCGGTAACAATCCTCAGGCATCACTGTAATCTCGCATGTCGCCAAATGGAAGGTGTTCGTGTCACTGTGCCACCTCTCTGCCAATGCAATCAATAAGCCCCAGTTCATGATAAACCAAGGCATATCTAACAACGACGTCAGGCCACACCTCTCAATAATGTCTCTATCTGCTTGTGTCAATCATGGTATCAAGGACCATGGTCTCAAAAATCGCTCACGTGATTGAACCACTCCAAGACGCTCCTATGACAAAGCGAAACAAGTCCAATATCAGTTTCCTCCTCACAACATAGATACTAAAATCAAATTCATATCAAAACTTGAAACTTTGAAAATCTAATCAAGTTCCACATCATATCAATCCATTTTCATATCTAATCATATCAGCTTGAAACACAACTCAAGTTTCACATCCATATCAGCTTGTAAAACAACTCAAGTTCCACAAAAAAATCAACTTGTAACACAACTCAAGTTTCACATCCATATCAGCTTGTAAAACAACTCAAGTTCCACAAACAAATCAACTTGTAACACAACTCAAGTTTCACATCCATATCAACTTGTAAAACAACTCAAGTTCCACAATCAATACAACTTGTAAAACAACTCAAGCTCCACATTCATATCAAAAACCACATCATATCAAATTTGCATCAAATCTATCTCAACTTGAAAAATCACAAATCAAATAAAGTTATATCAAAACTCATATTAGACAAACTTATCAAAACAATGACAGCAAACACACAGACTGACAATTTGCACCTATCCCGGCAAAACTGGCAAAAACTTACCTATCTTTCTTCTTCCAAAATCCTACTTTACCGAAATTTTTCCACTTATACGCTATACTATTTTGTCTACACACTAAACTGCTTATCATGCACTACCCTGTCCTTGCCAAGCGCTACCCAATCTACCCTATGCGCTAGCCGAAATCTATGCGCTACCCTTTTCTTCCAAAGTGCCAGCTAACATACTCTAAGCGCTAAACTACTCTAAGCGCTAAAACTACCCTATGCGCTATTTTATCCTGCTTTTGTGCTGCATATATATCCCTATGTGCTAGGTCATACCTACGCACTATCTGGACCTACCCTGTGACCCCTTAGAAACCCTATGCACTAGGTATCTCCTATGCATTACCCGTTTTACCCTCTGCACTCCCCTGTGACCCTGGTGCGCTAAAATAATCCTACACGCTATCCTAACCTAGCAATGTGCTACCCAAAACCTTTTGGATGCTACCCTAATCCATTAAAACCTACGGACTACGAAATTTATCATATGCGCTACGCTTTGACCCCGACGCGCTAAAACGTAAAATCCGCATGACAAAATAAAAAACATGATAAAAAATGACAAAATAAAAAATCCAAAAGGGGTCAAAAAGGTTGACTTACTGGTGCTCCATACGTGGCAAGCCTCCAATACCTTCAAACGTGCTCGAATTGATGAGAAGAATACGGAACCAACATGTTGACTTTTCTCCAAAAATCACTTTCTCCAAAGTCAACAAGCACAATGAGAAAAAGAAGTCACTTTTTCCCTTTATATAGGGTAAATCAAAATTAGGGTTACATGAAGGGACACGTAAAATTGCTCGCAGTATCTCCTACAACCCTACCAAATGGCAATATTGGGAGATGAATCAAATTACCACATTCAACATAGATGAAATTGTACAATGCAATAAAATTTATCAAATTTATCTAAATCAAATCAAAATTTCAAAAAAATTTGATTCATCTCCCGAGGGGACATTATCAACATCATTATCAACATCGTTTATCAAATCTGGGGCACGACATGAACATCTCGACAAGACATCACACTGATCATAACCAAATCATGACGACACATCATTTTCTTTGAATCAACATGTGCACACACGTCACTTCAAAGAGGGGCAAAATGTAGACATATAAAAATGACCATATTCTTAAATGAATATTTAATGTTCATTTTATTCTCATTCCTCTATTTAATTAAGTATATTATTCAATTTATTTAGTTAAATTCACTTAAGCCCTTTATGTCATTTAATTGAATAAATCATTTTATTTAATTAGAACCCTTCTCTCTACTTTTAATTAAATTCACATTTAATTAAATAGTTTACCCCAATTAAATAAATCTAATTTATTTAAATCCCCAACTTGAAACCAAATTGAAATAAAGTAATTTATTTTAATTAAATTCTATTTTCCCTCACCCACTTGCATTTTCCTACATATCCCACTTGCCTCCTAACCCTATTCCTAATTTCTTCTAGAATCCATCTAATCCTAGTCAATTAACCCCAAACCCATCCATTATCCCCTTTCCCTAAATTTGACGAGGTCACTTCTCAAATTTGGAGTAAAGTCTTCAAAAGGCATTAAAGCCTTTATCCATTACTTGTTGAATGCCCCCAAATTTGGAAGGACTCTTACAAATTTGTCCCCCAAAGTCTTCAAACCATTAATGGTTAACTAACCCTTAGTGGCATGGTTAAAGACTTTTTGACTAACTTAACCTCCATCTAACCCAAGGGTCTCATCAAGCATTTATTGCTTTGACCATGGTTATTCCTTTAACCTTTGCACAAGAGTTTACCCCTTGGATAAAAGCTTTATCCAATGGATAACCCTAACCTAACCTTAACCCTTACCTTTTAGGGTAACCATGAGGTCTTCTCAAGCATTTAATGCTTCTTACCTCTCCTCTCAACCAATCTTATGTTGACAATTGTCACCATTTCATTGGTAAAAATTGAAAACATGGATTGACAACTTTCAAACTTGACCCTTGATTAACTCTTTCAATCCTGACCATCCATTGCCCTATTTTCACTATAAATAGAGCTCTCATTCCCCCATTTTAAGGATCCAGGCAAGCTTTAGTATCTCATTTATGCTCAATTTTATTAACACATCTAGCTTCTCTTTGTTATAGGAATAAATCTAATAAGCATTTTAGACTATTTCCTTTATCATTAGCTTAACTCATAAACTAGTATAGCATGTTAGGATAGTATTGCTATTAATCTTGTCATCTTATAATCTAGTTTATTGCATTTGTAGAATCATGTATAGATAGGATGCATTTTCATAACTAAATCAATCATAAGCATCCCTCGTTCTTGCATTTGTCATCCCTAAGCCACTTTGCTCAGTGATCTGAGAGCAAAGGCATTGGCTTGAGGGACCTTGTGAGATAGAGAACCATGGAACCATCCTTGGGAAGTTGAGTCATTCTTCATGACTCCATAACTTTCACCAAGAAGTCCCGTGGGCATGTGGACAAGCCTCTTTGAGCTTTAATTTTCACATTTTAAGTTTCATCGCCCTGCTTTTCCTGCATACACTTATAAAGCCTATCTTCATCAAGTGTGTATGAAGTCTTTCATACCATGCTCTGGGTGCTTGCTTTAATCCATATAAAGCCTTATGCAATCTGCATACCATGTCTTTCTCATCAGTCAAAGCATAACCATCTGGCTGCACTATGTATACTTCTTCTTCCAATATCCCATTCAAAAATGCAAACTTAACATCCATCTGGTATACCTTGAACTTCTTATGAGCTACAAATGCAAGTAAAGTTTTGACACCTTCCAGTCTTGCTATTGGTGCAAAAGTTTTGCCATAATCTTCTCCTTCTTCTTGTTCATAACCCTTGCAAACCAACCTAGCCTTATTGCGAACTACAAAACCATCTTCATTCAACTTGTTCCTGAATACCCATTTAGTACCTATAACATTCTTATTTACCGGTTGGGGTACTAGGGTCCAAGTGTTGTTTTTCTCAATTTGATCCAATTCTGCCTCCATAGCTTTAACCCAATGATCATCACCAAATGCCTCCTTAGTAGTTTTTGGTTCAATAGTGGAGATCATGCAAGAGTTCTCTCTTATTTTCCTTCTGGTTAGTACTCCAACATCCTTATCCCCAATAATTTGTTCAGGACTATGATTCAGTCTCACATATCTAGGAATAACATGATCATTACCTTCAGGTTCAGCTTCATCATTATCATCATCTTTTGAATTTATCTATTCTGGTTGAACAAGTGCATCAGAATTTGCTTTGTCAATTTCAAATTTAACAGTTTCTGGTTCCAAAAACAAAATACAAGGATCTTCATCCTTTTTTTCCAAACTGATTTCCTTTGAAACTTCAGGGATATTCATCCACTCGAACATCAACACTCTCAACAATTCTTTGTGTCTGGTTGTTAAAACATTTGTAGGCCTTACTCTTGGTGGAATAGCCAAGAAATATGCCTTCATCACTCTTAGCTTCAAATTTTCTAATGTAATCTCCTTTCTTAATAAAACATTTGCTTCCAAATATCTTAAAATAGATAACATCAGGTGATCTTCCATACCAATATTCATAAGGGGTCTTGTCCTTACCTCTTTTCACCAGAACTCAGTTCATAGTGTAGACAGTTATACTAACAGCTTCTCTCCAAAATGTTTTTGTTGAACCTCCTTGTATCAACATTGTACTAGAAGCTTCAACCACTGACCAGTTGTTCCTCTCTGCGATACCATTCTGTTGTGGTGTCCTTGGTGTAGAAAGTTGTCATTTGATGTCGTTCTCATCACAGTACCTAGTGAATTCCTTAGAAGTAAATTCACTACCTTGATATGTTCTTAGACATTTTATCTTCTTGTCGCTCTCTTTCTTAGCTAAGGCCTTGAATGCCTTGAACTTACCAAAAGCTTCAATCTTATCCTTCAAGAATGTGACTCAGATCATCCTTGAGCAATCATCGATGAGGATCATGAAATATCTGTCACCTTAAATGCTTTTGTTCTTATTGGTCCACAAAGATCTGAATGAACCAAATCTAACAAATGCTCTGTTGAGAAGGATTTTCTCTTGAGAGTTGAAGAAATCATCTTGCCTAACTGACATTCTTTGCAAAGAGCATTAACCAGTTTGTCTAACTGAGGCAAACCTCTCACTGTCTTGGACTTACTCACTTTAACAATGTTATCAAAGTTTATATGACAAAATCTCATATGCCAAAGCCAACTATCATCTACTTTTACAATCAAATAGTTCCTAACTTTAGGATTAAGGTGAAATAGGTTACCTTTAGTTTGCTTCCTGATTACAATCAATTCACCTTTGTTGTCAAAGATTTTGCACATACCATTTTGAACTCCAGTGGGCATTCTCTGTCATTAAGTTGTGCCACACTCAAAAGATTATTCTTTAGACCTTCAACCCAATAGACATCATCAGCATTGCTCTTCCCATTAAGAGAAATAACTCCCTTACCTTTAACTTGTTGGCATTACAATAGAAAGGAGATTGTTGGTATTTCATTAAGGATATTGAGAAGGTTTTTAGAGATTATTGATATAACTGAAGAAGGGTGATAACTATCTTTATAACATTATTTTGTCATTGATGTCAAGAAATTGATTTTCTGATTCAGTATGATGTTGCCATATCTTGAGAAGATTGATTTGAAGAGAATTAAGATGTCGATAAAAGACACAGAAAGAATGTGATGAATAAGGGGAGAAATAAGTTATTCAGTGGGCAACTATTACCGAGTTAGACAATGATGAGATCATGATGTTTAGATTGTTTTGATATCCTACATATGTTGTTGATTCTAAGGTTAATACTATACTATGTCACCGAGAAAAGAACCTAGTCGGTAAACCCTAAGGTTATCGATATCGGTTAATGAAGGCGGAATGTCTATTGAGTAAAGTTTAGTATTTACCGAGTTGCAATAGAGTTATGACAGATCGCATTGGATGGATAAAAGCATTATTTAATGAAGAATGCTAATGTGCTGGAGATGAATAAATGATTGTTATGCCACGCATGAATTTGTTAAGAATCTACGGTAATGGAAAATCGGGAGGAAGATCTACATCGCAGATTGAACCGCAATAACCTAGCACAAGTTCCTAAGAAGGTATGCAAGTTCCAAGGTGATGTAAAATATTTTTAGATCGAAGGATACATTGAACCTAGTCAAGATTGAAGATCTAACGACTAAGATTGATCATGGGATATGTGATCAAGGAGATTCAGCGGATAGCAAATTGTTTATAAATAAGGAATTGTTGATAAACAATGTATGCGGGAAAGTGTAAGCATAGGGATGCTACATAGCGATAACTGAGCACAGAAGCTTGAAGACCTATTTGAATAATAGAGTAGGGAGCACAGCAGAGGGACAAGATAAGTCCTATGACAAGATTGTTTTGAGCAAAAATAGAATCTGCTTTAGCATTTTAGATGTGAAGTTGCAGATATATTTTTATTACCGTTATTTTGTAAGTGACAAAAAATCTCTTAACCGAGTGGACTTAACAGTCTTATTTGTAAACCCTCTAGCAAGGTAACATTCTAAATGAGTGTTTGAAATCCTTTGATAAGGTCACTTCTAACAAAGTGAAGATCCTAACAAATCTGAGGGAAATCCCTTAACCGGGTCACATCTAGCAATGTGTTTGTAATTGTAAACACTCAAAATTGTCATGTCTAATTAAATAAATATTTTATTTATTTAATTATCTAAGCCTAATTCTTCTATTAATTAAATAAATCTTTATTTATTTAATTAATTCATTTATCCTCTTCTAGCCTTATTTCTCATTTAAATAAATACATTTATTTATTTAAATTATCCTTTTCCTAAATTAAATAAATATCTTATTTATTTAATTATCCTACTTCTTCTATTAATTAAATAAATCTTTATTTATTTAATTAATTCATTATCCTTTTCTACACATGACACATGTCATTCATCTCTTAATTCATACACTACCTACCTCTTTCATTATTTTACTATTTCTTCTACCTACCCTCTAATCCTAGCCGACCTCCTTTTTACACCTCTCAATCTTATCCCTCCATTTCTTATTATGTCTTCTATTTAAGGAGATGCCTTCTTTATTATCAAACCCTAATCACTCAGCCTAATCACTCATCCGAATGATCATTTTGACTACACTACGATCCTACTTGCAACCACATTCCGTTCTTTGTTGAGCTCTTGTGCACATAAAATCTGAGAGCAAATATATCAAGCAAGATCAATGGAGATAGGAAGAATGGAGATCAAAACCCTATTGGACATGTGATGGTATAATTTTTGTGATTTCATGTGATTTGCATTGTCTTAGGTAATCTTCATATGTTATGGTGGATCTTTGTTGATTGTTAGGCTAGGGTTTTGTGGTTGAATTCATTTAGCCTTTCAATATTGTTATTATTGTTATCCATTTTCACCATAAACATTTTGGCACGCCCGGTGGGACTCTTGTCCCTTTGCATTTAACCTTTTTGTTGCAGATTTTGCGTTTTTGAAGTTGCAGATCGGACATTTTTCGACGACATTTTAGGTTTTTCCGCGTCTGCGAACTTTCGGATCGCGTCTCTGATTTTCAGGAGCGTCTGCGGAATCTGGAATCGCGTCTGTGTTTTAGACAAATTTTATTTTGCAGGTCTTAGACAGGGGCATCTGTGTTTCATAACCGCGTCTGTGTCGGAGAAGGGCGTCTATGATTTTTTGCCGCGTCTGTGCATCACAGAACCGCGTCTGTGTCATACAGATGCATCTGTGTCGTGGGTAACAACGTCTGTGTTTTTGACTGTTTCAAAATTTTAAAATTTTCATTGATTTGGTTTTCGGATTTCGTACTTAGGGTTTCAGATCTGGTTTATTTTTGGACTAACCCTTTTAGATCTAGCTAACTAAGTTTGTGCAGCTTGTTTTGGAAGCAAAACATTTTTGTTGAAGGCCCCTCTTTCACAAAGTCTTTTGGGTTTCTAAAATTTACTTAACTTGTGTGCTTGCAGGAAGGGGTGATCATTTGAAACAACCCAAACTACTAACAAATTTTGTTGCAGGTCCTTGGCAAGGGTTTTTGGATTTTTATTGTATGCCTTGTTTTCATAGATTAGCAAACACTTCCATTGGTCCACTAAAATTGAATCATTGTCTTTTGTGTCTTGAGCAATAGGCTCTTTTTGTTTAATCTTTAGAGGGCTTGTCTTCCCGTGTGGTCATTAGGACTACTAGTGAGAAGAGAACGACCCAAGTGGTAGCAAAAGAAAAGCCATCTTCTTCCAAACCACTATAAATAAATGTATTCATGGTGAAAACTATGAATAACGTGTGCTGATTAGTTCATACCGACACTATGTCTCCCCATAAACCCGTTTGATCAAATTTATTTGATCATTTGTAGGGTGTAACCCCTACTGGCTGGGAGCCTTCTGTATTTACAGAGCTGAAAGTGCCGCATGTATGGCCACACGAGCGAATGCCCTTACTAGCACCTTTTTGTTGTAGAAGCCCAAATCCTTCTAGTTGTTGGGGTAGGAGGTCGGACCTCTGGTAGCGGCCCACACACATACGGTTCTTAGTAGAGATACAAAGTTCGCCATGGGGAGTTTTCATGGGGACTGATGCTTGGCTGACCCGAGAAGTGAGTGCCAAGGGTGGAGCCAGTGAGGTCAAGCATCTAAGTATCCGCTCTGAATAGCGTAGCCTTGGGGGTAAAACCCTATGTGGGATCAACAACTATTGTCTTGGCCAGCCATAAGAATTGTGCTTGTCTTATGTTAAACATTCAAACATTCAAGACCAAACAGCAAAACATTGTGTCTTTTGTGTCTTCAAGTGTATGCAAAACATTTTACATAAAACAACACACTTTTGGAGTCTAAACACTTGCAAACATTGAGTCCTCATCAACATTGTGTCCTCTTGTCACGAAAAATAGTCAAACAGTCGGATTTGGTCACAACAAAACAACTCCGCAGATTGGAAAAATTGCACGAAGTTTACAGAAACGCGTCTGTGTTTGTTTTAACCACGTCTGAGTCATCTAAGCACGTCTGTGAAGGGCATAATAGCATCTGTGTGTCTAGAAGCGTCTGTGTCGAACAGAGACACGTCTGTGTCTGGGAATCGCGTCTGTGAAGTATACAGAAGCGTCTGTGTCCAGAATTGAAAATTTTTATAGTCCAGCAAACAAAAGAAATCAGTTTCGGAATACTTGAGCTTCCTAGGTTGTTTCTTCAGGTTTCATCTAGCATTCAACCTGTCTTTGGGTCTCACTAAGTCAATCATTGCTTTACATCTCTCATTACATTCACAATTGTCTAAACTTGAGTCAAAAGGTCACTTGCTTGTCTTCATCATACTTTGTCAACATACTACATACAACTACACTTTGCTAAGTGGTCCCTTATCAAGGTTTCTTACCTTTGGGTGTCATTTGGTCTTACTTAGAGTCAAGGTCAGCTTACCTCATCAAGAGAAACTATTATCTCTTTGGAAGTCACACCTACTCTACTACATACATACTTGGTCTTACACTTTGGACATTGCAAGTACACCTCAGATTCATTTACACTCCATACAACTCTTGGTCTTCCATACTCTTTCCATTTTCCATCTAGTCTCTCACATCTTGGTCAAATACCTAGTTCATGGTTGAAACCCGTCTTCAAAAATCTAGGAGAAAAGCTAGAGAGGCTCAAGAATCCGCAAACATGAGTTCTTATGAGTATGATAACGATTTATTTTTCAATCCTGAGCACACTACATTGCCTGACATGGATGTTTATAGAAACATTCCAAATGTGGAAAACGCAGACACTACAAACAACAATGCTACACACAATGACAATGTGGACAACTTTTCAATACAATCGGCAGATGTAGAAGAATCCATTATGAATCCTCATTTCAATAGATTGGTTGAAGAAATAATGAGGAGGGATCGACAATACTTCTTACACATGATGGCACAAAGTGGAGCTAAAATACCTCATTATTTTGACATGTCTCAACTTATGGAAAACTGACCCTCACAACAAACTCACCCCAACATGGATCAAAGGAGACCTAATAGTGGAGGAAATAGAGGACCGCATATGGTACCTGAATCACCATCAACTTTGCTTCAAAAACCAGAAGTCCCACATGCACATGCTCAAATGTATGATACTTACCTTCGAAGACCATTATGGAAGCCTTATGCAGATAGATATGCTCAATCACATGCTCAAGCTATGGATCAATCAAAACAATTGGACATTCAAAGGCATGGTCAAAATTTGGACACAAGGAAACCTCATGTCAAATTTGGGGGCAACACAATAGAACATGACATGCCTATAGAATATGGTATACATGCACAAAATAGATATGGGGTTCCTCAACATGAAGCTATACCAAGTGCTCCCTATATGCCGCATCAATATAGACCTCCTCCATATGAACATGTTTATGATCAATATCATCCATACATGCAACAAGCTCCTCCTCAAATTGGTGTCTCAAACATGGGGTATGCTACAAGAAATCGATCTCCACCTAAGAACAATTTGGAGCAACAAATCAGAGATCTACAAAAGAAAATGGAGGACATGAGTACACCAAAACCAACATACACTATGAGAGACATATGTCCTTATCCATTTGATAAGAACATTCCAATGCCTCCATTTCCTGCACACTTTGTGACGCCAAAGTTTGACAAGTATAGAGGAAAAGGTGACCCCAAGGCACACATACGACAATTTTTCACAGCTTGCATTGAGGTAGCGGCAGAAGAAACATATTTGATGAGATTGTTCCCACAAAGCTTAGGCGATCAAGCTATGGAATGGTTCTCTCAATTACCACCTGGTATTAAGTCATGGGGTGACTTAGCAGAGGCATTTATTCAGCATTTCTCCTACAATATAGAAACAGATATCTCAGTCACTACTTTGTGCAATACTAAGCAAAAGGAGGGAGAATCTTTTGCATCATTTTTACAAAGATGGAGAAATCTAGCTAGCAGATGCTCTTGCGAAATCCCACAGAAGCAAATGGTAGAAATGTTCACTCAAAACGTTAACAAGGATATTGGCTATGATCTAAGGAAAGCTTGTTTGTCCACCTTCAAGGATGTTATTGAAAAAGGCTTAGCAACAGAAAAGGTCTTAATTGAACAAGGAGTTATTAAGATATTCAAGGAAAACAAAGATGACTTTAAAGGAAAAGACAAGCCAAGATTTTGGAATAAAAACAAGAGCACAGTCAATGATGGTGTTGTTGATGCCAATACAGTGCGACCCAAGTTCATCTTTTCAGGGTCAAGTTCTACAAACAATCAAGTGAATACTCAAATAACTTCTAGATCACAAAGGAAGTACACCCCACTGGGAGAACCACTTGAGTCAGTTTTCAAGAAGTTAGTGGCAAACAAGGTGATCACAGTTCCAGATTTTCCTCCATATGAACCAAAGGTTAAACCAAATTGGTGGAATGATGATGAGTATTGTGAATTTCATAAGAGCAAGGGTCACAAGACAGATAATTGCCATCGACTGAAGAACATTGTGCAAGATCTCATTGATAGAGGTGATATTGAGATTGAGGGACACTCATCTACTCAAGAACATGAGATGTTTAAGGAACCATTCCCAAAGCATGACAAAGGAAAAGCCCAAGTCACAGATGATCAAGCCAACTATACTAGAGCACATTACAACTATGACTCAACTATCAATCACATCTTGATGGACAATTATATCTCTACTATTACCATCAAGAACAAAAATCCTGAGAATCCTCCTCAAAGACCCAAGATTGTCCTAAGAGGTGTTGGATCTTCTTCCGAATCTACCTCTGAATGTCATGTTACAACTCATCGAGGTAAAATTACTTTGCCAGGTGCCTCCACTAAAAACACCGCTTCTTCATCAACCAAGCCTGAGTATGACCTTGTAGAACAGTTAGGGAAGACACCCGTGCTCATCTCCATCCTTGAGCTCTTACACATATCCCCCGCTCATAAAGCTATTCTTGACAAAATCTTGAGAGACACCGCCGTTCCTACTGATCTGAACATGGACCAGTTTCAAGCCATGGTGGGATACCTTTCCATTCCACATTCCCTTACATTCACAGAAGCCGATGACACCTCCATAAGTCAGCCACATAATGCACCTTTACATGTTGAAGCCTTCATACACAAACATCAAATAAAGTGAGTCCTGATAGATGGAGGAGCTGGTCTAAACATTTGTACATTGAGCACCATTAAACAATTGGGATATTCTGATAAAGTTGTGAATTCGACAAATCAAATCACCATCAAGGCATATGATGATGAAGAGCGCTCATCCAAGGGCACAGTCACCTTACCTCTAAGAATTGGGCCAGTCACAAAGGATGTGGTTTGTCAAGTCTTAGATCTGGATCTCACATACAATATATTGCTAGGACGTCCTTGGATTCATGAAATGAGGGCAGTCCCATCAACATATCATCAATGCATTAAGTTTCCTCATAATGGAGTCAAGGTAACAGTTAACGGTGATCCTAATCCGTTCATATATTGCAATAACCTAAGATCCCATACTGAGACCATCATTCCTAGTAATCGTGAGGCTGCTCCTTCTTCGGCATACATTGACCCCGAGTCATTAAAACCTTCGACATCAAAACAAGGTGAACTTAAAGGCAAATTTCAAGACAAAGGCATGGGAGAATACACTTTAAATCAGACAATGTATTTACGACAAGTCATGAGCTCTCCAAAAGAATATGGAAGGCCACATCCTAACAAGCAAATATCCATCATGATACTCAAATGGGATCCTACTACCTTTCAAAGATGGGACGAACTAGAAGAGGAAGATTTATACAAAATGCTTTACAAAGACATTGAAAAGGACACACATGATCAGATCAATATACCTTGTGAGAAATATGGCAAAGGCTTCAAGATTCTACAAAAATTTGGGTATGATGGAAAAAGTCCTCTTGGGTTACGCAAAGAAGGCGTTATGGAGCCCTTACAACTTGAATTGACTGTAAAAAGGGAACGCTCAAAGGGACTTGGTTTTCTGACTTCCAAGATCCACACTAAAAGGACAGAAGGGGCATCACAAATCAAAGTTGCCAAAGTTCAACAAGAAGATTACTATTCCACAGATTCCAACGAATGGGAATGGGGTTCAGACAAATCCTCCAGTGACTATGAGCTCACCGAGACATTCAGAGAGCCAGATGAACCCACAGAAGAAGAGGAATTTTATAAAAAGTTCAGAGTTGGTCAAGAAACAACCCATAAGGATTCTGCACAGTCTTCGTCTCAAGGTCTTAGGTCGAAATCACATAGGATGAGGACACCTGTCCCGGAAGGCGCTACTAGTGATGACAATTTGGATTCGTTTGCGATCGAAAATGATGAGGAGAGTGCCATCTATGACCTCGACGATTGCCTCGATATACCTGAATATAACCACATCTTCACTCTTAGCCCTGCAAACTCCAAAAACATTAAAGGCCTTCCCCTTGTTCACCACCAACTCATTGACTGGGATTATGAAGGACCAGCACAATTTGACACATTTCAAAATGATGAAGCTATTATTGACTATCTTGGCATAAGAGATGATCTTCCCCCTGGGGACCACAAAGCAGGATACATCATAGAACTCAACAACATGGCATATTTTGGTGAGCGTGTTGGACCTTCCAGTCGCAAAAATGTGAAAATAAGAACAAATCAAGGGTCTTATGGTTAAAACCACACTGTGGCGCTATCTGATTCCAAAAAAGTAAAAAGAAAGGACGTATCTGAGGGCGAAAACCTCTCTGAGGCACCCAAAGATGGAAGGCTCGACATTCTCCCAGCATCATATGAGGAAAAGTCATCTATGTTGGTAGAGGAGACTATCAAAACAAACATTGGTACAGAAGAGGTTCCACACAATATATTCCTGGCTCAATCATTGACAGAGTCTGAAAGGTCAAAATTCATAAGCTTCTTCAAAGAATGACAAATCAACTTTGCATGGTCATACGCTAATATGCCTGGACTAGATCCGGATTTGGTAATGCATCATTTGACAGTCAAACCGGGGGCAAAGCCAATGAAACAGAAATTAAGGAAAATGCATCCACAAGTGGCATTACTAGTCAAAGCAGAGCTGGAGAAATTATTGGATGTCGGATTCATATGCCCAATTGATTATCCCAAATGGATCTCCAATTTAGTACCTGTCAGTAAACCAGATCACAGCATCAGAATATGTAAAGATTTCAGAGACATCAACAAAGCTTGTCTGAAAGATGACTTCCCATTACCAAATATCGACTTGATCGTTGATCTCACAGCAGGTCACGAAATGTTATCTTTAATGGATGGATTTTTTGGTTACAATCAAATTAGGATTGCACCCGAGGATCAACACAAAACATCATTCACTTGTCCGTGGGGAACTTTCTGTTGGAATGTCATGCCCTTTGGGCTGAAAAATGCAGGTGCTACATATCAAAGAGCAATGACCACTATCTTTCATGATCTTATGCACATAACCGTGGAAAATTATGTTGACGATCTCTTGGATAAATCAATAGACAGAGATACACATTTGGACATACTTTCAGTCGTCTTTGATCGGTTGGAAAAATACAAAGTAAGATTAAACCCCAAGAAATGTGTCTTTGGAGTAACCTCCGGGAAGCTCCTAGGATTCATTGTGTCTAAAAGAGGAATCGAAGCCGATCCAGCAAAAGTCAAGGCTATCTTGGACATGCCGCCACCCAGAAATATCAGTCAACTTCGATCCTTACAAGGGAGACTCCAGTCTATACGAAGATTCATAGCACAGCTTGCAGATAAGTGTAATCCTTTCCAGCACCTGCTACATAAAAATATCAAGTTCAAATGGGATGATAACTGTCAATAAGCTTTTCAGACGCTCAAAGATTATCTTTTGAATCCGCTAGTTTTGATGCCACCAATTCCAGATCAGCCTTTGTTACTATACATATCAGCTACTCCAACAGCACTGGGGGCACTCCTAGCACAACAAATTGCTGACGGCAAGGAAAAAGCAGTATACTATATCAGTCGCACATTGGTGGGATATGAGCTAAACTACACACCAATCGAGCGTGCATGTCTCATTGTGGTCTTTGCTTCACAGAAATTATGACATTATATGCTCACTCACAAGACTAAGTTGATTGCAAGAATTGATCCATTAAAATACCTTCTCAACAAAGCTACACTTACTGGGCGACTGGCCAAGTGGGTAATGATCCTGAGTGAATTCGACATCGAGTATGTAGATAGAAAAGCAATAAAAGGACAAGAAATCACGGATCAATTAGCAGATGCTCCCATGATAGATGATGTTCTTCTAAATTCAGAATTTCCAGATGAATCCATTTTAACAATATCACATGCAAAGCCATGGCAACTATACTTTGACGGCTCATACACACAGCATGGGGCAGGAGTTGGTATTCTCTTTATAACTCCTCAAGGCGATTCTATACCAAAATCATACCACTTATCATTTCCTTGCACCAACAATATAACGGAATACGAGGCATTAACAATTGGATTACGAATTGCAGTTCAGTGGAAGATCCAAGAAATTCATGTTTTTGGGGATTCTCAACTTGTCATCCGTCAAGCAACTGATGATTACCAAACAAAAGATGAAAAATTAATGCCTTACAAGCAACTGGTCGATGATTTGAAACAGCACTTCACAAAGATAGATATTGAGCAGATACCAAGAGAGCAGAATCGTGTTGCAGATGCCATGGCTACAATTGCTTCACTGATTGATCTACCTCAAAATGAAAACTGCTATGAGTTCCTGGTAGACAACCTGTTGGTTCCTTCATATGAGATCACTCCTACTGAAATGATATGCATTGTTGGTCCCTAATCCCAGTTATATGGTTCCATATTCACATATCTTCGCAACAATATCGTACCTCCTGATCTATCAAACAACCAATGCCGCACTTTCATTCGCCAATCCTCTCGATATGTCATTCTAGCTGATATCCTATACCGACGAGGTCTAGATGGCACTCTTCTTAGATGTTTAGAAAGTGACGAAGCTCAGATTGCGTTACGTGAAGTGCATGAAGGGATATGTGGTCTGCATGCTAGTGGTCCTACCTTGGCCAAGAAACTCATCAGGATTGGATATTACTGGCCCAATATGGAAAAAGACTCACATCAGTTTGTCAAGAAATGTAAGCAATGTCAAATTCATGGAGACCTCATACATGCACCAGCACAAGAACTACAACCACTTGCGTCTCCTTGGCCCTTTTGTCAGTGGGGACTCGATCTCATAGGCAAGATTCACCCTCCTTCTTCCAATGATCATAAATTCATTATCACAGCCATAGAGTATTTCACAAAGTGGATTGAAGCCGGCCTCTCACACAAGTCACTGGGAAACAAATTGCTACTTTCATCCTTAACTATATCATTTGCCGATATGGTATACCTAATTCCATTATTACTGATAACGGGCATCCCTTCAAAAATCAGGATGTTCATGAACTCTGTGACCGCTTCCATATTTCCCATCATTTCTCCACACCATATTATCCCCAGGGTAATGGCCAAGCTGAGGCATCTAATAAAACAATTCTTAAAATCCTCAAAAAGATAGTTGACGACGCTAGCCGTAACTGGCATATCCAACTCAATCCTGCACTTTGGGCCTATCGCACAAGTGTCTACACACCTACAGGAGCTACACCTTACTCACTTGTCTACGGCGCTGAAGCCATCTTGCCTATTGAGGTCGAGTTACCTTCTTTACAGGTCTCTTTGCAAAACATCATCAACGATGAAGATTACAGGGTCTCTCGCTTACAAGAACTAGAACTGCTGGATGAACGGAGACAAACTGCTTTTAATCATCTCAAGGCTTACCAACAACGAATGAGTCGCAGCTACAATCACAAAGTCAAGCCTTGCACATTTGAAGTAGGTGACTTGGTTCTCAGAGAAAATCCCAAGAATCAGCAAGACAGAGAGAAGAAGGGCAAGTTCGAACCAAACTGGCTTGGTCCTTACATCGTTACAGCAGCCTATGGATCTGGTGCATATCAGCTCTCAACTATAGAAGGTGAACCTTTGGAGGATCCTATCAACAGCATGCACCTTCGCAGGTTCTACACATAGCTCTTTGGAATATCCTAATTCAAAAATGCAAAAAAAATAAAAAAATTCAAAAATACAAAAAAAATTATAAAAACAAAAAAAATCGTTACTTGGTGAAAACCTGGCAAACAGGCACCTTGTGACACAAAAAAAATTGAAAAATCGAAAAAAGTAAAGAGAAATAATTTCATCCAATGGTGAAAACCACTTCGGTGGCACCCTGGGCAAGTACCATGGTGAAAAATGGGTCACCAGTGCCATGTGTAGAGACATTGCTCCTCCCTCCTTCAGGATTCTCTTTCATCATTTCACTTTGCACACACTCACGACCAATTCACTCATAATAAACTTACCCATTCCCATCATGGCTTGTTATTGATCTACCAAAGATTGGTTAGCCATTATAATAAACCCCCCTTTTTCACTCCCTTTCCATCCATAATAAATCAGATCCTATCTGTGGCTAAGGCAAATCCTACGTCTAGTAATGGGTGTGGAACTGAGAACATCACATGTTTCGAGGAGTACAATTTCTTCCAGCTTTCTTCAGTCTATCTGTGCACAATCCGCCATAAAGCAACATTTGCATCACAGATCCACAATAAAGTTTCATCTTCTCCGTAATAAAGTATCAGCTTCATGGATTCAGTCAGTTTCAGATGAGACACACAGCAATAATGGGCTTCAACAAATCAAATCTTTCAACAAACTCAGACAACATATGGTTCAGTGCTATCTATCCTTTTTGTGAAAGGAAACATTGTGACCACAATCAAATAAGACTTATACAAGTGACAAGAGACACTAAACTTGAGGACTACAGTGGATGTTGGTGTCGAGTCTTGGTTTTTTTTTTATTTCATCTTTTTGGTGACATGTCTTTTAGCTTTTCTAGGATGTCTCTGACTAGAAATTCTATCTCCAGGATGTCTTTGACTAGAAAGGTGAGGATGGGGTATCGTCACCTATTTGCATTTGCTGTCTGTGGATTGTCTCTTAGTAATGCTATGACTTGTCCAAGGATATGAGGACACTGTGAGTCTAGTATGAACTGGGGCATTCCTTGTTTGTGACTGTCTTATCTCCATGCAAACAGGTACAATGACTTTCTGGGTTGAACATATGCCTCGATTGTCATAACCTATTTTTCCATAATAAAGCTCAATGATGATAACGCACAAGAAGCTCTTTCACATTCATATCTTCTATCTTTCATCCCCCTTTCTTGATTGACTTCTATCATCCTTCTTGAGTCCGTGTAGCTTGCTATCACATGACTGAGTATAATGACACACCAAAAATATTTACATTTCATGTAGTTTGCACCTGCATTACCACATGTAAGTATTTCACACATACATATAGATATCACAATTGCATCACATCCTGCACACAACACCTGTTAGCACAATTTACACTTACATTATCATATTCATCTGCATTACATACATTCACATTTGCATCATGCATCACATATACAACATAAAAGAACACAAATATTGCATTGCATCATATACATATTTGCATCCATCACATAAAACATACATAAGAACATCTCATCACATAGGTACACATGCATATAGCTACCGCAAAAATGAATCATCTCATATATATAATCAAAAGTGTCATGATACAATGATGTCAAAAAAAATAAAAAATCATATGGCTACAATCACCCACAGGTGTCTACAATACAAAAATGATACAAATACTGATACAAGGGAGCCCTCTATGGCTATGATGAACTCCCTCCCTCGGAGCCGCCTGGCCTCGATGGAATCTGAGCCCTCGAAGGACCCGCCCCAGGATCACCCTGCCTATCCCCCCTATCTGGTGGTGGTGGAGGACCCATGACCCTACCACTCGATGCCTGTCTCCTCCGGCTCCCTCCCGTAGTTGTCGCTGTCTGCGATGGTCTATGGAAGCTCCTCGCCCGCTGATCTGCTGGCACGACACCATAATACAGGTCCCTCTAGTAGGCAATCTCCTCTCTGGCTCGTAGGACATATGCGTAGCCTGCTCCTGTGTCCTCCGTCGCCTGCCTCCCTGCCCTCAGCGATGTCTCAGCCTCCGTGTAGCGCTGAATCGCCTGATCTCTCTCCCGCTCAGTATCCCTGAGCCTGGTCCTGAGTCGGTCCCTCTCCCTCTCTAGATCCTGGATCTCATCTGCCTGGCCCTAGCAGATCTCCCTGAGCTCAATCAGCTCATCCTCCTCTGGATCCCCACCCTCTGCCTCTGCCTGTGGCTCTCCCTCTACAGGTGCCTGCCCCTGTGCTTGTTCCTATACCTGTACTGGTGTCTGTACGGGTACCTGTCTCAGTACATGCCTAGGTCCCTATACCTATCTCCGTCCCTGCTCCTGTTCCTGTACTGGCACCTGTCCCTGTACTTGTCCCTATCTCTGTCCCTATGCTCTAGGACCCTGTGCTGTCGGTACCTGCAGGGGCAATCCGCCGCGACCCCTCACCACCTGGGCCTGTCCCTCCTATCCACCCTCCCTCCGAGGTGCCACCCTCCTCTCCCCAACTACTCCCCTCCACCTCCGTCGGCCTCGACCTCCATCACCCCCACCATCATCATCATCATCTCCTCCTCCATCTCCCTCCAGTAGCTCTCCTGGATTTGTCAATCGAGGGAATGGATGCTCAGCCCAATATGCTGAATACTCTGCATCCATCTCGGTGTCCTCGATCTCTGGCCACATATCCCAGGGTAGAGGCACCATCTCTTCCAATTGTGTCAGCGCCTGATCATATGACAATAACGGCCCGAACTGCGCCTGATCCCTAACTGTACGGGCATACATACCTGAGCCTCATGGCATCCTCTGGATCCTGCCATACTGCCTGCATACTCTATCCACCAGCTGTCTCTCCAGTATATAGGGCGTCCACCCAATCAGATACCTGCTCTGGAAGGTGTAAGGCAGCTCCACTGCGTCATCCTCCCACTCCTCGCATCCCAGATACGACCTCCAAATGACTACGTCAATATCATCTATCACTCGCCGCCAATGCTCTAACCTGCCAATCCGAGGCTGCGAAGTGATCATATCATACAGATGAACAAAACTCCGTCCATGACCTCTCCCTCTGAAATGTATCGGCCGCGTGATAGGCAGATGCTCGTATGCCCACACCTGCAATAGTGTCACTCCACAACCCAGTCCCACTGATCCATGGTAGATAAACTGGTGAAGCTCATAATATAGGTGGGCCAACACACATGGACCCCATGCATATCTGGTGTGCTGCGTCACCAATATCTCCAGTGCTCCTCCCCAGCCCACTGCCAACCCCCATGTCGCTCTGTCCGGACATAGGAACCCACTTATAGCTCCTCCGATCACAGCTGGCAAAGCTAACCCTATCGCGGTCATGGTGTCCCATGCCACATGTCCTGCTCTCATCTCTAGGCCGGGATCCTGAAACACCCATCTCAAAGCCTCTCTGTCTCCGTCGCGATCGTATGGAATCAGATCTCCATCAATCAGTATATGCAGAATCCTGTATACATCCTCAAGGGTGACTGTCATCTCACCCATCGAAAAATGAAATGTACATGTCTCTGAATGCCATCTCTCGGCCAACGCAGTCAGCAAACCCATGTTTGCCCGAAACTCAGGCACATACAACACGTGTCTCAATCCCATCTCCTTAATGGCAGCTTTATCCTAAAATGACAACTCCGGTCGCAACCTTTGTGTCGATGGGAATCTCTCCCGTGACTCTAACATAGGCAAATACTCCTGCAGTCAAACAAATCAATCATGTCAGTCATGGTGGCATTCACTGTTCATCACAAAATGCTACTCGCTATCTAAATGCATATGGTTATTTATCCTAGTGACACTCACTGTTCATCACAAAGTGTTGCTATCTATCCTAGTAGTGCTCCATGTTCATCACAAAGTACTACATGTGTGACATTCCCTGTTCATCACAAAGTGTTACTCACATCTTGCACTCCTTGTTCATCACAAAGTGCTGCTCATACTTTGGGTACTCCCTGTTCATCACAAAGTACTCTATCTTGGTGCTCCCTGTTCATCACAAAGTGCCTTGATCTATCCTAGTCTTCCTAGAGGACCTGCTTGAGTGTATCCTCTCAGCAGCTTATCCAATCGACAGCGTATGTTCATCACAGAACTGTCGATTTGACCTAGAAGACAAAACCTTGCATTTTTCGGACATAAACGCGTTTCTAACTCACAAACGCGCCTATTGACTGCACAAGCACACCTAAACAACACAGACGCGCCTGTTTGACATAAACGTGCCTACATTATCCACAAACGCGACTTTGCAACATAAATGCCCCTGAAGGACATAGATGCGCTCGCATCTAGCACAAACGCGGTTCCAGACACAGACGTGCCTGGCACCGACACAGACACGCCTGTCGGACACAGACGCGCCTGACACCGACGTAGACGCGGTTTCCCATTTTTTGCATTTTTTTGCATCCTACTTTTAAGCGCATTTATTTCCCTATCTACCATGCATTAATGACAAAAGCAAATGCGTCAAAGTACGAGGAGGTTTGGTGGTACTTACCGGCTCTCCTGCCTCTGCTGGCCTCTGAAATCGGCGAACATGGTCACATCTGTGAACGAAAGCCATCACTGCTGACTGCTGCTGCTCTTTTTCTCGCTTTGCACTGTGATCTCGTGAGGGTGTAGATGACAATGAGGATGTCTTTTTCCCGTGGTCTATCTTATAGCCTACCCTAGCCCTCGCATTCATTTCCCGAGTCAGTCTTCGTTATCCCGTGACTTTGTCACTTTATCCGGTCAATCCATTCTATCCTGTCTTTCTTATCGAGAGATTGTCTGCAATATTTTCAGACATTTTCATCCAATCTCTCAAAGGGGCATATTATTCCCATTTTGGGGCAACTCTGTATCAGTTCATCTTATCTTCTTTGAAACAACGCGACAAGTCGCATTGTCTCAATGAGGGGCAAAATGTAGACACTCAAAATTGTCATGTCTAATTAAATAAATATTTTATTTATTTAATTATCTAAGCCTAATTCTTCTTTTAATTAAATAAATCTTTATTTATTTAATTAATTCATTTATCCTCTTCTAGCCTTATTCCTCATTTAAATAAATACATTTATTTATTTAAATTATCCTTTTCCTAAATTAAATAAATATTTTATTTATTTAATTATCCTACTTCTTCTATTAATTAAATAAATCTTTATTTATTTAATTAATTCATTATCCTTTTCTACACATGACACATGTCATTCATCTCTTAATTCATACACTACCTACCTCTTTCATTATTTTACTATTTCTTCTACCTACCCTCTAATCCTAGCCGACCTCCTTTTTACACCTCTCAATCTTATCCCTCCATTTCTTATTATGTCTTCTATTTAAGGATATGCCTTCTTCATTATCAAACCCTAATCACTCAGCCTAATCACTCATCCGAATGATCATTCTGACTACACTACGATCCTACTTGCAACCACATTCCGTTCTTTGTTGAGCTCTTGTGCACATAAAATCTGAGAGCAAATATATCAAGCAAGATCAATGGAGATAGGAAAAATGGAGATCAAAACCCTATTGGACATGTGATGGTATAATCTTTGTGATTTCATGTGATTTGCATTGTCTTAGGTAATCTTCATATGTTATGGTGGATCTTTGTTGATTGTTAGGCTAGGGTTTTGTAGTTGAATTCATTTAGCCTTTCAATATTGTTATTATTGTTATCCATTTTCACCATAAACAGTAATCTTTAACAGGATTAACTTTTAACCGATCATACTCTAGAAGAGTATATTTCTTAGTGGGTCTAAAATCCCACAGTGGTTTTTCCCTATTTGGGTTTCCACATTAAATCTGGTGTTAAATGTGTTATGATGATTATGTGTTGACGAGTTAGCATGTTTAGCAGTTTTTGGTTATATTGTTGAAGTTTAAGTTACCGAGGTTGAATTTGTTGATTTTATGGAAGATTAAGTTTGTATGATTCACCTCCCCCTCTCATCTTGTTAGCTATTGGCATGAGAACTTCACAATTGGTATTAGAGCTTTGGACTCCGGAAGAAAAGTTTAAATGCACTTGAGGCAAAGATCCGAAGATGTATAAAAGGGACGCACCAAAGCTGAACAAGTCAAGTTTCTCCACATGGCAGAAAAGGATGAAGCTGCATTTATCAGGAATTGGAGAATATGCAACATATTATTTGGAGAATGATTACATACCACCAAGCACCAACCTGATGACCTTGGAGGAGATAATGGCAAAGCAAGAACATGTTCAAGCTATGATTGAAATAACATCAGCATTGACCGACTCAGAGTTTAATGATCTAGAAGGTTGTAATGATGCAAAAGCAATGTGGACCAAGCTCATATCTATGTATGGTGGTGATGAACATGTTCAAAGAGAAAAAGTAGATAGTCTAAGAGGAAAACTTGAATCCATGAGAATGAATGAAGGTGAGAACATAACCCAATATAGTACAAGGTTAAAGGAGAATGTCAATCAAATTAAAGGAGCAGGAGGAACTATTGAAGAAAAGTATGTAACAAATAAGTTGTTGAGAACCCTTCTACCTCCTTATGCCATTCAAGTCTCTGCAATCAATGAATTAAGGTCTATACCAAATATGCCAGTTTCTTTGGATGCTACTATTGGTAAGCTACATGCATTTGAGTTAAGTAATTTTGATAACAGTGGGTCTTCGGTAAATAAAGTAGAATCTGCATTTAGTTCTTTTCATATTGGTGAATCTGATGATTACAATGATAGAATGAGTAAGTACTCTGAAGGGAATCACAGTGGAGCAATTGAAAGATTTCGTAAAAACATGGAAGAAGTGCACAAACTGTATGAGGAAATCAAGAAGCAAGAAGAGTTTGAAGCATTATTAGCCAGAAGGTTACTGAGAGGAAAAGGTAAGTATAAAGGAAAACTACCTTTAAAATGTTTCAATTGTGATAAAATAGGACATATGGCTTCTAAATGCCTTGACAAAGAATCTAGTGAAAAGAGAGAATACTGAGATAACAGGCAGAAAGACAACCAATACAGAGGACACCGAGACTTCAGAAGGAGAGACAGAAATACATGCCTAGTAGCTGATGAGGAATCCAACGATGATAAATTTGATGAAACAGATACAGAGGAAGTTGTTTATGTGGCTATTAAAGATGGATCAGATGAAGAAAGGTATGAAGAAAAATCCCTAATATCTCACATAAATAATAATGACTCTTGGATCATAGACAGTGGATGCTCACATCACATGACAGGTGATAAACACAAATTTGTTAAATTAGAAGACTATGATGGAGGTTATATAAGATTTGGTAATCATGCACCATGTCCAGTGAAAGGTAAAGGCTCTATCACACTCTTGACAATGCTAAATGTGATGATGTATACTGGGTTGAAGGTTTGAAATACAATTTGTTGAGTGTAGCACAACTAAACAATACATGATACCGAATAGAATTTCAGAAAGGAATTGTCAAAGTCCATGACAAACATGGAAAGTTAGCTGCTACCGAGACACAAACAAAAGATAATACATTTCATCTTGACTCAACTTGGAACAAGTGTCTTTATGCAAAGATAGATGATACGTGGTTATGGCACAAAAGGTTTTGTCATGTAAATTTTGATAATCTAATCAAAATAAGTAAGAAGCACCGAGTAAGAAGTCTATAGAGTCTAGAAAAACCTGAGAATGCTATGTGCCGAGGATGCCAGATGGGTAAGATGACAAGATCAAGCTTTACAAGTAAGTCGTACACTTCTAAAGGAATTTTAGATCTTGTGCACACTGATCTTTGTGGTCCCATGAAAGTTCAAAGTTATTATGGTGATAAATATTTCATATTATTTGTGGATGATTACTCAAGGATGATGTCAGTTATGTTTTTAAAAGAAAAATAAGAAGCTTTTCAAATGTTTAAATGGTACAAGGCAAGAGTTGAAAATGAAACAGGAAGACAACTGAAATGTCTTAGATCTTATAGGGGAGGAGAGTTCACTTCTAATGAATTTAACTTATTATGCAATGATCATGGTATAAAAAGGCAAGTGTCTACACCGAGAACACCTCAGTAAAATGGGATAGTCGAGAGAAGAAATGAATCAATTGTGGATTGTGCCAGAACCCTGATGATAGAAAAGAAGGTACCTCAAAAATTTTGGAGAGAAGAAATCAACACTACAGTTTACACCCTGAACCGAGTACAACTGAAAAAAGGAACTATGAAGACACCATATGAGATCTGGTATGACAAGAAACCTAATGTAAGTTATTTTAAAATCTTTGGAAGTAGATGCTATGTACACAAAGATGACAGAAATGGAAATTTTGATTAGAAAATAGAGGAAGGAACATTTCTTGGTTATTCTTCTAGAAGTAAAGCATTTAAATGTCCGATCAAATCATCTAACAAAATAGTAGAAAGTGCAAATGTGAAAATTGATGAATTTGCATAAAGAAATGATGAAGGAAATTCCAAAGAACCAGAAAATTATGAAAATTTTGTTTATGTTCAACCGTGAAGTCCTACCGAGAAAGCTGCTAAAGAAAATGAAGATAATGTCTAGTTACCGAGTGATGAAGAAGATCATACAAAGCCTACCGAGCCTATATGAGCCAAATATGTTAGAAGACATCATGCATCAAGTCAGATTATAGGAGATAAGGATGATCCAGTGATGACAAGGAACAAACTGAGACAGAACACATGTCTGATATCTTAATTTGAACCGAGAATAGTAAAAGAGGCATTTAACAGTGAAGATTGGGTAAATGCTATGATAGAAGAGATTGATCAAATCAAGAAGAATAACACATGGACACTGGTCCCAAGATCGAAGGACAAAAATGTAATCGGTACAAAGTGGATTTTCAGAAACAAGCTAAATGAAAAAGGTGAGGTCATTCGCAACAAAGCAAGACTAGTTTGCAAAGGTTATGCTCAAGAAGAAGGAATAGATTATGGTGAGACTTTTGCACCTGTGGCTAGACTTGAGGGAGTAAGAACATTATTGGCATATGCTGCTTTCAAAAAGTTCAAGGTATATCAAATGGATGTTAAATCTGCATTTTTGAATGATATACTAGAAGAAGAAGTTTATATTGAACAACCTGAAGGATTTGTTGAAGACAAGAGTAAAGATCAGGTATGTAAACTAAACAAAGCTTTATATGGTCTGAAACAAGCACCTAGAGCATGGTATGAAAGACTGCACTCTTATTTGATCAAGATTGGATTTATAAGGACAAGTGAAAACAATAATATGTACATGAAGAATGATGAGGACAATGGAATACTGATCTCAGCCATATTTGTTGATGATATTATTTTTTGTGGAAATGATTCTCTATGCAAAAACTTTGGAAATGAAATGTGCAAAGAATTTGAGATGTCATTAATCGGTGAGATAAAGTATTTTATAGGTTTATAGATACTGCAAATGAAAGATGAGATTTTCATTACTCAATCCAAGTACATAAAGGAAATCTTGAAGAAGTTTGGTATGGAGGATTCAAAACTTGTAAGTACTCCTGTGACTACTAACTGTAAATTATCAAAGAATGATGAATCTGCATCTATTGATGAGACACTTTACCGATCCATGATTGGAAAGTTGCAATATGTTGTGCACAGTAGACCGGATATAGCACATGCAGTAGGTATTGTTGCAAGATTTTCTACAGATCCCAAAGAAACCCATATGACAGCAATCAAGAGAATTTTCAGATACCTGAGAGGCACTCAAGACTATGGCTTAGTATATGAAAAGAGGAATGATTTTGATTTGAAAGTTTATACTGATGCTGATTGGGTAGGAAACATTGATGACAGGAAAAGCACAGGTGGAACAGCTTTCTTCTTGGGAGATAGACTAGTAAGTTGGCTTAGCAAGAAACAAGGATGTATTTCACAGTCAACAGCTGAAGCTAAATATGTCATTGTAGCATTGAATTGCACTAATATAGCATGGATCAAACAACTTTTGGAAGGTATAAATGAGAAGGTTACCGAGCCAGTAACTATATTCTGTGATAATACGAGTGCCATTAACATTTTAAAGAATTTGGTAATGCACTCTAAGACAAAACATATCTCTATAAAGTATCATTATCTCAGAGAAGAAGTTCAAGAGAAGAAAGTTGTGCTAGAATATATTAGTTCAAAGGAGCAAATAGTAGACATCTTCACAAAGCCACTGCCAAGGGACACTTTTGAGTATCTCAGAAGCAAGTTAGGGGTCCTACCCCTATTTTCTATTCACTGACAGAGTTCGGTGAACGCATCAATTCAATGAATCTACAGAATATTATGTGTGGATTGATGTTGATTTACGCACTTTAGGAGGTTTTCTAAAAGTGTGCAAGAAACGGTATTGAAGGAAAGGTTGCTCTGACCGAGACTGAGATGACACTTAGCAAGGCAAATCACTTCACAGGGGAAGAAATCATGATTTAGTTCTTTTACTTTTTGACATTGTTGTCAAAGGGGGAGAAGACTGAATGGTAAATCCCTAAATGAAGAAGATTACACATCAAAGGGGAGAAGACTAAATGCAAGACAACAACTCAGAAGCCTAATGAAAGAGGGAGAAAGCCTAGAAGACTTCAGAAGATTTTAACAGCTCAAGGATAACAAGAGAAGTCTCCACAGCAATCTGAATCCGAATCAATTTGAATATCTTGTTGGTATAACCATTTACAAGTTGGTTTTTCCATCAATGCCAAAGGGGGAGATTGTTGGCATTACAATAGAAAGGAGATTGTTGGCATTTCATTAAGGATATTGAGAATATTGTTGGAGATTATTGATATAACTCAAGAAGGATGATAACTATCTTTATAACATTATTTTGTCGTTGATGTCAAGAAATTGATTTTCTGATTCAGTATGATGTTGCCATATCTTGAGAAGATTGATTTGAAGAGAATTAAGATGTCGGTAAAAGACACAGAAAGAATGTGATGAATAAGGGGAGAAATAAGTTATTCAATGGGAAACTATTACCGAGTTAGACAATGATGAGATCATGATGTTTAGATTGTTTTGATATCCTACATATGTTGTTGATTGTAAGGTTAATACTATACTATGTCACCGAGCAAAGAACCTAGTCGGTAAACCCTAAGGAACCTAGTCAGTAAACCCTAAGGTTATCAATATCGGTTAATGAAGGCAGAATGTCTACCGAGTAAAGTTTAGTATTTACCGAGTTGCAATCGAGTTATGACAGATTGCATTGGATGGATAAAAGCATTATTTAATGAAGAATGTTGATGTGCTGGAGATGAAAAAATGATTGGTATGTCGCGCATGAAGTTTGTTAAGAATCTACGGCAATGGAAAATCAGGAGGAAGATCTACAGTGTAGATTGAACCATAATAACCTAGCACAAGTTCCTAGGAAGGTATGCAAGTTCCAAGGCGAGGTAAAATGTTTTTAGATCAAAGGATAAATTGAACCTAGTCAAGATTGAAGATCTAACGACTAAGATTGATCATGGGATATGTGATCCAGGAGATTCCGCGGTTAGCAAATTGTTTATAAATAAGGAATTGTTGATAAACAATGTATGCGGGCAAGTGTAAGCACATGGATGCTACACAGTGATAACTGAGCACAGAAGCTTGAAGACCCATTTGAATAACAGAGTAGGGAGCCTAGCAGAGGGACAAGATATGACAAGATTATTTTGAGCAAAAATAGAATCTGCTTTAGCATTTTAGATGTGAAGTTGCAAATATATTTTTATTACTGTTATTTTGTAAGTGACAGAAAATCTCTTAACCGAGTGGATTTAACAGTCTTATTTATAAACCCTCTAGCAAGGTAACATTCTAAATGAGTGTTTGAAATCCTTTGACAAGGTCACTTCTAACAAAGTGAAGATCCTAACAGATTTGAGGGAAATCCCTTAACCGGGTCACATCTAGCAATGTGTTTTTAATCTTTAACAGGATTAGCTTTTAATAGAGCATACTCTAGAAGAGTATATTTCCTAATGGGTCCGAAATCCCACAGTGGTTTTTCCCTATTTGGGTTTCCACATTAAATCTAGAGTTAAATGTGTTATGATGATTATGTGTTGACGAGTTAGCATGTTTAGCAGCTTTTGGTTATATTGCTGAAGTTTAAGTTACCGAGGTTGAATTTGTTGATTTTATGGAAGATTAAGTTTGTATGATTCACCCCCCCCCTCTCATCTTGTTAGCTATTGGCATTAGAACTTCACATAACCATGCAAGGTGAGTCATTTCCAAATCTTACAACACCACCATCAAATTCCTTCAAGGAAAGAAATTTGCTCTGATCACCGGTCATATAATGTGAAGAACCACTATCAATGATCTAATCATCAGAGTTATCCATTTTGGACACTAATGCCTTCTGGTCTGATATCTCTTCCTTAATAGCTACAAACATAATATCTTCACTAGCATCACCATTAGATTCTTCATCAGTGATACCACAACAACAATAAGACAATCTCTCTTGTCTTTACCCTTATACTTCTTGAATTTCTCTTTGTTGTGTTCATTTTCACCATTAGGATAGTTAACAACTATGTGGCCAATCTTGTTGCATGCAAAACATTTTAAAGGTAATTTAACTCTATATTTGCCAGTGCCTCTAGGTAGCCGCTTTGCCAACAATGCTTCAAGATCCACTAAACTGTCTTCGTCATCAACATTTCTGCTGGATCTGGATTCATAACCATGACTAGTATCTCTACTTTTTCTCATAGATGGGTTAGAGACAGAAGCTATGAATGCAGACTCTGATTTCTGTACACTACCATCATAACCATTTAGTTCAAAAGCAGTAAGTTTGCCAATGATGGAGTCAAGAGTTACCTTAGTTTTGTCTATGGACTTCATCTCCTAAATAATTACAACTCAGATAGCATAGACCAGTAGTAGGGCTCTCAATACCTTACTGATCACTGTGGCATCTTCCACTTTCCCTCCTGCATTCTTAATTTCACTGACTATCTCTTTTATCCTTTGACCATACTACTGGATATTCTCACCTTCAGTCATCCACATGTCATCAAACTTTCCTCTTAGACACTCCTCTTTAGCAATCTTAATATGTTTATCACCGCTATAAATCTCTTCAAGCTTTTGCCATACCTCATGTGCAGTCTCTAGACCATGAACATCTACATATTCAGCATCAGACAGGGAATTGATAATGGCATCTAATGCTTGATGATTTTCTTGTTGTTCTTTCTTCTGATCATCAGTTTGAATCCTAGTGGGTGCAACATATTTAGTATTGACATGTTCCCAATACTAATTTCCTAGACTCTTGATGTAAATTTTCATTCTGTCACTCCATATCCTATAGTTCTCTATGTTAAACTTCAGACCTTCCTTCTTCATCATGATTTGCAAGACCTTTTCCTTAAGTTGTTAGGCCTAGATCTTAGAGGACCTGAGATGCTCTGATACCAATTCATAGTATGATGAAAAAATAAGTATCTAGTAGATTACTGAGAGGGGGGGGGGGGGGTTGAATCAATAAATGGAAAAATTGATACAAACTTTCCCAATCTCAATCTCAATCACACAAATTAAACTTATCAATAAAATATCTTTGTCAAGATAAAATCTCATAAGAAAACCGATTGACTGTTACAACAACTTAACAGTAAACAACATTAAACTTATAAACATCTAAATGCTTTATCATATGTCAACGGACTTCATTTCTCAAGGCTTCTAGATATCATGCCTTATCAGAATAGTTAAGTAGTTAATCAAATCAACCATAAGCTCATAACCACAAAAATATTCACCACATGACACAAATATTTTGACGTGGAAACCCAAATGGGAAAAACCACGGTGAGATGAGACTCACAAGATAACTATTTGAACTCTTCTGAAGTTTGCCCTATTAGGAGCCAAGCCTGTTAAAGCTTTTACAAAAGTCCTGTTAAGAATCACCCGGTTAAGGGATTGACTACAAATGCATTGTTAGAAGCAAGTACCTTGTTAGGAGTAACCTCGATAGATGATTTGAAAATCCAAGCTAATAGATCACTCTGTTAGAGGATTTAAGAAGTAACCAAGCTTGTTAGAGCTTACCCGGTTAGGGGATTTTAGTTTTGTTGTAATTGTTAGAAAACAACGGGATTTTGTTTGATCTGTTTGAATAGCACTACACTTGCTTGATCAGATCCTTTTAAGTTTCTATCTACCTTTACTCAAACTGTAGATTCATTATCCGGTTAAGAAACCACACACTCAACTGATTTTTGCCAATAGCTTTTACAAAATAACTTCATCGACCTTATAACAAATCAATTAGGTCGGTAACACAACAAAAACGTAATTCTCTCATAGAGATTACAAACAAATCGGTTCAAGTATGACCATTGGATTTACATAGCAATATGTACACATTAATAAAGAAAACTCCAACCACTCCTTGATCACCGCTTCATCAGACTCAGTAACTCATCAGACGCTTTACATTAGATGCAATACACTTTGCTCATTCCCTAGACAAAAACATACCAAAACAATTTGAACTTGTCTTCATAAAATGATCACACGTGTCGTCATCATTACCCCTCACCATTAGATCATAAACCAACATAACTAATTCAACAGCCTTAATCGGTTAGGGTTTACCAAAAAAACAACTGGTAGGGTTTAACCTCTTGTACCGGTTACCGGTTTAACTCACAAACTTACATACCGGTTTACAATGTCCTCCACAAATTTCTTCCTACCGGTTACAAGACAATATCAATTATAAAAGCAATATCAACAATATCATTACCGATTAATTGACATCAATGACAACATAACATATTATTAATGAAATCTTCATGCAAATGCCAACATATTCAACTTAAAGACCTTTGGAGATGTTTCATACAGACCTATGTGAACCTACAAGGACAAGAGGACTAAATGGTGAGAGGTATTTTATGTTTCTCATTAATGGTTATTCTAGAATGACTTGGTTACTTTCTTGAGAGAAAAAATTGAAGCATTAGAAAGGTTTAAGGTATTCAAATCCATTGTTGAGAATCAAGTTGATGCTAGAATCAAATTTTTAAGATTTGATAGACTAGAAGAGTTCACTTTAAATGAATTTGATAGATTTTGTGCAAATCATGGTATTAGAAGACCTTTTTTTTCTCATAGGACCCCTCAATAGAATAGGGTAGTAGAAAGAAAGAATAAGACAATTGTTGAAATGGCTAGAAATATGATGAAGGATGCTAACCTGCCTAATGTGTATTGGAAAGAGGTTATGCATACTATTGTTTATATTTTTAATAGGGTTTAGATAATAGTGAATCACATAAAGACACCTTATGATGTATGGAATGGAAGGCCTCCTACAATCAAGTATTTTAGATTCTTTGGAAGAAAGTGCTCCATAAGGAGAGATGAAGATGATCTAGGGAATTTTTATGTAAGATCAAATGAAGGAATACTTGTGTTTTATTCTACAAGGAGTAAGGCTTGTAGATGTTACAACAACAGGCTAAACAAGATTGTGGAGACTGCAAATGTCAGAGTTAGTGAAGAATGGAATCAGACTGAGATAGAAGTTGTTCCAGGAGGGAAAGAATAGATAAGTGCAAAAGAAAATGAACCTAAATAAATTGCTAAGCCACCAAAAAAGTATGTGAGAAATAATAATTTAGAGGAACAGATTATTGGAGATAAGAATTAAGGTATTCAAACATGAAGAAGACTTGCGGAAACCAGTAAACAAGAAAACTATTGTTTCTTATCTTAGGTAGAACCAAAGACCTATGTGGAAGCTATCAAGGATGAAAATTGGATTAAGTCAATAGAAGAGGAGCTGAATCAAATAAAGAAGAATCAAACATGGGAACTGGTACCTAGACCGGTGGATAAGAATGTGATAGGAACCAAGTGGGCATTCCATAACAAGTTGAATGAAGATGAAAAAGTTACAAGGAATGAAGTGAGATAGGTGTGTAAGGGTTATTCACAAGTTGAATTTATATACTTTGAGGAGACTTTTGCTCTAGTTGCAAGGATGGAAACTATAAGGATGTTTCTGTGATGGATGAAAATGGGATCAAAGACACTAAGACCTAATCTGACTCTCATTCATACATTAGAATATGAAAGAGCCTAAGGATGTGATTCACTTTGACTTCCTCTTGTGAAAGAGATTCAAGAAATACTTATAGGGTTTCTATTCCTTTGTTGCTATGAAAGGGAAATAAGTCAAAGTAAAGTAATGATAGGCTTAGCTAGTGAAATGTATGAAAAAAACTATATTAATTGCAATAATAGAAAGATACAAAGATGTAACTGAGACACATGCTACATATCTAACTAGGGAATTTTGATGTGCACCTCTCACTAAAATCAGGGTTTGATTGAGCTAGATCGGGGCACTGGGCGCTCTAGTCCCTGTTCCTGAACTAAGACATAAACTAAAGGTCTGCAAATTGAAGTCTTGGAAGTCTGAACTGCTAAAACTTGTTACTAAATGCAGAGGAATAGGGCGTTGGGCATTCTAGTCTTGGACCATAGCATTGGGTGCTCTGGTCCCAGAGATCTGAGACCTACTTCAGAATCTAGATTTGTTTCTATTGATTTTGGCTTCCTGAAAGTTTGTAGCTCGGTTAGAAACATGCAAATGTACCTGCAAGCTAGGAAAAGGTGTAGGGGTGGCTATATAGGGTTTTGCCTCAGTCAAACCGCTTGTTTTGGTGATTTCCACCTCTACAAATAGAAAATAAAGTATTAAAAAGTGTGTGTACCCTAGAATATCATGTGTTTGAAAGATCCTAATGAGCTAAATGCAAAACTACATTTCTACCCTATGTTTGGAGTAAAACCCTAAATGAACATAATGTAAATGCTTCAAATCACAAATACAAATCTGAAAATGAATGATATATAGATCTAAAAACTCACATAGAGATATGAAAATAACATGAAATCATACCAAACCCTAAGGGAGAGGTACAAGCCAATCAACAGTTGGTGATCTTCTTATTATTCTTCAATAACGCCTAACCTTCCATGATTTATGAAAAAGGTTGATGAAAACTTGATTGATGATGAATTTTTTGATTGTAGACTTCATAGAAACCTATACTTTCACTTCATAAGAGTCTCCTTAAATTGTTAATGAATGAATCCTTCAAATAAGGAAAGAAAAGGTTATATATATGCAAGGTTGGATAGGTATTTGTTGAACTAGAATTTCAAAAAAAGGTACTATATATAGCAATCTTTATTTCAGAATTTAAGGTAATAAATTCTTTATTATTGTTGTGTATGTTAATGATATCATATTTGGAGGAGATGGTAGTGTATGTAGGAAGTTTGCATAAGAGATTCAGAAGGAATTGAGATGTCTATGATAGGTGAGTTGTTTGGTATTCAAGTTACTCAATCAAAAAAAGGCATTTTTATTTCTCAAACCAAGTATATTAAAGAGATGTTGAAGAAGTTTGACATAGAGAATTCTAAAATGGTTGCAACCTCTATGGCTACTAGTTGTAAGTTAAGCAAGGATGATGGATCTCTGGATGTTGATTAGAAAAGGTATAGGTCTATGATTCGAGGATTATTTTATTTGACTACTTCAAGACCGAATATTATGCAGGCAATTTTTTTGGTGGCTAGATATCAAGATAGTCCTAAGAAATCTCATTATCAAGCAATGAAGAGGATATTTAGATATTTGAAAGGGACTTTAGATTATGGATTATGGAATAAGAAGTATGATGATTTCACCTTGAAAGAATATACTAATGTTGATTGGGTTGAATGTGTTGATGACAAGAGAAGTACAAGTTGTGCATTTTTCTTGGGAGACAGGTTGGTCTCCTGGTTAAGTAAGAAACAAGATTCAATGTCATTATCTATTGTAGAGGCATATACATTGCAACAACATTTTGTTGTACTTAGGCTATATGGATGAAGTAAACTCTTAGTAATATTAAGGTGAAGTATGATGAGGCAATTCCTATTATGTGTGATAATGCATTCAAAGAATTCGGTGATGCATTCAAGGATCAAACATATTGCAATACAATATCATTTCTTAAGAGAGAACAAAGTTAGATTGGATTATGTTCCTACCAAAGAACAAATTGCAAATATTTTTACTAAGGCTTTGGCAAAGGATACCATTAAGTATCTCTAGCAGAATTTGGGGGTTATTGCCTCTCCCTCTTTAAACTAGATGCATTCAATCAGTGAATCTATCTAGGGGGAGTTATAAAGTTCATCTTTTTCTCTTGGATTGATTCAATGGCTGCTCTCAAGAAGAGCATTGAGTGGTATAGTTATTAGTATCTTAAATCAAAAAGGGAGAGAGGGGGAGAGAGAGAGAGAGAGAGAGAGAGAGAGAGAGATTAACACGTGCCCTTTTTCCTTGATGTCAAAAGAGGAGAGATATACAATTTGGGAGATAGATAAATTGTGAGTTTAGTGATGTTTGTTGTTTGTGGTGTTGCCATCAATGACAAAGGGGAAGAATGTTGGAAACATGAGTTGTTGTGTTATGCTACCATTGATGTTAATATATCTTGTGTTGTCACTGATGCCAACCTATTTTGTGTTGTCATTGATGTCACTACATATTCTAGATAGTCTAAAAATGTATGCTATGATATTGTTGTGTGGACTAGAAGTGATATTGATATATTTCCAAAAGGTTGGTGTATTGGAAACATTTTATTCTCCACCTTTTTCCTAGGTTGACATAATTCCTCTCATTCTTGTTCACATCCCCTTTATGCATACACTTTGATTACTTTTTCCTTTACCTAATTTTTTTATTGCAATTGATCATTTATTCTATTATTCACCTTACATGTCCTTATGATTTTTATATTTCCTCATGATTGTATGGTCCATGATTCACCTATTTGTGTACACATATTACCTTGTAACCTCTCATTCTAAACATATTGTACATTTTTATATTTATTTTTATTATTTTTTCTACATTCTCATGCTTATCCACATGAATTATCATGCAAATGTGTACATGAAATTTACCATTTCTATACCATATTATATTTGTTTTTCCTTATCCTTAGACCATTGGTTACTTACCATAATGTTATGTTTTTATAATATGCTTGTAGATCTTATATATTCAACCTACAATGCCATACCATACTCTTAGAGCTTCCCTACCAGATTAATATTTCCATATTACACATTCAGAGTTTCCACATTATCTCAATGTGCCTCATGCCTTTCCTCCTTGCACTTTACACCTTCATTTCATACCTTCTACCTTGGGGGCATAATTCTTTTACCCTCAATATTTCCATTATTCTTACCATATACTTAGCATTTGTACCTACACTGTGTACTTGTATGCTATATGTACTTGTACACTTAGATGCAATATTAGGGCCATACATCTATTTATTGTCTTATGCACTTACACAAGTGTTTTTGTCTATTGAGTGATGTAGGAGCATCCAAGCTCATAGGTGATCTTGCATCACCCAAAAAAAAAATTAATGTAGTTTTTTATTTAATTTTTATTAAGTTAAAGGTGTTGGAACCCTAAATTTTCATAACAAATACCTGACATGATCACCAATATTTTTTGTTTAAAGTGGTGAAATTTTGAAGCTACATAAGTTTTCTTTTACCTAACATAGAATCCCATATATTGTCTCCATTATGCTATAATGATATGGAAAAATTCCTAATAAATTCAAGAAAGATCAGTAAGATAACCTCACTAAGCAAACATTTCATGACTATATCAGAATAGCTATTTTGATATGATAAATCAATGTTAAATATCGATATCAGGATAGCTAACCCAATCCAATAAATCAGTGCTGAACATGGACATCGGGATAGCAATGTCGAATATAAAGTCTTCATTGCCCATCAGAATAACTAATAAAGGTGGAGTTACAGTATTTTGTAACGCTGATAGAGTAAGTTATCTCGACACACACACACATTTTGGGATACATAATGTCGATACAAGTCTTGTCTGAATAGTATATGAGATCGAGGTAAGTTCAAAAGGTTATCTAGATGATGCAAGTTATCCCGACAAAAAAAAATACAAGAGAATGCATTATGCAGGTCCATCGGAATAACTTATGAAGTCAGAATAGCATGTCAACGAGATTTTGATTACTAAAACTATCCCAATGATGGATACATAGAATGATATCAGGGGAACTATCCCAATTATGCACTTATGACCGAGGAGCTGATATTAGTAAAACCTATGGTGATAAAAAAAATAAAAAATGATACCCCTATCGATATAACTAATGGATTTGGAATAATGGATTATCTATAATTAGATAGTACAACCTATTCTGAAAATGAGTATATGAAGTAACATCAGAACAACTACTCCAACAACACACTCTCAACTGAATACTATACGCAGGAAAATGTGGTGATCAAAATGAATAAATCAAGATCAGATGACCCACATATCAATAAGACTCTTAGTGCATTTATAAACTAATTTAAACTAAACTTCCCAAGGGGTGTCCCATTGTTCTCTATCTCACAAGATCCCTAAAGTCATTGTTTTTCTCTTAGATCATTGAGCAAATGACTTAGGAATGACAACTCCAAGAACGAGTGATATTGTGATCTATATGCATGAATGCATTCTAAGATGTAAATGATATGTTAAAAAATATGATGCTTAAGCTAAGATTGAGATAGTGATATGATAAAGAGATTAACAAATTATCCTAGTGTGATATACTAGTATGAATATTCTATGATATGAAATGAAGTGCTTCTTAATGTTATGATGATATTTTAACAAAGAGAGGCTAAAGTACTTAGTAAATTAGACTATAATGTAGATGCATGAAACTTGGATCTTGGATAATGAACAATGAGAGCTCTATTTATAGGAAAAATAGGGCAATGGAGGGTTAAGATTTAATAATCTTAACAATGGCTAGGATTGAAAGTTACTCAATCCATGTTTACAATTTTTACCAATGAAATGGTGACAATTTTCAACAAGAGGTGGCTTGAGAGGAGATGCAAGAGGCATCAAATGCCCGAGGAGGCAGGAAGGTTACTATAGGAGGTAAGGTTATGGCTAGGTTAAGGTTATCCATGGATAAAGCTTTTACCCAAGGGGTAAACTCTTGTGCGAGGTTAATAGGTTAGCTAGGGTCAAAGCCATAAGTGCTTGATGAGACCCTTGGGTTAGATGAGGGTTAAGGTAGAGAGAAAGTATCTAACCATGAGGGGAGGGTTGAGTTAACCATTAATGGTTTGGAAGACTTTGGGGATAAATTTGTAAGAGTCCTTCCAAATTTGGGGGTACTCAACAAGTTAGTTTGTTAAAGAAATATAACTTTTAATGCATTTAGAAGACTTTCCTCCAAACTTGAGAAGTGACCTCCTCAAACTTAGGGAAAGGACATGTTTAGAGGGATTAAAGATAATTAAGATAGTTTAGAATAATCTAGAAGGCTCTAGAAGAGGTTTAGGAGGCAAGTGGGAGATGTAGGAAAATGCAAGTGAGAGAAAAATAATTTTAATTAAAATAAAATTGCTTTATTTCAACTAAAATAGATGGAACTTGCATAAATACAAGTGGGGGGATTTAATTAAATGTAAATTTAATTAAAAGGAAGAAAGGGGAATTAATTAAATAAAGTAATTTATTTAATTAAAGGCTAGAAAAGGTTTAGGTGAATTTAATTAAATAAATTGAATAATTTATTTAATCAAATAGATGAAAATGAAGAAATTAATTAAATGAGATTTAATTAATAGGGGATTAGGGTTAAAATAAATATTAAATATTTATTTAAGAAAGTGGTTAGATTTATACGTCTACAAATACCTCTATCGGAATAACTTATAGCGAAAGGCAGAATCGATTGTGAAAATCTTCATTGGGATAACTTGTGAAGTCCGGCATACAATTTTTTGGTATGCTAACAGTTAAAACAATCTCGATAAGAACCATCCAAGAAGCATTCGACATAGGTAACCCGAAGATCAAAATCAAGCTGGTGGTTACTTATCGGTATAATCTATCCCTAAATAACATGAATGACATATAGTTTCCGGCAACGACTAGATTATCAGAAAGGTGCCAAACTAAGAGATGTGATGAATGAAGTGAAAAAATGCAACCCTAATATATGATATTTATATGTAAAACATTAAAAGGGGGAGGGGAAGGAATCATAAGATATATATAAAACAGATTTATAAAAATATTATCAGACAAGAATAAATAAAATACAATCAGTGTTCCTTATTCTCTATTGTGATGTAGTAAATTTCTCTTCAGATCAATTCTCTGTGATAACCATTTGAAGAAAGTGGTTGTTATCTTAAATCCTTGTGTGAAGATTCTATGTCATAATTGAAAGTTAGAAAAATATAGAATGCATCTGAGACAAAAGGCGACTATTTGCATTTTATTATAATTGGTGTTTCTGTGAGAGTTAAATTCAATCAGACTAGCTGTAATTGAAGATATTTAATTGTAACATTGAGGGTTAGGTAATTTACAGATCTATCCAAGGGAGGATTTAAAAATTGTCTTTCAAAGTTATAGATAGGGTTTGCAAGTGAATGACTCTATTGTTGGCAATTAACACTCTATTGGTTAGGTTTCATTATGTTGTCATTGATGACAACATGATTTTGGGTTCCGGCTTCATATGGTGTACCGATGGGCACTTCACAGACTCTATACCGACACTGACACTGACAGGATAGAAGATTTCTTTGGTCACCGGCAATGCAGGCCGACATGGTATGGTAAAGATCATCGATATTGGAGGCTGACACATCTTGGATCCGACATTGGCAACTTGGTTTAATGCTTATTCATTTATGCTATGGCCGACATGTAAATATGATATTGTATATATCCTTGTAAGCCGACATAAGGCATAAATTTGTATAGGGTATATTGGAGAGATTGATTAGATCATTATGTATGAATTTAATAAGGGATAGACATGTGGAATGGATATATGGATGTAATGTAATGTGAAATATATCTGAGAGATTATGTATGTAAAGAATTCATTGTAAGGGTTATTCTGGTACTAGGTTTAGGGTTTTAACTGGAACAGACATAGCTTAAATTGAAACTATATTCTGGCATAGGAGATGCTATACTAAGTAGTTCACACTTCTTCGGATTGTTATGTAGTTAGTGAGGCTCCTATTGTGATGAGCATTATGCTCTAGGTTGTAAGCCTTCCTACAAGTGTAGGCCCATCATATATTGTAATTTCTCTTCATATGGCTAGTGAATTGATATTGTGGGTCACAAATCCCACCGCGGTTTTCCTCATTGAGGTTTTCCACGTATAAATCTATGTTATGATTCTCATTTATGTTTTTGGCTTATTAGTTGCATTACTTCTTTCAATTCTATTTTTACCGGTATACCGGTTGGTGTATGAATGTTTTGTTAAGGCTAAAATCTACTATTATGGTATAACACTGATTCACCCCCCCTCTCAGTGTTATTGGGTTTCCAACAATTGGTGTTAGAGCCTTGTACCTTGGACGAAGTTTAATAGCTTGAGGAAGATCCTGAAACTGGAATCATTGAATATGGCTTTGGAGAAGCAACTTGAGATGGCACTTGAAGATTATGATGCTGAAAGATTGAAGAACTTAAAGCTACAAGATGAGTTGAATTCTGCTAAATAATAAATTCTTGTCCTACAAGAGAGACTATCATCTATTCAAGCTAGGAGAAACAAACTTTTGCAAAATTGGGATGATGAAGAGAAAAATGCACTTAAGGAACGATGTCAAAAATTGATTCAGGAGAACAAGGTTATGAAGAATGAAATGCAAACTATAACTATGAGGTTGTCCAAAGATATTGAGGATAGAAAGAAAAATGAAGAAAATCTTGTTCTATCCTTAAAGAACAAATTTAAAGAATGTGGTAGGTTGACTCATGAAAATGAGATATTGAGGTCTAATTTGGTACAATCTCAGAGCAATGAGCAAGAGCTTTAGAGACAAATGACATTACTAAGAGATGAATTAACTGTTGCAAGTGAGTACAAAGAAAAATTCAAGATTAGCTCAGCACAACTTGATGAGTTACTTAAGAGACATGGGTAGATTGGAGATTCCAGTGGACCTGTATTTGAGCAAGGATAGAGTTCCAGTACTGCTAATGAATGTCAAAACCATAAGGCACCAGTAAGGCACATAAATGGTTATAAATTCAATGGTAGATGTTTTGTTTGCAATAAATTTGGCCACATGGCTAGGCAATGTAGAAATAGAGCAAATCAAAACCTTGATTATGCTCCCAGTAAATATTCTAAATGCAATAAAATTGGTCATAAAATAGAAGATTGCATAATGAATGTAAAATTCTATGCTTGTGGAAAATTTGGACATATGGCTAATTGCTACAGGTCAAGCAATTTCACCAGTTTTAGCAAGGCAAGTCAAAAGAACAATGTTACATGCTATGCATGCAATGAAGTTGGACATATTGCTAAGTTTTGTAGAAGCAGAAATCCACCGGTTGGCAATGGAGGATCAAATGATAAAGGCAAAGAGAAGGTTAGTGAAATCCGGCAAGGTCACACTTAGAGATGGGTTAGAAAGACTGAAGAGCAATCATTAGATTGGAATGTACCGGTTACCTATCCGGTAGAAGAGGTTACTCCTGCACCGGTAATTAACGCATCCAGTAACTAAGGCAGATGCCTTAGAGGTAGGCAAATTTCATGGAAGATGACGCATATGCCCCTGGAGGAGATGCTGGAAGATGTTCCAGATACTGGAGGGGATTATATAGTATTGATATATTTAGAGTGAGATCCAGTATCATTCATCGACAATCATTTATGTCAACAAAAAATTAGGGTTTTCTCGATAGATAAAAGGTCGATTACACTTCATTATTATTCACCCAGCATTTAGAGCGAATCCAGAGTGACTTAGTGCAATCAGAAACTATTCAGAGGCGATCAAATTTCATCTTGAGCGATCACACCAACATCTGGAAGTATTTTTTGAAGGTTTTCACCGGTAGTGTTCTAAAGGTATTTTCTTGAATCATGGAATCAAGATCATCTTCTACTCCTATTTTCATTGCAAATCCAACTGTAGTAGAAGTCAAGGACCGCCGCAGGCCAATTTTCAAATGGTATCCACATGTGGCTACCAAGGAAGATTCTATTGGAGCATTTTCTTGTGTCCCAGAGGGAGTGGTATATGTGGAAGATGTTAGGGCCTATATTCATTATCATATAGAGGATTTAGGCACTTCATAGATTAAGGGGATGCATATGAATGAACTCATGGGAGAATCTAGTAAAATCAAACCGGCATATCAACACATTGAAGATCTAGGGTTCATTGATATTTTGGATATTTCGGAGTTCGAGGATGAAATAGTCAGATATGTACTAAGCAGAGTACATGGGGAATTTATATGGTTGGACCAACCCTATTTGATACATATGCTAAAATTATACTTGATGCAGATATAGATAAAGAAGAAAAACCTTGTGGAACAACACAACAAAAGATTTTGGAGGTTGAAACTGAGTTCAACCAGAAGAAGAGGGAAAAACAAAAAGGTAAGGCAAGCAAGTTAGTATAGGAGGTTTCAAAGGACATTAAGGCACTCATTGATGTTGTCCCGAAGAAAGGGAGAAAGAGGAAGGATTTGATAGTTCACATTGAACCTATGACTACAGATTTTGAGTCTGAAGATGAGACACCATTAGCATTCAAAAGGGTTGTGTGAAAGGAACTGGAAGAACCTAAAGTGGAAGCAAAGAAACAACTAGTTAGGAATGTCACCATCAAATTACCTGCACAGAAGACGACACCCAAGGCTACACCATCAGCTAAATCTGGTACTACCAAAAGGAGGACGAAGAGTGACATTGATTTGGCACTAGATACTGGTAATGTAACAATTATTCCACCTAAGACTTGTGTTGAAATTGTAGATGAAATAACTAAGGATGGGATGCTGAAAAATGTTAATTCTTATTATAATACATTTGAAGATAATGAACTGAGAGAGATAGAGGAAGCAGTTCTTATATATTTAGATATCTATAAGAAAACATTAATTGAAATAGAAAATCAAATACCGACAGAGCTATACAACATGTTAGATGCTAGAAGGTTATCTACAATGCAAGAATACAAACACATTAAGATGCAAGAACTTTAAGCTATATGTGTTGCTATAACTCCTGATGAGATGGAAAAGACAATTGAAGCTGTAGATAGGAAGGTATTCAACAACAAGCATAGAATAACTAACCTAATGTTAGGAAGGATGGATGGGATAATAAAGGAAACATAGAAGGGTTGGATAAGTTTTTTGGGAGAGCATAGAGGATTCTTCACTTCATCGGAGATAAAGACTGACACTGTAGATACACTGATTGAAGGGAAAGGTAAGGAATTATGGGTACTCCACCCTCAGTTTTGAAGAATACCAAGATAGTGGCGGTAGTGGAGGAGTTCTTTCATGGAGCTGGCCAGATTTGGGATTATGTCCCTAAGATTGTGGATGCAGGGATGACTGATGAGTTTGCAGCACTCTTCGCAGCGTGGGTGGTGGCTAGGATATCTGATCCAACTGAGATGATTCCAACATTTGATGATGATGATGAGGTAGAGGTTGGAGGTGGGGATAGAGGGGGTAGTGATAGCGGGGCGACAGTGGAGGAGTTCTTTCATGGAGCCAGGCAGATTTGGGATTATGCCCTTGAGATCGTGGATGCAGGGATGACTGATGAGTTTGCAGCACTCTTCGCAGCATGGGCGGTGGCTAGGATATCTGATCCAGCTAAGATGATTCCAGCGTTTGATAATTAAAGTGTGTATATATTGTCACTAATATTCTTATGTTGAGCTTTAGGTAGTGATCGGTGCTACACATAGACTCATCACTACCATTGGATAGAGAATTATCACTTGACATGCCTTACACCACATTTTCCTTGTCAAATTTTGGTCATCAAACTAAACAAGATTCAATAATGCAAAAGCATCATGGGTGTTTGTGGAGTCCTCATCTCCTCAAATTTTGTTTTCTTTCTATCAAATTTAGTTCAATGTACCATCCACAAATTGATGGTTAGGGCGAAGTTGTCAACAAAAGTTTTGGTAATTTACCACAGTGTTTGATTGTGACAAACCAAATAAGTGAGCCCCTTGAAGCAGAATTTCCCTACAATAATTGAGAAAACAGGAGTGTGGGAAATAGGCCACAAAGATAGTGCAAATTTGGTAAGAAAAAGTGTTGTAGCTAGATATTTTGCAGAGTATATTAGCGATTTTCACAAAGAAGTGAAGGGGGAGTTAGAAGAAAGTAACTCATAGTATAAGAGCTATGTTGATACGCATAGAAGGGAAACCTAATTTCATAAATTACTAAATTGGTGTGGGTTCATCTAAGAAAAGAGAGGTTTCCACGTGGAACCTCTAATAAGCTAAAATGGAAGAAGATAGGTCCATGTAGGATCTTAAGCAAGTTTTAAATGTTAGTACATGGAGAAGATGGGTCCATGTAGGATAATAAGCTAAAATGGAAGAAGATAGGTCCATGAAGAAGATAGGATATTAAATGTTAGTGACTTCTATAAATATTATGAGGGAGAGACCAATAAGAAAAAAAATCTACCAACAAATGCATTTCCTAATCCAATGTGGGTTAATTAGTTATTTAACAAGAAATCTGAAGGGGTGGATGTCATCATTGGTTCTAGAGTTGCAAAGAAGACATGTGGAAAATAGTACATGGAGTATTTGGTTTGATGGAAGGACAAACTAGCTATGGAGGCATCTTGGTTCATGACTAATGAGCTAGCTATGTACGAAATCCTAGTTCCAAAGTGGCCCAAATGTTCATGAGTTCACACTAATGGAACATTTCTTCTATATCAGGAGTATGATGCAGGATCATCCTGGGTGTTGGTGCAATCCTCATGTCCTTAAATTTTGTTTTCTTTATTTCAATTTTAATAAGCTTGAAGACATCCTAACTTGGTTCTCTAGGTTTTCTTCTTTCACAAAGTTACACAAAGTTCTTCAACCATCTAACTTGGTTTTAAAACTTAGTTTGAGAGCCAATGAAGTTATTTTAACTCATCTCGGACCTAATAGGATTTTCAAAACAATGGTGGAAAACTTGTGACTGAACTAGTTCACTTTCCTAATAGGTTTCCCAATGAGGTTCAAAATTCGACAATATTTCTGACAAGTGATTAGTTGTTCTTAGCGGTCCTTCAAAATTTGAAGGAGGTTTCATAACTTGGTTTGTAGATCAAAGAGGTTCATAAATCGACATTCTTTCTAACAAATGATTTACTTATTCTTTAAGCTCCTTCAGAACTCAAAGGATGTTCCATAATCTGGTTGAGAACTCGATGAGGTTCTTGATTTTGGTTTGCAAACTAAAAGTATTTCATGAACAAATGATTTGTTAAAGGCAAACATTTTAGGGAGTTTTAGAACTCATTTTAGGACCTAATAAGGTTATTCTAACCTGTTCAACTACATATACGCATTCATATTTTTCAAAGATGCCCATGAAAGAAGGTAAAAGGAGGGCTTTTTTCCTTCTGCCACATGTCAATGTCTAGATGACCATTGAACTCCCATATTATTGTATATAAATTAAATCTACCAATAGTTGGGATAGTAGTGATAGATAGAGGGAAGAGAAATCAAAGAGTTGCTAATAGAGAAGAAAAAAAAGTTAACAATTATCGATTGGAAGGAAGAAGGGTTGTGATCGAGGGAGATTGAGATCGAGATTAGAAGGATTTGGAAGTTGTGGAGATTGGAACACTTGAACTTTGACTAATTTCAAATATTATTGTAAATCTTCTATTATTAAATTGTAAATCTCTCAATAAAGGACGTCATATTTTTGTTGTTGTGCACTGAATTTCTTGTTTGTTTTTTTTTTTTGTTGTGTGTTTGGGATTATCTCTAGGCACAAATGCTCCAAGTACTATCGAACCAAGGTTTAAATTGAAGGCATCAAAACCACAAAGTTCTAAAGGTGATTTTTGTTGTGGGTAAATGGAGGAAGACAAAGGGCCTTCAACTGCAAATAAAATTTGTATGATGCCACATAGACGATGTGGTAGAGGAAGAGGAGCACCCAAAGGTGCAAACCTTGTCATGATGTAAACACTAAGGAGAATAATTGCCAGGCTTGAAGCCATTGAAATATCACAACATAAATTTTTTATGTTGAATACATAAGTGATGATGAAGAAGAAGACTAGGTTAGTGAAGCATAAGAAGAAAACCAACCTGGGATCAATCAAGGAGGAAAGAGGTTTATTCAGGCCATTACTAGAGTAAACACCAAACGCTATTTTGAACCTCCAAGCTATAATGGTAACTTCAATATAGATGAATTGTTGGATTCAATCTCCAAGATGGAGAAATTTTTTGATTTTGAAGGTACAGAAAGGTGAAGTATGCATGTACAAAATTGAAAGGTCACGTGCCCCTATGGTGAGATAATTTGTAGATATACAAAAAAATAATATGCAAAGAGAAGATCAGATCATGGAATATGATGGTAACAAAATAAGGATTTTTTTTTGCCAACAGAGTATCACATAAGATTATTTTGGAAATCCTAGAATTTGAAGTAGATAGCTCGACAATTGTTAAATAATACATAAATGAATTTTACCAATTGAGTATACAAGTAGGCCACACTGAAGATGATGTAGAGCAAGGTTCCAAGTATTTAATTAATCTATGCATGTCAATTTAGCATGAAATAAGATTTTTTAGATTGCATAACATAGAAGAGGCTCATCAATGTGCTTTGAAGGCTAAAGAGAAGTTGAATAGAAAAAAAACAAAGCAATAACAGATGAAGAGGCAAAAATGCATGTGGTAGAGGAAAAAATAATGGTGGAAGAGGTTGTACTATCAAACAAGATGAAGATGGTACCTCTCATATGAGTTCCTATAGTCAAGAAATGGGAGGTAGAGGTGAATCCTTCAAAGTAAAAATAAAATTTGGAAGAGGAAGAGGTAGAGGATTCACTAGGACATGTTACCAATGTGGTGAAGATGGGAATAGAGCTTTTGAATGCCCACAAACCCTCCAATGTTGGTAAAGGAAAGGAGGCCAAAGTGTATGTGGATAGAGCTGAGGATGAAGTTGTGGAAATCTCAAAGAATGGGGAGGATCTAGAGGATGGAGAGTTGTTAATGTTGAGATGAAGTTTGTTAAATCTAGAGAAAGCAAAATTTTAACCATTCCAAAGGAGATTTTTTTCAAAACACTATGCAAGTCGAGGAAAAATGTTGCAAAGTGATTATGCATAGTGGCAACACAAACAATATTCTGTCTAAAGAGATGGTAAATAAAAAATTGAAGCTAAAAAGGATAAAACACCTCAACCCGTATAGAGTCTTGTGGTTACAGAAAGAGCATCAATTGATGGTGAGAGAACAATGTTTAGTCAATTTCCAGATTGGTAATCATAACGATGAAATATTATTCGATGTAATGTCAATGGATGCATGCCACATCATATTGGGTAGGTTGTGGCAATATGACAGGTGAGATATTCATGATGGAAAGAACAACACATACACCATCAATAAGGCTAGACAAGAGTTTGTTTTGAACCCCATAAGGATAAAGAAGAAGATGTGGAAGGTAGTTCGTGAGTGTGTTTGGTTTCAGGGAAGGAATTATTGAAGGACTTGAAGAGAAGGTAGTTTTTTTTTTCTTTTGTTTCTATGCCACAAAACATGACTGCAGAAAGGAGGAAAAGCTAATGGTGAATTTGAAAAACTGTGAATTTATGAAAAAGGGGTTGGTCCATTTGGGATTTGTAATTTCAGAAGAAGGGTTACAAATGGACCCTAAAAAGGTGAAAGCCATCGTTGATTGGCCATCTCCAAGGAATATGTTTAAAGCTCATAGTTTTTATGGGTTAGTGAGATTCTATAGGAAGTTCTTCAGGAGTTTCAGTGTGATATGTGATCCCGTAACTGAAACAATGAAAAGAGTGAGGAAAGAATTCAAGTGGGGTGATCCCACAATGGTGGGTTACATTTTTTTTGTATATTCTATTTTTTTTTGCTAAAATCACATATTTTTTAGAAAATATAATGATTTAAGGCTTGAGAGGTCCTATTTGAAGGAATTAATTAAAGAGGGTTAGATCAAAGCCTCTTAGATCAATCTCCCTTTAAAATAGTCACTCTACTTTTAAATTATATCTGCAATGTGGTCTCCTTTGCACCTATCAAAATGCTGACAACAATCCACTTTTACATTATCTTTTAGGGGGTCAAATGAATTCATCTAGAAGTTTTATTTTATAAAATTTGGTCCCTATTATAAGCTTTCAAAAAAAGTATAATTTTGAATATATTTAATTTCATTAATATCTTTCTTTTTTTATTTCTTATGAATTTAGGATTTTCATCAAACATTAAGGTCTTTATTTCACACATGTGGAAAAATGAAAAATAGAGAATAAAATTGTAAAAGTATATTTCCCCTAACTATTGATATCTTCATTTCAACACAAGAAGAAGAAGTTAATTCAAATGCATACAAAAGTCACAAACTATATGTTATGGGTATTGATTAGTCATATTACTAATATACTAACGAACTAACAGGAACAAAGTGAAACAAAATACATCTCTATCCAAATTAAAATTATTCTGACTTCAAAAATTAGCTAAAAAACATATATGCAACAAAAATTTATAAAGAAATTTCCATAGAGTAGATATTGATGTGAAAAATCTATATTTTAAAAATTAGAATTATACTTGCTATAAAAAAAATGTTATGCATTACATAGTAAATGTCACTTTTGAAAAATATTGATTACTGTAAAAATTAAGTTATTAAAAGTTACGTAAAAATATGTACAATTTATTTCTAATTTTTTTTAAACAAATTTAGAATCTACACAAAAATCTTCACAAATCAATAGTTTACATCACCTTCAAATTCTTAATTGTTTAGTTGTTATAAATGTTAGGAAGTGAAAATCTGATGCAAAATGTTGATTTCTATGTCAAGTTTGGCCAAAAAGTGTAATCCACTATTGTGGGATCACCTAGTGGATCACTTATTTGTATCTAAATTTTAATTGCGAGACAAAAGCTACTTATGACATTTTTTTCTCTATTTTGTATATTCCATAGAGAGTAAAAGATGAAGAATAAACCTACACGATCACATGTGTATAGCTTCCACCACTTTATATGGACCTTCTTTGAAAAACTTCAGTATCTCAAAAACATAAGGTCCACCACTCATATGGACCTTCTTTCATATCCTTTGATATCTTAATATTTACTTTGCATGCATGTTTCTGAGTGCTACATGTATATTTCAAGATGCACGATCATTTATAATTTGCATGCACCTCAAAGTGGAGGCAAACTGTCAATTAGTTCTTGCTAAATTTTATGTTGTTTATGGGGAAATGTCTTGATACATGTATATATAAATAAATAACATAATATTACGTGAATTTGTGTGCATTCTCTTAGTTTATACATATAGCCCTCAAATTATCCTTATAAGAACATATTCTAAAACATTCACCTAATATTTATATTCATCACACTTATCCATACACATATCCAAATATAGCCATTATATGTACTTGTATTTGATCATTTATTTATTTATTTTTATCTAAGGTTATTTATATAGTTTTAGAGTTGACTGAATGATTGTAAAATTGACCCCCATATCTTTTAAATTCAAATTTGGTTGAGTTTCCCTTTTACTTTCTTACCTTGATTAAATTTAATTACATATGTTTTATGAAATGTGATGTTATATGCTAGTATTTAAAGATATTCATAAACATTTATTTTAATCATTATGAATTCACAAGTCCATTCTTGTTCTAGAGTATTAGGAGTAATTATAATGACAAATTTTGATTTGATGGATTAAAGAAACATGAACCTTATCATGTTCTTAAGTTTTTAGAGGGTTGACTTGGGATAATATATTCCCTTCCACCAATAGTAATAATCCTCCAAAGGTATTTTTAAATAATACTAATCTTCAAATATTTAAAAAGACATCCTCCATCATGGACCCTAGTTTGTTTTGTCATCCTTGCTTATTTTTCAACCATAGTGGCGATACTTTACTATCTCAGATTACAAGAAGCCCAAGTTCCCAGTCTTGATTGAGTTCCCTAGTCTCCCTTTGTCATGTTGGTCATTTTTGCAAACCATTTTTTAGTCTATTAGCAAGGTAGTTTGCATGGAACCTGAGTGCTTTTTCCTTGCCAGTCCCCAAAAAAGGGTTTGTGTGGAGATAGATTTGTCTCGATACCTCAAGGACACTATTGAAATTTAGATGGGAGGTCCATGCTACTCTCCACGAGTGATCTATTTGAACCTTCCTAATACATGCTATCGGTGCCAATCCTCTGAGCATAAAATTAGGGATTTTCCTTTGGCCACCCCGAGGGTTAAAAATTCACCCAAGGAGTTTACCCCTCCATGCTCCTTCGAGGCTGCTAAGAATGAGGATGGATGGACTATAGTGGTTTTCAAAGGAAAGAGTTATTCAGTTGCTTCTTAGAAGCAATCTAATTCTACATCTTTGCAACCGCAATCACAAGAGCCAAATCAACTATTGTCAAAACCCATGGCACAACCATAGTTGCAAGATATTTTAAACTCTAGTTCTCAAGGGAAAATTTTGGCTACTAAGAGTGCTTCATTCCTTGTGTGGTTTTGCATTCCCTAGGCCGCCTCAATTTTGTCAACTAAGTCATCTTCTTTGTGCCACTCTTGCATCCCTTATTGGTGGAAAGTGGATGGCAACGAGGTTCCAAAAAAAAAAAAGGTAGTCCTTAGATATTCCTACCCTAGCTTCCAATTAGCCTCTAATTTCTTGAAGAATAGCTTCTCCTCTCTCGAGGACAAGGATGACATGCAATATTTTGAATCATGAATTTCATGTCATGGAATGTTCGAGGTCTAGCTAACCTCGCAGGGAATTATTCCGTGTGGGATACTCAACAAAAAATTCTTGGTATTGATGTCTTTTTCCTTCATGAGATTAAAATTGCAACTTTCATGTTGACTGTTGCATGTCATGTGATTTGGCCAAATAGCCTTGTTTTTGTTTCAAAACACAAAGCTAGTTGAGGAGGTGTTGTTACCCTCATCTTTCCATGTTGGAATTCCTCCATTGTGGCTATGGGTCGGATCCCATTTAGCAACTCGTGTGGATCCTCATGTTAGCTGATAATAATTCCTTTGGGATCATTAATATTTATGATCCCAATAATATTGTTGAAAGATCTCATCTTTGGTGGTGGATAGTTGATTCTTTGCCATCAACCACTTGGGTTTTGTATGGGGACTTTAATATGGTTGAGGTGGCCTCCGATAAAGAAGGTTCTTACCTTTCTGTTGGACAAATGGTGAAAGAGGCATAGTTTTATATGTGTAATAAATTGGGTCTTTTTGACCCCATTGCCAACTACCACCCTCATGGTGTCTAGTACACTTGGAGTAACTACAGGGATAGTCCTAACAAAATTTTCAAATGGCTTGATCGTGCTATGATCTTGGCTCAATCTTTTTTCTCTTTTAGGAAAAATCAAGATCTATCAATTTACCTCTCCCATAGGTAACCTTGTTAGACCACTATCCCATCAAGTTCAATATCAAATGGCAAGTGGGTCGTGTATGACTATCAAATACTCAATTTTTATAAACACTTAATTATTTAATCAACCACCCATGATGACCCACATTCAAAGGGTTTGGAATCTTGATATTCGACCCACTCAACCTAGTGGTTGGCTTACATGGTGGAATGATGTCACCCAATGCCCAACTCATTTTCATTGCATTTATGGCAAGCAATTGGTCATGTACCACCAATGGTCCTATTAGGTGACCACCATGGATTTGTACAATGCCATAGAGGCTCTAGTAGTCAACCCTTTCTACTCTAAGTTTTAGGTCTAGGTTGCTCAGCTTCACCACTAGAAGTAGTTTGTTGATATCTATGCTACATGTGGATCTCAAATTAAATCCAAATTGCATTAGCTTAAAGTGGGGGATTGTGTTTCTAAAGAGTTTTTCTTGGCTCTTAGTGGACTTCACTCCTCACCTAGCATCAAACACATCAAGGATGGTCAAACGATGCTTCCCAAGCAATTGAATAGTATTCAATCTTTTGTCAGGCGTTATGAAAAGGTGTTCACAATGTAGGAAAATTCTCCTAAGAGAGATCAAGCCTTCCTAGAATGTCTCTCTATTGTTCCTTCATGACTTTCTAATTCTCAAAAGGTGTTTTGTGATCAAATGCTTACCCTTGAGGATCTCAAGGAGGCCATGTTTTCCATGGTGGATAATAAATCACCTAGCTGCAATGGCTTCCCTTACGAGTTCTATAAGGTCGTATGGCCCTGTGTTGGCCCAGACCTACACAAATTTTACTTGCAATCCTTTTATTCGCAATCTCTTGGCTAGCTCATCAACAAGGGAAACATTAAATTCGTACCCAAGGTAGAGGACTTAGAAGACATTTGCATCTAGCATCCTATTACTATGCTCAATGTCTTGTAAAAAATTATTGCCAAAGGCTTGGACCTCAAGATTTGCCATCTTCTCTCACAAATTGTTCATCTTGAGCGAACTGGTTTCATTAAATCTAGGTTTATCTTGGATAACATCATTGTTGTTTGGGAAGGCATGGAATGGGCTTGTCACTTTAAACAAAATGTCATTTTTGTTAAAATTGAATTTTCTTTAAGGCATATGACTGCATTGAATGGCCCTTTGTTCTTATGATGCTCAAAGATTTAGGGTTTGTTCCCTACTTCATTCAATCTGTGCAAATGATTTTTGGAGAAGCCTCAACTTACATTACCATCAATGGGTGACAATCTTTGGCTTTTTGCTTGTTTAGGTCCATTTCCTTGTCTAAGTCACCTTCTCAACTTGTCAATGGCCATTTTGCATATGATTATATGATTATTTTCTCACCTTGATTACAAATGAGCATAATGTCTAGGCGGCCCTTCAATGCCTTGACACCTTCTTTTTGGCTTCCAGTTCAGTGATTCAATGGCACCAAACCTAGTGTTACAGGTAATCGTTTCTCTCAACTCCTCCTTAGATTCTCCAATATGGGTGGAAATGAATTCAACATGGGGAAATCTTTCAATTTCTGGGCATTCCTTTTGGCTTACAAGGATCCATTGTGGACATTTGGAATGCGGTTCTTGATCAAATTAAGAAGAAACTTCCTTCTAGATTACTAGGCCACTTTTGTTGGCTGAATTCCAGATCTATTCCAAAGTGTTGGTTTTCACTCATGTTTATTACTTCTCTTGTTTGGCACCTTCAAAGTCTTTATACAACAAATTGGAAAATCTCCTACGAGAATTTTTGTGAACCTTGAGAGCTGATCGCCATGGTTTTCACTAGGTCAATTGGGATTATTATTGTCTCCCCAGGGAGTCCAAAGGTGTTGGTTTACTCTCCACCCAAAAACAAGGTCTTGCCTTCGAAGGGAAAATAGGCATCCCAAAAAAGCCATCTGAGATCAATATATGTGCATCCACCATCAATTACAAACACACACTACTATGCCATAAAGCAGAATCACGCACAATTTATTTCCCACATTAACCGTTAGAGGAATGTGATTACAATATGAGATCTTGCCAAATCAAATAAAAGCTTCAATAGCATGCATAGATTTAGATTCAACAACATAGAACCATAAAACAAAAGAAAAAGGCAAAAGAATAGAACATAGATTTACCGTGGGGAAAACCCTTTTAGGTAAAAAACCCCACACTCCAAAACCAAAGAGTCATTGTATTACTCAACAACAAAATATAATTACAATACAATATTCAGGATCTAGGCCTTTACATGCAGATTTACACCCTGCTCCATCCTAGTGAAAATCCAACATCATAACCCTTGGAATAATGAACTCCTCTCCTCTCTCATAAATTAGCTAAGGCGTCAACATATATATAGGTCTCAACACAAAGAGGTAGGTGCCCATGGTTTGAAAAACCATCTTCAACACCTAAGAGGTAAGTTGTGTCATAAACAATATCTTGCTAATCCCATGACATGTTGCTCATAGCAACTTCTAGGGCAATAGTTCACCTATCTCATCCATAACAGTCATATTGCCAAATACTATTTAAGTACAACATGGTAATTATTATGACCAGAAATAGGCACCTTCCTTACCTCACACCACTTGTCAAAAGTGAACTCTACCACAAATGCCAATAGCTAAAATACAACTCCGATACATAATAGAAGCTGAAAACTAAGACTCTTTAGTCAACGTAGGAAATTACCAAATCAATTTCCACTCCAACATAACATCTTCCAAGTGGTGCCAACTTCCTAGAAAATAAGGAATATGTCATCTCATCACCTACCATGTAGGATGCCACCTCACCAAGAGGTCCTACATAGTGAATGACAACATAGGAAGTTTATAACCTAAGATAAATCAATTAGGAAACAATTAATTAAATAATTCAACATGTTAGAACTCTTAAGATTGAGACACCTTAATCCCAACAGCCTAATGTACCAAATGGGTTATTTGTGCCATCTTTGACAATGAGGCCTAGAAAATTCTTCTCAAGTATTCTATTTCTTCAAGTTATCTAGCTCATAGGTCAGACTGAAAGGGGATTGATTTTCAAATCCTTCTTTTAATTAAAGAGGTCATGCATATTCAAGGTAATTTTGTTGCTAAGAGCATTTGGCGGGCCCGGGAAGCTATTAAGCCTTGGCTTTGCTGGGATGGGCCAATTTAAAATATCGCCTTTCTTTCAATCAACATAATAAATTTGGTGGTTGCCCCTCATTCAGGTTCAAGGGCTCCCTCTAGCCCACATTCTTGGACTTTGTGCCTTACACTTTCACAAGCATGGTATTTGCACTCCTCAGGATCTTATTTCTAGAGCTACCATGAATCTCCGCTCTTGGGAAGATGTGCATGCCCAATTTCACCTCAGCCAACCAGATCGACAATTTTTTAATCTCGTTGTGTCAGCCCTACCTCTGAATATGCTTCATAAGTTAGGCATCCACTTGGTCAAGCCATGGTGAAAGGATTGGCGACAGTTTTCCAACACCTCCTTCTGTTACTACAAGCCTGGGTTGGGCTATCATTGGCTTGTTCCACATCTGCCTATGGTTGCAACCTTGAATCTCTAATTGCATTTGTAATCCTCTCAGTCTATGTGACGTTGCAAGTTTCACACTATTTGGTTTGCTATTGTTGCACCTAAGCTAGTCCATTTTGCTTGGTGTATTCTTTTTCAAGGCTTGTTGTTGGGCTCTTGCCTATGGCATCTAGGTGTGCTAGACCCCCGCTGCCCATTTTGACGGCAACCCAAGTCTTTCATTCACCTCTTTCGGTATTACAAAAGAGCCCAACAATTGTGGACATGGTATTCATGATTTTTTTCGACTCTTTTAGCCTAAGCCTTTTTCTTGGCATATGATCTCATTGGGTGATATGCTAACCTACAACTATGACATATCATGTCTAGATCAAGATATGCTAAGTTGTATGAAGTTTATAAGATAACCCTAGATCATACTTAGCAAAGTTGATTTTCCTTTACAGTTATATAAAATATTTATAATTATTATTTTCATAGTATAATAATAATTATATATAGATTTCGAAATATTTTAACAAACTCAAAATTTATCTAAAGTTTTCATATATCTGTTCATAATAAATTTAAAGTTCCTTTCAATTATATAAATTAATCAATTTAATTTTTACTTCAAAATAAAAATCATCTTATTTATAGAACATTTTTACCATCATAATTTATGTAATTTGATAATATTGTTTACGATATTTATTAATTCTTAATACTTCATAAATAACGTTAACATTAATTTAATAAAATAAATAAGAAAAAAACGAGAATAATTAAAATTTAGATTATTCTCTATTTTTAACTCATAACTAAAAAGATATGAGCTTAAATTCATAGTCTAAATTAAATTAAAAAATAATTCAAACTAGTATAAAACCTTGCATCAAATAAATATATAATGCACATCTTTCAATAAAAATATGAGCAAAGCATGATGCAATGCATCTCTTTCAATTACTCATTATTAAATTTGTTCTTTCCACATGGGATGATCTTCAATCCATATATATACTCTCATATTCATTGTGACAAAAGCCTGAGACAATGCATCTCTTTCTCTGACTCATTCTAAAGTCTGTTCTTGTTCCACATGGCATGAGCTTCCACATTGATTATAGAATAATATTGCAATTTAGAACCAAAGTCAACTATTCATGCAATTTGGAATCAACTAAGAACAGTAACGTTACGTGTTCGAATCTGATAAGTACCATCTGGGCTTGATAATTAATACTCTGAACCAGTGATAGGCAAAGGAACGTAAACCTGGGACTTGTCACACAAAACACTTTAGAATAAAGCCTGAGTTTTATATATTTTTCAACAAATCTGGAAGTTTATTGGGTCTAAATTGAAATCTATTAAAAAATCCACTAATACAATACATTTTATGAAACTCCACTAATAAATAATATACATTTTCTGAAACTTCAACTTCATATTGCGCAGCAGGTAATAGACATTAGAATTCTTAATTGATCTTATGGGTCAGAGTCACATGAGAATCGCCAACTCAACACAAGTTTGAAATCTTCCTTTTCTATTGAATGAACACCTGGATAAATCCAATATATGATTATGTCAGCAACATATCATAGGTTTTGTATGTTAAGATTGTAGTTTAAGTAACATAATATAAGTTTTGACTTGTTTAGGTGGTTCATCTAAAATCATATTAACCTCTTTAATAGGACCCATCTATTAGTCTGATTTCACATGTATCATTAGAAAAGATGTTTCTAATATTCAAAAAATTTAGTTTAAACGGCATATTGTAAGTTTAACCATATTTCTAATATTTAGAGAGAATTTAAAAATGCGGTTATCAATGAACTCAAAACCACTTGTGAAGATGGTTTGTTTTCTATTTATAATGGTTTTCAGCAAACTCAAAACCAAGTTATTGATGGAGGCTTATAACATTTTATGAGCTACATTATTTGTCATGCCCCGCCATGAGGCCCGGAGGACAAAACGATAATAAACAATAAAAATGCGAATAATTTTTTTTTCTTTTTTTTTAATAAAAAAAGTAGAAATAAACTATACGTTACAATGGGCATCATGAAGATACAAGAAGAAGATATCAAGATCATAAACATCATGCAAGTGTCCTCAAGGCCCCACAACGATGCAACACAATGTTGAACATCATCCAAAATATCCAATAAAGAACTGTTATACAAAGAAAAACATAGATCATTTACATAGGTACATGATTCTCATTACATTGCTGAAGAATATACATATGAACATCAAATACATCACAATGGATCCTCAAGATACAAATCTCCAAGTGTCCCGTAATGGGATGATTACATGAATTGGTACACTAGTAACAATCTTCAATCTTTTCACGAGCCTCCTCGAACATGCAGCTGAAGGAGCCAAAACCCAATGGGTGTGAATAGCACCCCACCCAATCATGTGGTACCATAAGGTCCACCCCCCATGCTAGGAGGTATCAGCCAAACCCACAAGGCAGAAGCAAAACATACAAGGGTACCAAACAAGAACCACAAAAGAATCCACAAAGCTTTACTCACAAGTGACACTCAAGAGAATCCACAAGACATAGTACACAAGGGCTCACAAGAGAATCAACACTATAAAATCTACAAGAGGCTCACCACTGTAATGTCAAAAGAGACATCAAAGTCAATAACCCACTTCTAGAGGCCCATAGCAATCCACCAAAAGGATAAACCAGCATAAAATTATCCAACCACTTTCAAAGTTCCAAAAAAACAATCCACAGTTGGAATCAAAAGATGCAAGTTACTACTAGGTAGCAATAGGGAAGAGTGTCATCACTAGGTTGTCATGAGTTACCCTGGTAGGTCTTCACTAGGTCCCAACCCCCATCCTGGGTTACCTTGGTAACCTTTCCCAACCCTCGACCCCCATACAACACTATTGGACCACACCAACCTTTCGAAGGGACAAGATTGGTGGAAGTCATTCCAGACCCTTCTCTACTTACCTCAGTCTTGTACAAGCTCCTGAACGTAAGAGAGGCAACAAGAATGAATATTTATTAGTGTTATCTAACTACCACCCAAGTTCATTATTTTATATTATCACTTGATTACAAAACTCTTATTGAGTTACCCTAGCAACCACTTTGGGTCTCGGCCCCCAATGAAAGCCACTCCCCCAAAATTGCACCTAGGAATACAAGTAACACCACGAATCAAACCGGAAAACACAAGAGGGTGTTTCACCAAGGTACCATAGAAAGGTTTGAATCTCTTGCTAGAATAAGATAACATACAAGGAGAATCCAGGGTAGGCTAGGAAAGACCATCTAGCTTCCAAAACAAACAAGACTAGAACAAATTTCACCAAAAGAGAAACATGACTATACAATATAGAATCCTCAAACTTCCTTCCTAAGCCTTTGGAAATCAAACACATAAAACCACACATCTGAATATCCCCGCAATGAAGGACAAGATCCAATAGAAAAAGCAAGGACTCATGAAGCCACAAACAAGAGAGTTCATTCGATTCTACCAAAGAGTTTGTAATAACACATAAATATCACAAAGTTCTAAATCAACATTGAATTCATTAATTCCATTAGCCCCTTTTACTGACATCAATTTATATCACAAACATTGTAATCCATTCCTACTAATTGCTCTGAATATATTTGATCAATTGCATATTAAAATATGATTATCCAAGTTCACAAGAAAACATATATATATTTCCTAAATAGAACTTGATGCTCTGCAAAAAGGATTAGAAAATCTGTTTGATGGCAACACACACAAGAGCACAAGAAACAAACGTTAGTGTTAGCAACAAAAGATTATCCTAAACAGGCATATCAAGAGAGATATTAAGCATGAAATAGAAAGCATATAAACATAAAATGAAATAGCTAATCAAGATGCTCATAGTTGCTCCTCCCTTGTTCCTCTCCTCTCCAAGTCCCAAATGAGTGTAGCTCTCAGCAGCTTTTTGCACTATGGATGCTTATGGAGGATTGAGATTTAATACTAAGCTTCAAATATGAAATGAAAAGCTAAATACTATGCTAGAGTAGATAGTGATGCTATGAAAAAGCTCTATGCTAATGCCAGTATAACAACAATACTCTAAAATGCTTCCTCCTTTGCTTGAGGAGAAGGGTTCTATTTATAGAAGAAATGGGGAAATGAAGAGTTAAGATTGAATGGTTTAATCAAGGGCCAAGCTTGAAAGTTGGGGATCCATGTGCACAATTGGCACCAATAAAATGGTGACAAGTGTCAACATAGGATTGGGTTGAGAGAAGAGGTTGGAGGCATTAAAGGCCTGAGAAGACCTCATGGTTATCTAGAAGGTAAGGGTCAAGTCTAAATTAAGATTACCCATTGGATTAAGAGTTAATCCAAGGATAAACCTTTGTGCAAATGTTTAAGAGATAATCATGGTCAAAGCATTAATGGCCTGATGAGACCTTTGGGTTGGGTAGAGGTTGAGTCAAAACAAATGTTTTAACCATGTGGGAGGGTTGAATTAACCATTAATGGTTATTGGAGACTTTGGGGATTAAGTGGTTGAAGGTTGGAAGCTTTCAAAGGTTATCCAAGACTTTGAGGGTTAATTTGTTGAACACACAAAGCATTAATTGCTTTTCAAAGACTTTGGAGTCTTTGAGAAGTGACTCCAATTTGCTTAGGAATGTGACAATATTTAGGGGATGGATTAGGCTAATTAGGAAGGGTTTAGAAGAATCTAGAAGGGGTTTAGGCATACAAGTGGATTTTGTAGGAAAATGCAAGTGGGAGAAATTTTGGTATTTTCAATTAAAATAAAATCATTTATTTCAATTAAATGGTGTAATTTGCATTTGGATAAATATTCAAATAAATATTAATTTATTTAAATGAGAAAAATGAAGATAAAGCATTTAAAATGCTTGAAGACTTTGAGGGAAACCATTAAAGGCTTGAAGACTTTAAGGAAAACCATTAAAGTCTTAAGAAGACTATAGAAGGAAGCCATCAAGTTTGAAGACTTTAAAGCCATCAAGTTTGACTACTTTAAGGGAAACCATTAAAGGTTTCAAGTGGGTGAGGATAAATAGGATTTTAAATAAATAATTTATTTAAAATAGTTGTGCAACTTGCTTTTGTAGGAAAATACAAGTGGGTGGAGGATAAAGGTGATTTAAATAAATTATTTATTTAAAATAATTGTGCAATTTGCATTTGTAGGAAAATGCAAGTGGGTGGAGGATAAAGGTGATTTAAATAAATGATTTATTTATTTAAATGTGAGAGGTGGGATTTTGGGGGATTTAAATAAATATTAATTTATTTAAATGTGAGAGAATATTTAATTAAACAAATATGATTTATTTATTTAATTAATGGTATGAATTTGGTTAAGTGAATTAAATCAAATAAATTGAATAATTTATTTAATTAATAGGAGAAGAGGGTTAAGATGAATTAATTAAATATTAATTTAATTAATTATTAATTGATGGTTAAATAATCAAATAAATACTAAGTATTCATTTAATTAAGTGGACAGATTTATGTGACTACAGAACTTAACCACATGATTAGTAAATAATAAGAAATAACATCTGAGTAAACCTAAATACCTTTACTTTCTCATGAACATATCTAGTTTTCCACGCATATAATTATTCTGATAACTAATCGCTATACTGAAATCTATTAACTAAACTATCTAATTTGTTCCTTAATACTATTTAACAATGCCTATCTATATTTATCCTAAATATAACTATTATTATCCCTTCCCTATCTCATCAAGAAACTACTTTATCCAATTTATGAATATGACATATTTATCTAACCAATGACCAATCAAAATACGGCGAACTAACAATAAAGTGAGGTCCTGCAAGTCGATTACTAATGACTGATACACAAATAACCAAAACACCCCAAGGGAAACGATTAAGGAGTTGATACTCTAATAAACCATAGCACCCCGATAAAGGTCGGTTTCAAAAAAAAATAAAGAGATGCAGCGATTTATATAGAATTGATATAACATTGCATAAGGCATTACTGAATGAAAGAAGAAGGGACGCAATCAGACGGAGGATACAGGGAGTACTTCGGCAAGAAGTAACAAGAACACAGGAACCCGATACAAAACAAAGTGTAGAGAAAGAAAACCATTAAATAGAACCCAAAACTCAAGTAGCCGGTTGACCCAGATGAAACAGTTCCTCAACACACATGGAAAATACAAACGTATAACACGCTATCGATACGTATAATTACATATATTTTTTGGAATGCCAAAGTAACAACATAATCTAATTCGCTAAAAGGAAAGGTACCTGGATTAAATCGGTGAACACAGGATCTGCCTTAATGCATGATGGCACAGGCAGTCAAAAGAAAACACAAGAACAATCTGATGTACATAGGAAGATGCAACTCATGCCCCAATGCTATGCATACGCAACCAAAGGACATACGGAATCAAGGCATGAATCGGTAGTCACAGAATATCAATTAAATGAAACAGAGGATGGAAGCTATCTAAAGCAAGGTAAAACACTCATGCCACTGAATCGGTGAACAAGTTGTCGAGTGGAGAGGGAAGACAACGACTTCAACAAGGTACCAAAAAAACATATCGACATATCAACTCGGTTAAGACAGACAAACGAGTATTGGCAAACCAAACGAAAAGTGGTATGATGCAGGGTAGAGCCCAAAAGGCAAAGTAAAACACATGGATGATGGTCGAAGTAACAAAGAACGAGAAATGCAACCCGACTATGAGGTTCGATTAGACTCATCAAGCCATGTCCAACAACGGAAAAACAGACTGAGAACATTCCAATATTGATCAATGATAACAAGCCAAAATATAATCTGCCATCCGGTGAAGACATACATCGAAAGTGAACGGTAGAAGCTTAATCATAAGATTTAATTGAAAACTAAACATGAAAATTACTGAAATTAAACAGAGATAGGAGCATCTCCCAACCTGAAGTTCGATGTCTAGAGAAGATGAAAAGATTCCCAATTTCCTTGAAAAACCCCATAACCAGAGAAACGCAATTTGTAGGGCGAAAGAAATTCACGGCAAAACTTCCCCCCACCAAAAAGCGAGCAATCATAATAAAACACCCATTTTCAATAGTAACCCCCAACATGTGAGATTCTTTCCATTTAATTCTCATAATTAATAGTTTATTTAATACATGCAAGAATTTTCCATTAAATTCATTAATTCTTTATTTATTATCTTTTAGTAACTCCCACACACATGCAATATTTAGATTAAGTTAATTAAATATTCCGTGTGCTTTTGAATTAATTTTCTAAAATACAAAAGAATTTAAATAACTAAGTTTCTTTTTAATAAATTATTTTCTAAACAAAAGATTAGATTAAATATTTACTAGAGGGTATGTGCACCAAGTTGTGGTACCAAAAGGGGGTCTTAAGATGCCACTTTTTTATGAAATCAGCAAAGTCTGAACTTCAACGACAAATTGAAGATAGTTACACTTCAAATTTGAAGATGCAACAAGAACAAGAGTCAGAGTGCTTTGAGTCTACTTTCTAAACTACTATTTTTTTTTTAAATGGTGGAGATTAAGGGTTTCAAAAAGGGGGGCCACAAAAAGTGGTCCTGTTTTTATGCAAAAAAACATAACATAGTGTCTGTTGTGGCCCCCCTAAAATGTTAACTTTTTTTTTGAATTTTTAAAATCGCTTCAGTGAGAAATTAGCTAACACCTTGTAGTTTATGCCAGATTTTTTAGCTAATTTTTTAATGAGTATATGATTTTTTACTAATTTTCGAAATAGACACATCCTGAAAAACATAAATTTGAGCGTGCTCCCCCCTAAAATCTTTGATAACTAATCAAAAATCAAAACTTTTTTTTTTTAAATTGTGTAGAATGGAGTCTAGTTTCTAAAAATATGTGAAAATTTTTAATCTTTTGATAAAAACACATCTTAGGCCTGAAATGGTCGTCCAACCCTTTGGGTTGGATGCCCAAGTACAATCCAACCCAAAGGGTTGGTGGTTTCCAATCCAAACCATTTGGCGAGCACCAAATATGGCACTCACCTTATTTGGCGCTCGCCAAATGCAAAATTTTGAATTTTTACATTTGGCGCTCACCAAATGTGAAAAGTCAATTTTTATGCATTTGGTGCGTGCCAAATGTTTTGCATCGTCCAAAGTGAATGTTTTGTGAGTGTGTAGATTTTCTAATCTGGGCACAATTTATATCCACCCTCAAAGGAGAATATATACATGAAATATAGCATTTAAGTATAAGATATCTTTTTTGTTTCTTATACTTTAAGTTATATTTCATGTATATATTAGCAAGATGTTTGAGAGTGGTTTCAGCTCTATAAGACTTATAATGTAGATTCTAGTTTTAAGAGGATCATATAAAATTTTAGACTTAGTCAAATTTCAGTAATCAACATGTTCCTATTAACATTCTTCAACTATGTATCTCACTCTCTTTATCATCCCCAAACTCTAGACATATCTTTATCCCTCTCTTGTCTCTCTCACTTCTCTCTCCCCTCTCTAGGTAAACCCAACTTCTCTACCTTTCATTCCTTCCTTAACCCCATATCTATCCTTGACTCCCTCCTTCTTTCTTCTCTCTCATTCTCTTATTATTTCACTCCCCTCCCTCTCCATTCTCTTGGTCACTACCTATCCCTTCTATCTTCTCTCTCCCCATATCTAGGTCTCTTCATCCCTCCCTATTCACCTCACTACCTCTCCCTCCCTATATTATTACCCACCTCTCTCCCCCCCTCTAGGTATCTCACCTAATTAATTATCCACCGTCTAGTTCTCTCCCCCCATCTCCATATTTCTCTCCCTCTCCCTTACCCCTATCCATTTATGAAATCTCTCCCTCTATTCTCTCTCTCCAAACCTATCTATCTCCTCAATCCTTAGGTCTATGAATCCCTCCATTTCTACCTCTCCATCCATCCCCTCTTAGTCACCTCTTTTCTATTCTATCTATTCCCTCTCTCCATTGTCTAGGTTGTCACCTCTCCCTCCTACTCTCTATACCTCCCTCAAATTTATAGGTTTCTCCCTCATTCCCTCTCCACCTCTATACTTATCCATTAATGTCTCATTAGGCACCTATCTTTAAGCCCCTCTATCGATCTCTCCTCTGTCTCTCCCATCTAAGTATTTAATCTCTCTCTCATGCTCTACATATCTCATCTCTCTATTTATCCCCTCTCTAGTTCTCTCCATTCCTCTCCACCTCTCTCTCTCCATCACCCCTTACCCATCTCCCTTTATGAACTCTCTCCTTCTCTTATCTCTCTCATTACCTCTTTATCTACCAAAAAATCTAGATCTATTACTCCCCCTTTCTTATCTTTATTTTTTCTCTCTCCACTCTCTAGGTCTCTCCTATACTCTCTTCCTCTCTCTCTCACCTTCCCTCCTTATCTCCATATCTATCCTTCCCTCCCTCCATCTATCCTCTTCTTATTGTTTCTCTCCACTCTCTCTGTGTTCTCTTAATGAATACCTCTCCCTCCTAACCTCTCTTTCCATACTGATTTTTCTCCTTTCCTCCATCTTTACATATCTACATCTCCCTCTTTGTCTCTTAATCCCCCTGTATCTCCTTCACCTCTATCTTTCCACCCTATGTCTCTCACCTCTCTCTTCCTAGTCTCTAGATCTCTCACCTCTATATCTCTCTCCTCTAATTCTTTCATTTCCACCTCCTTACCCCTCTTTCTCTCTTTGTGCACTTATCTCTCTTATTTTATTCTCTCTCCCCCTCACCTATCTACTCTTCCCTCTCTAGGTCTCTCAGCCACTCCCTACTCACCTCTGCCTTTCTTCGTAGATCTCTCTTTCTCTTTATTCTTCCCTCTCCCCTCTTTTTTCTCCCTCCCCTATATAGGATTTAGATAATAGGTTGTAGGATATAAGTTTTATGGTATGAGGTACAATATTTATGGAGCATTGTTTAGGGTAGATAGGGTTGGGGGTAGTGGTCGTATTAATACTCAGGACACCATATGACCCCTTAAGACACCATATGACCCCTTAGGACACCATATGACCCCTAACAACACCATATCATGTCCTAAGGGGTCATATGGTATCGTTAAGGGTCATATGGTGTCCTAAGAGGTTATATGGTGTTGTTAGGGGTCATATGGTGTCATACGATATTCTATGACTCCTTAGGACACCATATGACACATAAGGACACCGTATGGTATCCTCAGGGGTCAAATGGTGACCTAATGGGAAATATGATCTTCTATGACCCCTTAGGACACCATATGACCCCTAATGACACAATGTGGTGTCCAAATGGGTCATATGGTTTCCTAAGGGGTCAAATGATGTTCTGAGGGGTCATATGGTATTCTATGACCCCTTAGGACATCATATGAGCCTTAATGACACCATATGGTGTCCTAAGGGGTCATATAGTGTCATTAGAGGTTATATGGTGTCTTATGGGGTCATATGGTGTTGTATAACCCTTTAGGACACCAAATGACCCCTAACAACACCAAATGGTGTCCTACAAGGTCATATGGTGTCCTATGACCCCTAACATCACCATATGGTGTTTTTAGGGGTCATATGATTTCCTAAGGGGTCATATGGTGTCTTAAGGGGTTATATGGTGTTCTATGACCCCTTAGGACACCATATGACCCCATACCACACCATATAATCCCTAATGATGCCATATGGTGTCCTAAGGGGTCATATGGTGTTCTATGACCCCTTAGGACACCATATGACCCCTAATGACAATATATGGTGTCCTAAGCGGTCATATGATGTTCTATGACCCCTTGGGACACCATATGAGCCCTCATGACACAATATGACCCCTAAAAACACGATATGGTGTCCTAAGGGGTCATATGGTGTTCTATGTCCTCTTAGGACACCATATGACCCCATACAACACCATATGACCCCTCACGACACCATATGATGTCCTAAGGGGGGTCATATGGTGTCCTAAGGGGTCATAGAAAACTATATTACATCTTAGGGCACCATATGACCCCTAACGACATTAGATGACCCCTTAGGACATCATATGGTGTTGTTAGGGGTCATATGGTGTCCTAAGGGGTCATAGAGCACCATATGACCCCTAACAACACTATATGACCCCTTAGGACACCATATGACCCCTAACGACACCTTATGGTGTTGAAGTGTTGTTAGGGGTCATATGATGCATATTATGTCCTAATAGGTCATAGAATACCATATGACTCCTTAGGACACCATATGATCTCTAACGACACCATATGACCCCTTAGGACACCATATGACCTCTTACGATGCCATATTGTGTCTTGAGGGGTCATATGGTGTCACAAGCGCTCATGTCATGTACTAGGATGTTAAAAGGGGTCATATGGTGTCCTAAGGGGTCATAGAACGCCATATGACCCCTCAGGACACCATATGACCCCTTAGGACACCATATGGTGTCGTTAGGGGTCATATGGTGTCCTAAGGGGTCGTATGGTGTCAGAAGGGGCCATATGGTGTTCTATGACCTCTTAGGATACCATATGACCCCTAAAACCACCATATGGTGTCCTAAGGGGTCATATGGTGTCGTTAGGTGTCATATGGTGTTGTTAGGGGTCATATTGTGTCCTAAGGGGTCATATGGTGTTCTATGACCCCTTAGGACACCATATGACCCCTAACAACACCATATGGTGTCTTAAGGGGTCATATGGTGTCCTTAGGGGTCATATGGTGTTCTATGACCACTTAAGACACCATACGACCCCTTAGGACATGTCATATGGTGTTGTTAGGGGTCATATGGTGTCCTAAGGAGTCATATGGTATCCTATGACCCATTAGGACACCATATGACTCCTAAGGTGTCATTAGGGGTCATATGGTGTATTAAGGGATTATACGGTGTCCTAAGGGGTTATATGGTGTTTTATGACCCCTTAGCACACCATCTGACCCCTTAGGACACCATATGACCCCTAAGGACACTATATGGTGTCCTAAGGGGTCATATGGTGTTGTTAGGGGTTATATGGTGTCCTAAGGGGTCATATGGTGCTCTATAACTTTAGGACACCATATAAACCCAAACGACACCATATTGTGTCCTAAGGGGTCATTTGATGTTGTTAGGGGTCATATGATGTCCTAAAGAGTCATATGGTGGTCTATGACCCCTTAGGACACCATATGGTGTTGTGAGGGGTCATATGGTGTTGTATGGGGTCATATGGTGTCCTAAAGGGACATAGAACACCATATGACCCCTTAAGACACCATATGGTGTTTTTAGGGGTCATATGGTGTCCTAAGGGCTCATATTGTGTCCCAAGGGGTTAGAGAACACCATATGACCCCTTAGGACACCATATATTGTCATTAGGGGTCATATGGTATCCTAAGGGGTCATAAAATACCATATGAACCCTTAGGACACCAAATGACTCCTTAGTAAATCATATGACCCCTTACGACACCATATGGTGACATTAGGGGTCATATGGTGTCCTAAGGGGTCATAGAATATCATATGACCCCTTAGGACACCATATGATATGTCCTAAGGGGTCATATGGTATCTCAAGAGGTCATAGAACACCATATGAACCCTAAGGGCACCATATGATCCCTTAGGACACCATATGGTGTCGTTAGGGGTCATATGGTGTCCTAAGGGGTCATAGAACACCATATGACCCTTTAGGACACAATATGACCCCTAATGACACCATATGACCCCTAAAGACACCATATGACTCCTCAGGACACCATATGGTGGTCTTAGGGGTCATATTGTGTCCTAAGGGGTCGTAAAACACCTTATGACCCCTTAGGACACCATATGACCCCTTATGAAATCATATGATCCCTTAGGACACCATATGGTGATATTAGGGTTTATATGGTGTCCTAAGGGGTCATAGAATACCATATGACCCCTTAGGACTCCATATGAACCCTTAGGATACCATATGACATGTCCTAAGGAGTCATATGGTGTCTTAAGGGGTCATAGAATACCATATGACCCTTAAGGACACCATATGACCCCTTAGGACATCATATGGTGTCGTTAGGGGTCATATGGTGTCCTAAGGGGTCATAAAACACCATATGACCCCTTAGGACACTATATGACCCCTAACAACACTATATGACCCCTCAGGATACCATATGGTGGTCTTAGGGGTCATTGGGGGTCATATGGTATCATTAGGGGTCATATCATGTCTTAAGGGGTCATATGGTGTTATATGACCCCTTAGGGCACCATATGACCCCTAACAACACCATATGCTCATATGGTATCCTTAGGGGTCATATGGTGTTCTATGACCCCTTGAGACACCATATGACGCCTTAGGACATGTCATATGGTGTCCTAAGGGGTCATATAGTATCCTAAGGGGTCATATGGTATTCTATGACCCCTTAGGACACCATATAATCCCTAACGTCGCCATATGGTGTCCTAAGGGGTCATATGATTTCCTAAGGGGTCATATGGTGTCATAAGGAGCCATAAGGTGTTCTATGACCCCTTAGGACACCACATGACCCCTAAGACCACCATATGGTGTCCAGAGGGGTAATATGGTGTCGTTAGGGGTTATATGGTGTCGTTAGGGGTCATATTGTGTTCTAAGGGGTCATATGATGTTTTATGACCCCTTAGGACACCATATTCCCCCTAACGATACCATATGGTGTCCTAAGGGGTCATATGATGCCCTTAGAGTTCATATGGTGTTCTATGACCCCTTGAGACACCATATGACCCCTTAGGACATGCCATATGGTGTCCAAAGGGGTCATATGGTGTCCTAAAGGGTCATATGGTATTCTATGACCCCTTACGACACCATATGGCCCCTAACATCACCATATGGTTTCCTAAGGGGTTATATGATTTCCTAAGGGGTCATTTGGTGTCCTAAGGGGTCATAGAATACCATATGACCCCTTAGGACACTATATGGTGTCGTGAGGGGTCATATGGTGTCATATGGGGTCATATGGTGTCCTAAGGGGACATAAAACACCATATGACCCCTTATGACACCATATGGTGTTTTTAGGGGAAATATGATGTCTTGGGGGCTCATATGGTGTCCTAGGGGGTTATAGAACACCATATGACCCCTTAGGACACCATATGTTGTCATTAGGGGTCATATGGTGTCTTAAGGGGTCATAGAACACCATATGACCCCTTAGGAAACTATATGGTATTTTTAGGGATAGTGTTGTATGGGGTCATATCATGTCCTAAGGGGTCGTAGAACACCATATGACCCCTTAGGACACTATTTGACCCCTAACGACACCATATGGTATCCTAAGGGGTCATATGGTGTCCTGAGGGGTCATATGGTGTTCTATAACCCCCTAGGACAACATATGACCCCTTTTAACAACCTAGTACATGACATGACTACTTGTGACACCATATGACCCCTCAAGACATAATATGGTGTCGTTATGGGTCATATGGTGTCCTAAGGGGTCATATGATATTCTATGACCCATTAGGGCACCATATGACCCCTTAGGACACCATATGACCCCTAACAACACCATATGACCCCTAATGACACCATATGGTGTCGTTAGGGTTCATATGGTGTCCTAAGGGTGCATTTGGTGTTTATGACCATTAGGGACATCATATGACTTCTTAGGACACCATATCACCCCTTAGGACACCATATCACCCCTAATGACACCATATGGTGTTATATGACCCCCTAGGAGACCATATGACCCCTTTTAACATCCTAGTACATGACATGACCACTTGTGAAACCATATGATCCCTCACGACATAGTACGATGTCGTTAGGGGTCATATGGTGTCCTAAGGGGTCATATGGTGTCATTAGGGATCATATGGTGTCCTAAGGGATCATATGGTATTCTATGACCCATTAGGGCACCATATGACCCCTAGGACACCATATGACCCCTAATGACACTATATGACCCCTTAGGACACCATGTGACCCCTATTGACATAATATGGTGTCATAAGGGGTCATAGAATACCATATGACCCTTAGGACACTATATGGTGTAGTTATGGGTCATATGGTGTCATTAGGGGTCATATGATGTCCTTAGGGGCCATAAAACACCAAGTGACCCCTTAGGACACCATATGGTGTCGTTAGGGCTCATATGTTGTTCTAAGAGATCATATGGTATCCTAAGGGGTCATAGAACACCATATGACTTGTAACGACACCATATGTTTTCCTAAGAGGTCATATGGTGTCCTAAGATAGATAGTAATGGTTTCCTAAGGGATCATATGGCCCACCATGCTCATGCACATACCTAGATGGGTTATATAGGGATATAAGATACCTAGAGGAGGAGAGAGGCGTGAGAGACGTAGATAGGGTGAGAGAGAGAGAGAGGGTTGAGATAGATGGAGGGGGATAGAGAGAGTTTATTAATGAGATATGGATGGAGATGTAGAGAGGTGGAGAGGGAATGAGGGAGAAATCTAGAGAGGGGTAGAGAGGGTGTGATGGAAAGCTAATGATATAGACGGTAAAGAGATAATAAGAATATTAGGGAAGGGAGATAGAGATAGAGAGGGAGAGGGGGAAGAAAATAATGAAGATGCCTATAAATGGGAGGGAGGGATAAGAGGAGAGATGAAAGAATAAAGAGAGAGAAGAGTATGAGGGGATTGAGGGAGAGGTAGACATGGAGGGACTACAAGACCTAGGGAAGGAGAAGATAGAGAGGTGGGGGGAAAGAGAGAAGAGGAGGAGAGAGTTAAAAAATAAATAGGGGTAAAGGGGGAGGGAGATAGGGGGGAAGAGAGAAGGAGAGAACTAGAAAGGGAACAAATAGATAGGTTAGAGATCTATATTGGAAAAGAGAGATGACAGACCTAGATGACAAGATAGAGGAATGAGATAGATAGAGGGGGGGGAGAGAGAGGTGAGTAATGAGACATGATGCAGAAGTAGATAGGTGGAGAAGAAGGAAGTGATAAACCTAGAGAGGTGAGATAGAGTTGATGACCTAGAATGTAGAGAGAGAGAATAAAAGAGGAAGAGAGAATAAAAAAGTGGGGGAGTGAGAGATATATGGGCGTATGTATGGATGGGTAGGTAGATAGGGAGAGGGGAAGAAATGAAGGGATAGACCTAGAAAGGGGAGGGAGGGAGAAGAGATGAGATAGAAGAACAAAGAGAGGAGTAAGAGGGGATGGATGGAGAGGTAGACATGGAGGGAGGGAGAGACCTATGGAAGGAGGAGATAAAGAGGTTAGGGGAGGAAGAGAAAAGGAAGGAGTTCATAAAGGGATAGGGTTAAGGAGGAGGGGGAGAGAGGTAGAGAGGGACAAAGAGAACTATAGAGGGGGCATATAAATAGGTGAGAGACCTAGATGATCAGAGAGGAGTGATATAGATAGAGGAGGATAAAGAGAGGTGGGTAACAAGACCTATATGTAGAGGTAGATAGGTGGAGAGGAAGGGAGGGAGAAACCTAGAGAGGGGAGAGAGGGTGGGATGGAGAGGTAATGACCTAGACAATGAATATTGAGATTAAGAGAGGAAGAGAGAAGACGAGAGAGTGGGGGAGGGAGACAGAGAGGGAGAGAGGAAGAAAGGAAGGTAGAGACCTGGAGAGGGAAGGGAGGGAGAATAGAAGAGATAGAAAAACAAAGAGATGAGTAAGAGGAGATGGATGGAGAGGTAGACATGGAGGAAGTGAGAGACCTAGAGAATGAGGAGATAGATAGGTTTGGAGAGAGAGAGAGAGAGAGAGAGAGAGAGAGATGTAAGGAGAAGGGAGAGAAAGGTGGAGGAGGGAGAGAACTAGAGGGTGGACAATTAGATAAGTCAGAAACCTGGATGGGGGAAGAAATGTGGGTAATAATATAGGGAGGGAGAGGCAATGAGGTGAATAAGGAGGGAGGGACAACCCTAGATATGGGGAGAGAGAAGATAAAAGGGATAGGCAGTGACCAAGAGAAAGGAGTGGGATGGGAGAGAAACAATAAGAGAGTGAGAGAGAAGAGAGAGGGATAGAGTCAAGGATAGAGAAGTGAGAGAGACAAGAGAGGGAAAGAGATAGGTCTAGAGTTTGGGGAAGATAAAGAGAGTGAGATACATAGCTAAAGAATGCTACTAGGAACATGCTGATTACTGAAATTTGACTGTCTGAAATTTTATATGATCCTCTAAAAACTAGAATCTACATTATAAGTCCTATAGAGCTATACTTAAATGTTATATTTTATGTATATATTCTCCTTCGAGGGTGGATATAACTTGTGCCCAGATTGGAAAATCTGCACACTCACAAAACCTTCACATTAGACAATGCAAAAAATTTGTTGCTCGCCAAATGCAAAAAATTGACTTTTCACATTTGGCGAGCGTCAAATTTGACGTTTGCCAAATGTGAAAATTCAAAATTTTGCATTTGGCGAGTGCCATATTTGGCGCTCGCCAAATGGTTTGCTTGGGAGAATACCAAACCTTTGGGTTGGATTTTCCTTGGGCATCCAACCCGTAGGTTTTTATGACCTTTTCATGCCAATGATGCATTTTCATGAAAAGATAAAAAGTGACACCTTTTTGGTACCACAACTTGGTGCACTTACCCTAGAGAATTAACTGGCTACATTAATGTGAAATTCAACTATAATAATTAATTAACCATTAATATTTAATTTCCTGTAAGGTAATAATATTAATAATTTTCTCTAATAAAACATTACACTAACACAAAGGTCAGGGACCAAGACTCGACAACTCGAGATGCCAAAAAAACCAACAACAAAGAACTAGGGTGCTTGACAGGGGTCTGACTGATGCCTCCCTTTTTCCACTTTACCATTGAGTTGAAGAGCACGCTCAGACCTGAAGATTCAGGTGGAGTCGATGCTCGGTACCTGCAATGTTGCATCACAGTGAAAACATCCATACATACATACATCTAACATATATAGGCACACCATTGGAGGAGAGTTGTGACAATTTGTGTCCCTCCAAAGTGGGTGACGAAAGATCATCCTCTGGCACGCCATACAGACGAACACATGAAATATCTCATACATAGAAGTAGATGTGTTAGACTAAGATCAATAAATACACATATAATCTAATATCTAATTATCCTTCAGGATAAAAATGCATTATCGACATGGTAAAAACCAGCACATAAGAGAGTATCATCCAGTCACATAAACCACCGAAGAAATCAACCAAATTCAAACTAAGTTAAACGGAGTCTGATCGAGGGAGGGGCATTAAATTATTATTTTTTATATGATACATGACATACATACTCTATCTTATTTAATTGAAGCTTGCGACATCTCTTTTAAGAGCACACATTTTTTATCGTTAGGTCAATTTAGATGCGCAATTAAGGAGAGATATGTGTGACTTGTTTCATTCTATAGTTTCTAAATGTGGATGAGCTTGTTAACGAGGAGAACTCCATTGGTCAATCTTATTCAAGTTTCCTCACCAAGAAATGAGTTGACTTTAGGGGAAATAATCTTGATAATTGAGTGGATTTTAAGGTTGTTAGTATTGATCATTAGATCCAAAAAGCAATAGATCATGTGATGACATATTGGTGTACTCCTTCATATTATATTGAGAACTTTTATGAATTTCACACTACATACCTATATCCTTCAATATCTTTCTTGCACTAATGTTCCATGTTGGTGAATGAGAGGAAAATTCATCAATACTCTTCTTTCCTCAAAACTTGCTACTACCTTCCCTCTTTGATCTTTCATTTACCATTTGAATAATCCCTTTTTCTTTTTTTCTTAAATTTCTCTTCAGTATTTGTTGCATATTTACATAGGTGATTCCAAGTGTCTCAATATTATAAAATCCATCTTGGTTTGGATATATCGATGCATTCCACTTATGTATTCCAAAAGTCAATTTTTTTGTGTCTTGGATGCCAAGATTTGTAGATGAGGCATAGAGATGTTGTTATAATCTTGGGTAGATTGATATTTTTTCTATCGAAGCAACTACTACTACATATATATCTCTTTGTATGTGTATTCAAGAAAATATTAATCTTTTATTTGTGCCACAAATTCTTCCCATGTGGGGTTACAGTCTATGCTTCCAATTGATCCTTGACTATCAGAAGGTTCTTTTAATGATAGCCTAGCCTAACATGGTTGCTTCACATGGCACTCAACCTTGAGGAGGGTGAAGGTTACCTTCCCAACATCAAAAAAGTGATTCATAGAGATATTTTTTGAGTTTTGATAAGGTCAGTCATCCACAACTTCTACATAAATATTTCCCTCAAGAATTGAAATATCAAAATCCACTTGTACCTTAAAAGGGGTGTCATCACTGAATGGTATATCTTCGATGCTTTTTTGTTAATTACCTTGATTTGTTGGAGAAATAGAGATAATTGATCAATCATTTCTTCACATTACTTTTTCAAATCTTCTTCAACCACCAACTTGAAGGGATTTCCATGTTCTTTAGCTATCTTCGATTGTGAGCATCTTAGAGGAAGATAATTTGATGGATATATTTAATGAAGAGAGATGTTTTCCATCTATATCTTGTCACTCAAGGTCTATTGATGATACATATAATGATGAACATAGTGAAATTATTTATCTAATTTTGATGTGGTTGATATTTCTTCATTTCATTATGATGTGGTTTATGAAGCACATTCTTTTAACAATTTTAGGACAGTTAGTTAGTGTTAATGAAGATGCAAAGTCTTATGTTTGATCATTCTTATCTTCATACTATGCCTATGTAAATGTACATTATACTTTCATACATGTATTTGGTGATACTTTTATTGATCAAGAAAAACAATAGTTCAATTCATGTTATGATTAGTATATATCCTTTTATGATTTGTCATGTGTTTTCATTAGATTACTTTGCTATTGACCCTAGACCATGTTTAATTTAGGATTTGCGTTCTCTTTCTAAGTGGATCCCATCAATTCCTATATGCATCATGATTATATATAAATTTCTGATAGATGCTCTATTTTAAATCTATTAATACTTTTACATGACATATCTTTGAGTATTTGTGGATGACATATCTTTGAATACTTGTGGCTAACATATCTTTGAGTATTTGTGGATGACATATCTTTGAATACTTGTGGCTAACATATCTTTAAGTGCTTGTGGAGTACATACATCCATATTGCCTCAACAATAAAAACAACTCATGGATAATGTTCCCTTAGTTGATGAAACATTTTCTCCATCCTCTACCACTAGTACGTATGACAAATGTGCATATGTATATGTGTCATGTTGACAATGACAGTACTCCTTATTTAAAGCACCTCATTGAGATTCATTTTCTAAAAAGTAGATTGATGATGCATTTATGAAACATTGTCATCATAATATCAAATCCAAGACATATGCCCTAGACCATAAATTACAATTTCAAACATTAACAATCAATATGAATTATATCTTAAAAAATGATGAACGTCATACATATTTATGGATGGTTTACTTTAATATCTAATCTCGTGAAATCAAGTCTACTTATGAAGACCACGTCATTCATTTTTAGGCTTGTATACTTTATTAACCTAAAAAAACTGAGTTCACTGTCACAAGAAAACTGGTACAAATGCATCTCTTTCAAGTATGCATTGCCTGTTCCACATGGCCTAAGCTTTAATAATATTGCAAGTCAACCATCCATGCAACTTGTAAGCAATTAAGAATACTAATGTGACACAGATTGGACAGTTCGCAAGTGCCATCTGGACTTAGATAATTAAAGCTATAAGAAAATGCTTATACTTTGTTAAGGAGTAGACAGATCGAATCCCATATGAATTTTTTTATATGGGTTTATGGAATTTCTGTGAATCGACCCTGTGAAAAGAACGTAAACGACAGAGAATGGATTTTCTATTTTCTTGCACAAAGACACGTTTGAGATTCGCAAACAAATCCTAAGAATTCAGCCTGAATTTTAGTTATTTTTAGTAAATTTGAAGATTAATTGGCAGCGAATTCAAGTATGTTGCATAAGAGCCAATTTACATTACTATTCTTAATTGATCTTTGCGTCAGCAATCACATGGGTATCACGAACTTACTAAAAGTGTGAAATTATCGTTTCCCATTGCATGAACACCTGTATTAATCCAATGCAGATTATGTCACCGACATCTGATAGGGTTCATACGTGTCGCCGGGAAGGATTTGATTGTAATATCCACACACTTTTAAAAATGTCGTCTGCAACAAAGTCAAAACCAGGCTCATCATATCATCTCTATTTATGGAGGCCTATGGGAAAACAACAATTGAAATGCCAAAACAATGGTTTCTGAGCCACACAATTTACATTCATTGATAGCAGATATAAAGAATAGAAAATCTGTGATTAGAATATCCTGTTACTTGTCCGTCCTGTCATAGAAGTGTGCAGTTAATGGGAAATGGATTTTTATAGTTCAATATGTTGGACTATTTGTTTTTGGGTTTACACATAGTTTATATAGAAAATGAATCATTAGTATATCTTATCATTTGTTCACTTGTCTTATCACGGATGGGAGAATGGAAATGGAAATGGATCTTTTCATAGTCTATAATATTGGACGATTTGGTTTGTGGTCTATAAATGGCTTATAGTATATGGGGCTACACTGTATTCCATACAAGAGACACTTAATTGTGCTACAAATGAAGTGTACATACCCTACTTGTAAGATTTGAACCTCTGACTTTTCTTTCAAGAGTACATGTTCTTCAAACTAAACAAGTTAATAAGTTTGTTAAGAGGTGAACCTTAGAACTAATAGTTGACTATTATTTATCATCTTATTGCCATTTATTAATTGTCTCTATTATCGTAATTTAATATCATCTAATCTCCATTAATATTAGTATATCATTTAACATCATTGTTATTTTACTTAAATTCTTGGTTTCTATTTTCATTGTATATAATTATTATTAATAATTATATAAAATATGTTTAATAGATCCAAAAAACAACAAATCATGTAATATTATAAGTGTACATCAACAAAATTATTCTTCAAATCATCATTTAATTTCATTTGATATTCATTAATATCAGTATATCATTTGACATCATTATTTTTTTTATTAAAGGGTCAAGTAGGTTTTTAAAGGACCCAAAACCCTATGTACAAAAAGCTATCATCTGAAAGCCATCAACAAACCATCAAGAAACAAGCAACCATTCCACACAAAACAGAGCAGACCAAAAAAAAAAAAAAACAAGAAACAACAACCAATTCAAATTATTTAAAGCTTCAATTGCCTCCACTTCAAGCTGGGAAAGGTTCATGGAAAGCTTCTTTGTGTCTCACACATCTTGCACGGCTTGATCCACCATCTTCTTACTGATTGCTCTAGTGCGAGTGCAAGGGCCTCTTCCCTCCTCCTATGTAACCTGCTTACCTTTCTCAACAACATCAATATTGATGAAGAAATATTTTGCTTCCTTTGACCTCTAAAATTTCTCAGTCATAACTCTAACACTCTTTGCACTAGACTTGATGACCTTGTGGCTAAAGTTAACCAAGTTAATTACATGATCATTAATATTTTTGTAGTTCGTTCCAAACCTCATAATCCTGCCATCAAAATCCTCCTTCATGTGCTCTATATCCTTTACCGCATTTTGCAAGGATACCACCATATTGCTTCCTTCCTTTTCCAACCAGTTCGGATTCGGGTCTTTTAGGTTTTCCAAATTGTTCTTGACCCCATGAATAGCAACATTTATCTCATTAATCTCATGAAAAAAATATTTCTACATTTTGAAATTGTCAACAACTGCATTCCTAGCCATAGCAAGAAGATCTAATGGATTCTCTTTATCTAAGTTTAACATGGGGGAGTCATGGTTTAGGTCTCGAGGGAAAGGGGGTCTCCCATCTCTACCAATATCAAGGTGAGATTCCTCTGAAACCCTCACAGAATCCTAATCTCCCTCCTTAGGAGAAAAGTACAAAGAAAGAACTCTGTTATTCCCAAAAAAAATCCTATCCTCTCCCCACCCTCAAATAATTGCCTTGCGACACTAAAACAAGGGAGGCCTCTTTGCCTTTTGGGTTTCTTTTGTGACCTTTCTTGCCCTTTTCCTCTTCTCAATCCCCATCAAAATCACCAGTCTCATCAGTATTCCACCCACTTCCCTTAGAGAAAGGAAAATCAGTTCCCTCCATATCGAGCGGGAAATGTCCCCCACTTTCACAGTTTTACCTTTCCCAGAAGATTGTTTAAAATGCTCCATTAATAACAAAATCAAACCTTCATGAAAAATGGGGTTTTTGTGATACTTTTTATGTTCCTTAATTCTAAATTCCAAAGAAGATAACAAAAAAAATGGGAATGAAACCCTATCCTTATGCCTAAAGTGATTGCGAAGGGAAACATGATAGTTGTAAACAAGCAAATAAAAGCCATAGAGGGTGAAGAATTGAATAATTACCTTTAGGACTTCATCCCACAAGGGTTTAATGGATCTCAACATGTAGCCACCTTTGTACTTAACCAATCGCTTTCCATCTTTGCCTTTGATGAAATTATAGACCTCTTCTTCTGTAGACTTTTTATCTTTGAAAAATTTCTTCCCTTCCATATTCAGTCCAGTGACTTTGGCAATGAGATCCTCTATGAGATTAAAATTTTTCCCATAAACAATGACATGTCCTTTCTTTGACCCTTTAGCAAAGGCTTTAGAGAGGTTGTGATTACAACCATGAAGCCTTTCAAGATAAGGCATAACCCCCCCTATCTCCAAAATTTTTCATATGGTATTGTTTTTCTTGATTTTGTTACATTTAAGAAGCCCAAGCATGTGTGTGTCTCCCCTCATAGAAAAAACCACAGTGAAATCAAGAAGGAAGTTTTGAGATCTCTAGTAATGGAAACTTTGGGAAGAAGAAGACCCCCAAAGTAAGCCATCCCACTCTTGAATAAAAAAACCCCAAAAATGGTCCACAAAATGTGCTAGCATCAAGACAAACACGAAAATTACACCTCAAATCATCATTAAAGAGAAAAGGACTAATAGCTCCCGCATGGATCCTATCATAGGCCACCATTTCTTCCAAATTAGCTAGCAGTTTATATTCCACTCCCATTCTAACTTATGATTGCTAGAAACTCCCATATTAGCTAAAAGATCGGCCACCCCATTAGCCTCCCTATATTTAACATCATTAATATTTATTATAATCATTTCATAATTATTTTTCTTGGTTTCTATTTTCATTGTACTCAATTATTATTTATAATTATATAAAATATGTTTATTAGATTCAAAAATAAAAATTCATGTAATGTTATAACTTGGTACATCAACAAAATACAGTTTCATGTATAATTATAGGTCTAATATTTGTTTTGGGGTCTTTTATAACACCTCAATGCAAAATTATAGATCCACTATTTGTTTTGGGATCTTTTATGAACCTTAGTGTATAATTATAGGTCCAATATTTGTTTTGGGATCCTCTATGACACCTCAATGTATAATTGTAGGTTCAATATTTGTTGAGGATGTTTTATGATGCCTTAACAAAAGTTTTGATCTTTGATCATATTTGATAATGTGGACCTAAAACTTTATGATGAAGTTGTGAACATTCCAACTAATTTGCTATAAAAAATAAATAAAAATGACCCATACAAAAGCACCATGTATAATTTTAAGATGCACAAAGTCTATGTGCACATATAATGGATCCTTTCCCCTATTTTTGTTGCTTGTTAGCATTGATCAAATGTCATTACCATGATTCATTAAGATAGGGGACCTCTTCTATGGGATTTCAACCCCAATTCAATTCCTATTAAATTAGAGGAGAGTTAGAGGGAGGTGTGTGTTGATGTGGATGATTGAGTTATATGTAATTATATTATTATATTATATTATATGTTAAACAAAATTATGATTTTATTATGCATACAATGGCTGGATGTCTACACATGCAAAATTCAAGCATGCAAAAATAAGTTAAACTAATTTAATTTATTCTACTCATAATATATGTTACACTCCAATTAAACATAAGGATTAGTTAAAATATGAACGAAAAAATAAAGATATTTTCATGAATACCAAACCTTGTTGCACTAATTTGTGGTGGTTGTGCTCCAAGATGAGAATATATTAATGCCTTTACAATAGAATAATATTGCATTTTAATGCATGAGATATGAAAATGGCTTCAATTGCTTCCGATTTATAAGTTTTTTGAAGGATTAGATAATTAGGATGATTTAAAAGATCATAGGCTCTCATTACTTAAAAGGGTTGGGATGAGGAAAATGATGAAGAATAATGAGAAGAGGACAAGTATCTCCATGAGATTGGTGGAGTTGGAGGGGTCCTCTAGATTAAAGGGAAATCAATGGTTAAATATTCACTTGGAAAAAATTGATGGACAAGATTGAAAGGGTGCATTGGATTACCTTGGGGATATGGACAAATCATTGGCCCATGTCACATGTACAAAAAAATTTACCTTGTGTACAAATCCCCATGCATATGTACACTTTTGGAGAATGTGTATGATTTAAGAAAATTAATGAAGATTAGGAATTTGTGTGTGAAGGATTGACGGGATAATTAGCTTCATCCCACTTAATGAAAAGTGGATGTTAAAGGAAAATTAAATAAATAAATAAATACATCTAATTTCTTTTTTGGGATGAAGATAGGGGAAATAAATATTTCAATTTATTTATCTAAGATTAGATTATATAAAAGTCACGATTAATTAATTAAGTTTAGGAATAAGATTGGTTGAATAGTGATGAATAATTTAGATGAATATATTTTATTAATTAAACAATAAAATATTATTTAATTAATAATTAGATGAAAATTAGATAGTTAATTAGATAAATAAGGATGCATTCAATCAATTATAGAGGAAATCATTGTATGATTGGCTAAAATGATGACATGTAAATTTGAGATTTCTACAATTTCCCTCTCTTTGAGATGGTCTTACAAAGTATCATCATTTTAAAGAAGATTAAAATGTAGCTCTTAGTTATATGAGAAGAAAATGGTTAGATTGGGAAAGATGTCCTAGTCATTTGAAGGAGTGACTAGGAGGGATTATGGTTCCCCTTAAGAGAATAGATAGATTTTAAGGACATAGGTTTGCCCTCAAAATAAATGAAAAAAGTTTAAAAATAGATGTTATAGATGATGCACTGGATGAAGAGATAATGGATTATGGATGAAAGGGTTTGATAAGATATGAAATAAAATATAATTACTCATTATGTTGCATTGGATTGAACACTCTTATTTGAAATTATAAAAGACATTATTCATCGAGGTGTAAAAGACCAATATGACGATGTGCCCCATACATGGGAAAAAAGTAACATGAAACTCTATGTTGTTTAGCTCATAAAATGGAAGCCTGTGATACAACTATGGTAGGTAGGATAGAAGGACCCATACAAATGCAAGAAGAATAAGAATGTACACAAAAATTCAAGCAAGAATATACAAAATGATTCAAAGACAAACATTATGTTGCCAAAATCAAACTAAAAATCTAAGCTTGGTTGATGGATGATAGAGAGTGTTGTTGATATATGAGAAGGACATATCTTGATAAATACATGATAATTGGTAATAATATATGTTGATGATGATGATAATCATATTTTTATCAAGTCTTATAGTGAGGCCGAGAATAAGACTGTGGATGTGATTGGGTGATTTACTTAGATTAATTAATATGAAGCACATGGATTAAGCTTGACTTGTAATGTTCAAATTTTTTTAAGAGTGTTATACTAGTGGGAGGGATTATGTCAGATTGTCAGAGGTAGCTTATATTTTGATACCAATTACAAAGGATAACCCCAATCTAGGTACATGGGATTAAGTGATGATGGGATGGATAAGATGATAAATGTATTGTCAATAAAAAAAATTAAAAAAATGTGGGATTTAACAGGGATGGATAGAGGTATTTGCATGCAATATACAAGGACTACATCATGGATGACTAAGATATCTCATAGGTATATCATGAATGATGAATCAATAAGATTCTCATCGAGTAGCACATGATAGAATAATATTAGATAGAGGAAGTGTGAGTATGGATATTATCTATATCATAGCTATATAAGATGAAAGAATTGAAGGATATGGCTCAGGATGAGATTTAGATGCCCCATGTTAGATGTAGTGTGGGAAATGTACACTAAAACCATTATGAGAATAACTACCAAATTCATGGAACTAGTAAGACATGGTTTTGGGTGCTAGGGAGATAGCTTGATGGGTGAAAGTATTAAACATTCATAGATGAAGGATATACAAGAGGGGTGGATTATAGATAAATTAGGGTGTGCATTATCAATATCATTCATATAGATGTTTTGCAACTATCTTCATCAAGATTGAAAAGAAGGAAGAGGATTGGAGTGGATGGGATACATGGGTGGAAAAGGATATTGTATACACCTAAAAATTGGCTATAAGCAATTAAATAAATATTTTATATTTATTTAATAATTATTCCTCTATTAAATAGTTAATTTGAAAAAGATTAATTTATTTAATTCATTTCGTGTCTTTCTATTAGTTAATATTTTATTAATTAATTCATTTATCTTATTCTTCTAATTAATTAAATATCTAATATTTAATTATTCCTCTAACCAAGTTAATTAAATGTCTAATATTCAATTATCTCCCCCAAACAATTAAATATCCAATATTTAATGGTTATTCTCTTATCCTATAGTCTCAAATATTAAATAATTCCTAAATTATTTAATCTCCCTTATCCAACTCATTCTTCCATCTCCACTTCATCTTCCCTTTTCCAACTCATCAAACATGTGGCTAAGGAAATTAATATTTCTTAAATATTAATTCATGATTTATCTCCAACTTCCAAACTTAATGAATATTGTGTACGTACACATATTTCATAGCCATTTCCTATATTCTCTCCAACACCCCTACATCTTAGGAAAGACTTGAGTCCACTTGTCCTCTCATGCCTAAATTTCCTCCAACCATCCCTAGATTCCCTCAGTCAGCAACCCAGTCAAGGTGAGATGAGTGACACTTGTCTTCTCCTTCCCCCCTTCTCTCAACCTTCACCTTTTCTCACAGCCATCCAAAACTGTAGATCTAATCATGACCATTGATCTGAGCCACATCATCTTATCTTCTCAAAGTCTATAAAATCAAGAGCTTCAGTTGAGAGAGAGTTAGAATTCAAGAGACTTCAAGTGCATTTTGCAAGCTAATCATATGCATCTGTGAGTTTTTGAAGCAAATAGCAATAACAATTATCATATAACATTTTAGCATAATCATTTTAGCATAATCATGTAGCTTTGCATATCATACTATCAGTTAACTACAAGTTATCAGTCCATTCTTCATATGTCATCTTGGAAGCCAATAGTGCATTGTCTGAGAACACACCATCTACAACCAGGAATAGTGGAGTTAGGACACAATGAGACATAAGCCATGAAGGTAAAATAATGTTTTATTTTAATATTTATTTCATGTAGTTTCATTGGTTGAATTTGGATTTCTTGTAGCATTTCCATTTGTATTTTGTGAAACTAACTTATTATAGGTAACATTCTAAGGATGAAATTCAAGCTCACACATTTTGGCGCCCGCCGTGGGGCTGGACCTCACATAAACCTTTAAAAATCTCGCAAAAATAAAATTAACGCATTTGTAATGCAGATTCACACATGTGTGAATTATGACAACGCTTTTGTTCGATAGGTTAGCACATTTGCATCACAGGTTAGCGCATTTGCATCACAAGTTAGCGCATATGTCATGTAGGTTAGCACTTTTGTCTGAAAATTTGCACATTTTCATCATAGGTTAGTGCATTTGCATTTGCATCGCAGGTTAGTGCTTTTGTAATGTAGGTTAGTGCATTTGATAGATGGGTTAGCGTATTTGACAATTATTTTAGTGCATATGTTCTCTAAGATAGCGCATTTGAAACAAAGTGCTAAATTTTTAATCAAATCTTGAAATTAGGCTTGTGCAAGGGTAATATATATGGAATATAACATTTAAGTACTTTAAGTTATATTCCATATATATTGTCATGATGTTTGAGAGGGGTTTCAGACCTCTAGGAGTTATAATGCAAAATCTAATTTTTGGAAGATCCTCTAAATTTCAGACTTAGTCAAATTTCAGGGCATTTCAAAATCAAGAGTGAAAAATTTGTAACCACGATTTGAAATTAGGCTTGTGGAAGCCCACCTAAGGTTTTGGATTTTCACTAACTTCTTTTTTTATTGCAGGTTTCTAACAATTTCTTGCAGATTTGGAGGAGTTAACTTAGGATTTAGTGGTTTCTTTTCTAGCTTTTTCAAAGTTTGTTAAAAAGAACTCATATTGCCTTTTGGGTAAAAAGAACTTCATTTTTCAATTTGGTGTTCTAAAAGTACCTCACTTATTTTTGGGCTCTAAAAATAATCACACTTGCAAGGTAAAAAGAACAACAAATCAAACATTTACTTTCTTGCAAAGTTGGGATTCACACCTCAAATTTTTGGCTCTAAAAAGAACAACAATCTTTTATTTTCTTGCAAAGGTAAAAAAATACAATCAATCTTATATTTTGCAAGTTAAAAAGAACAATCAACTTGTCTATTCTTATGAAGCAAGTTACTTTTTGCAACGATTTTCATTTTGTTGACCAAGATTTCCAATTCCTAGATTAGAAAATCATTTGCTATGAAGGGATAAAATAAACACCATGCTTGTTGGAGCAACATCTCCAAGTAGAGGATAGATCACATTGCTTTGAAAAGGTTAAAAAGAACACTTGTATTTCGTGTCTCAAAAGTGGTAGGTATATGCTCTCCCCTTAATTGGGTGACCAAAAAGCCAAACCCACTCTTTTATGCTTTCTTTACTTTCAAGTAATTAAAATCCTTTAGAGGGCCTACCTTCTTGAGCTTCCTTGAGGGGGCCAGTGAGAAGGGAATGACCTAAAGTGGAAACGGGCTAATACCGAGTCCTTCCAATCCACTATAAATAAATCATGTTTGTGACGAAAGTCCCAAACAACATGTGCTTATAAGTTCATACCGACACTATGTTTCCCCATAAACCCTATGGAGTGTAACCTCTATAGGCTAGGAACCTTCTGTATTTACAGAGCTGAAAGTGCCGCATGTATGGCCACATGATTGGAAGCCTTTACTAAAAACCACTTGTACTAGTTGCCAAAATCCTTCTAATTGTTGACGCAGGAGGTCGAACCTCTGAAGCGGCTCACACACATACGGTTCCTAGTAGAGATATAAAGTTTGCCATGGGGAGTTTTCATGGAAACTGATGCTTGGCTGCCCCAAAGAAGTGAGTGCCGAGAGTGGAGCCAGTGGGGTCAAGCATCTAAATATCCGCTTTGAATAAGCGTAGCCTCAGGGGAAACCCCATGTGAGATTCAACAACTATTGTCTCAGCCTGCCATAAGATTTGTACTTGCTTGTGCATTTTGTTTATTAAAAATTGTGTCTTCTATGTCTGTAACATGTTCCAAATGGTCAAAAATTGAAGAAAATTATCATCTACAAGTGAGCAAAAATCCAATAAATTGCTGAAAAAAATTGATCAAAAGGGTAATTCAAAGGTTTTCCAACATTTGAAACACTAGATCAAACCAAGTGATCAAGAGTATATCATCCAACTATCTTGACAACAATAATACCTAGATAGGTATTCAAGTTAGTCAAGTCAATTTTCCATATCAAGAGACTTTATCCATATCATTTGACATACTTTGTCATAGGGCCTATCGAACAAACCCTCTATTCGACTTAGTGAGCTTGAGTATCTAAAATGAAGTATCCATCAATTCAACAACATCAACCTATCTAAACTGAAACTTTGATCACTCATGTGACCATCCCTTGTTGCTTGAAAAAGAAGAAGCTTATTCAAAGAAAATGAGTACTAGCCTAAATCAAGATCAAGATATCATGGCTCTCCAATCTAATCCCATTTTTTATCAAGATCCTACCTATCAAGAATCTTATGATGATCCCCTAAAATTTTGGTATTCCATCCATGATGATCCCCTTTTATCTCAAGAGAAGAGTCCCATTCAACATCCACCTCCTAAGCAAGAGCATGGTATCCTTCCATCTCCTTCACTAATCTAATCCAAAATCAAGTGGAAAACACAAACTCAAATGATCCTACTCCAAGTCAAGATCAAGATCAAGAAAACTCTTCATCCTCCAAATCCATTTTAGGTCCTTTCATTCCAAATTCAATCTCTTTATCCTCCAAATCCATTTTAGGTCCTTTCGTTCCAAAGTCAAACTCTTCATCCTCCAAACCCTTTTTAGGTCCTTTCCTTCCAAATTCAAACTCTCCATCCCTTCCATCCATCTTGGGTCCTTACTTCCCTCCATCCACCATTCCATCACCTCAAGTGATCCATAAGAAAGATCAACAAAGGAACACATCTTTGAACTTGTTTCAAACAACTATCTAAACATCTTTTCAAAACTATTCTTCCATCATTTCCTTTATCTATTTTGGGTTCTTATGTCCCAAAATTCAATTTTCCTCCATATCTTCATTACTTCTTAAGTTGTGTACCAACACTCATCTTGAATTCATTTCCATATCCTCACACAAATCTTCAAACATTCTATCTATTATCCAACACATATTTTCTATCCTTCCATCCCTTTCATTCAATCCTTTGCATAAATTCATGATTTGTGAAATAGGCATTTGTGTCATTTTGTCACATGCTTGCCCATGCTCGAATCTCATGTTCAGTCCTTTTCCTAGATATCTATTCATGATACACTTAAGAATCTGAGGTTGTTTCTCTTTAACATTATCTTTTGGTTGGGATACACACTCAATCCAGAAAAGAACCACTTATCGAATCTTGGTACCAACATCTTTTGATTACTACATCTCATACACTTAATCAATTGCTCTAAATCATTGTGATCTCTTAGTCAAAGACATGGCTAGTGAAAAATCTAAAATCTTACTTCAGCGCCACTGTAATTATCAGACCCATGTAAGTTTCATTACTTACAACCCAACGCAATCAAAATAAGAAAAGAAAAAGACAATATCAAAAGATCCAAAGCATGATCAAGAAAAGAAATATCCAAGATAAAAGAAAAAAAAATGAAATATCAAAAGCTTGGCTATGGGAAAATGCGAGTAACTCCATCGAGGCTATGGACTCCTGGCTGGCAATGGAGCAATATTTGCGATATTACAATGATAACTTTGTTGGAGCTATGAATGCTTTCTGGTAGCGAGGCTCTATCCAGGATGCTTTTGAAGCCAAGGTAACTCATGTAGCTAGCCATGTTGGATTCTGAAGATTACAATAATCATATGAGCCAAAATGAACCCAATTGCACTCACATGGGTAATCAAAGACTAAGTACCTTGATCCAATTTGGGATTCTTCTTCCCTTTTGAGTCTACTTCCTAGTTGCTAGATATGTTTGGTTAAATTTATCAGAGGTTCTAAGTGTGGGTTGGATCTCTATCTTTGAAAAGTTCAGGAGCATTTATTCAGGTGGTGCTAAATACTGTGACAATCTTACATATCACCTCTTTACAAATGGAGACTTCTATACTTGGGGTCAAAGTTTCATCCACTCTATTCTTCATACCACATCTCCCATTATCCTTCCTCTAGTATCCATTACTCTATCTAAGTTCATCCAGTGCTATCTATGATCTTCTTCATGCTAATCTATACCATCTATCCTAACTATTCATTTCTTCCATCATCTATCACTATCTATGATCTTGTTTATCCTATCCATATCCTATCTCCATTCATATCCCCTTTTTCATCCTTGATCTTGATCAAAACTAAGGACAAAAACATGATTTCAAAAAAAATCTCTTGACATGTCTCCTCATAAGCTACCTCCATCTTTCACCCATTCATCTTCAGCTCAACAATTCATCCATTCCTTGTCTTGCTATACATTGGGGAAACCAAATACATCTTTCTTCTAATCCAAAAATCTCAAATTTTTTTTAAAAAATCACAAAATGTCCAAAAAAACTTTTAAAAAAAAGAACAAAATTGAAAATCAAAGCATGAGCGCATGGCCCATCCATCAAATCAAGAATAGGAAAACTATCAAAGTCTGCAATCAAACTGAATCAATCATCAATTATCAAATCTATCAAATCAAATTGAAGCAACTTAAGCTATCAAATCATTTTTAAAACCTATCAATCATGGCTTTCTATCAATCACTGAGTTCAATCAAAACTTTGCTAAGCTCTTGCATTAGAAACTAAATTGGTTTCTTAGAGCCAATCAAATTTATCAAATCAAACTGAATCAATCATCAATTATCAAATCTATCAAATCAAATTGAAGCAACTTAAGCTATCAAATCATTTTAAAACCTATCAATCATGGTTTTCTATCAATCACTGAGTTCAATCAAAACTCTGCTGAGCTCTTACATCAGAAACTAAGTCGGTTTCGTAGAGCTACTCAAATATATCTATCAAATCTATCAAATCAAATCTATCGATCAAATCTAACAATCAAATCACATCAAATCAAATCTATCGATCAAATCCATCAATCAAATCACATCTATCAATCAACTATCAATCAAATCTATCAAATCAAATTTATCAATCAAACAATCAATCAACAATCAAGCAATCAGATCAATTATCAATCAATGTATCCAAACAATCAAGCTATCTATCCAATAACATCACACAATCACTCAATGAAGTCCCTATTTCATCCTCAATGTGTATTCAACACGTTAAATCTACTTATCAAAGTGATTTTTAGCGTTTTGCACTTATCAAATATTGCAATCAAACTGATCACATGTCTTGTTAATCAATTCATCACTCAAAATCTATCAACATCAACGTGTCTTATATAGGGATAGGTACACTTGAAACCAGACATAATCGGTCTTACACAGGGTACTCACTCTTTGAAACCAGACATTCTTATCAATCATCGAAAAAATCAAAACAATGACATAGATTAGTATGACTACTAGATTCTATTTTGGGTAGTCTTATCTTTATCAATTGATGGTAGGACATGTTTCATCTCTCAAAAATCAGGAACGACAAAAAAATTAGAAAAACAAATCAAAAAATGCAATAAACAAGTGGTTAAAACCTAGTAAACAGACGCTATCTAAAAAGTGAGTTCCTCCATCTATGAGATCGCTTTGCGCACCTATCCGCTCCATCCTCTCGCACCTTTCGCTTCCATCATATCCTAGCTTATCCATTCCATCTTTCACACACATTTATCTTAACCATTAGCAAGAAATATGCAGCTTACCAACAATTACCAATCTTTGACATACTTGTTGTAGTCACTATCTTAGATTTTATCAACATCAATCATATCTGCATTTCTATCCTGCCATGGTTTGGATCTTGATCAATTCATACATCCATAATAAATTTTTGTTTCCATTGGGGGCAAAATCCAAAATTCCTTTAGCTAAGGTGATCTTTTGAATCTTTAAAAATCCAAAAACATTCAAAAAACTTAGAAAAACCAAAAACATCTAGGGTTTTGAAACAAATAAGGAGCAACAAAGCAACAAAAATCAAGGCATTTTATCAACAACTGAATTGTCAAACTTAGAAAATGAAAAATCAATCACCAAGCTATAAATGATTATCAAATATCATTCATCAAGATGATTATATCAATTAATGAATATTAGAACATGTGAATGACATGAAAGATTCAGTGTTTATATCTTGATTTTATTGCTAATCATGTACTCTATGCAACTCAAGGATGTCCATGACTAGAGAAGCTATGATTGGGCATGATTATTTTCTTTGATTTTTGTCTATGGTTTATCTCTTACTATGGTATGAACTTGTCTCAAGATATGATCAACAAAAGATCAAGGAGGACGTTCCAAGTCATGCATGAAAGGAGATACTCCTTGTCTGTTCTGCAAGCAATACTTAGGTCAACTTGATCCATTATATCAAGTTGCTTGTATTAACTTGCTATATCAAAATCCATGTAAGGAATACTCAGGTCATCTTGAATCTTTATGTCAAGTTGCTTGTATTTTCTTACAACATTTACAGCTCAATAATGAAATCAAGCATTGTTACAAGGTCGCATATGAAGAATGGAAGTACAATTTTTAGTTAGATCATTTCATTAGCTCATTATTCATCTGCATTATAAGCATTCATTAATATTTCTTAAATATTAATTCATGATTTGTCTCCAACTTCCAAACTTAATGAATATTGTGTATGTACACATATTTCATAACCATTTCCTATATTCTCTCCAACACCCCTACATCTTAGGAAAGACTTGAGTCCACTTGTCCTCTCATGCCTAAATTTCCTCCAACCATCCCTAGATTCCCTCAGTCAACAACCTAGTCAAGGTGAGATGCGTGACACTTGTCTTCTCCTTCCCCCTTTCTCTCAACCTTCACCTTTGCTCACAGCCATCCAAAACTATAGATTTGATCATGACCGTTGATATGAGCCACATCATCTTATCCTCTCAAAGTCTATAAAATCAAGAGCTTCAGTTGAGAGAGAGTTAGAATTCAAGAGACTTCAAGTGCATTTTGCAAGCTAATCATATGCATCCGTGAGTTTTTGAAGCAAATAGCAATAGCAATTATCATATAGCATTTTAGCATAATCATGTAGCTTTGCATATCATACTATTAGTTAACTACAAGTTATCAGTCCATTCTTCATATGCCATCTTGGAAGCCAATAGTGCATTGTTTGAGAGCACATCATCTACAACCAGGAACAGTGGAGTTAGGACACAATGAGACATAAGCCATGAAGGTAAAATAATGTTTTATTTTAATATGTATTTCATGGAGTTTCATTGGTTGAATTTGGATTTCCTGTAGCATTTCCATTTGTATTTTGTGAAACTAACTTATTATAGGTAACATTCTAAGGATGAAATTCAAGCTCACATAGATATAATGGATAAGTAGATTAGATGAGGGATATAACATAGAGTGGGTGAAGTGTATTCCCACAAAGTGGATGGTAAATGTGGATGAAGATACTTACTCATGATGCTTATTTTTTAATTTTTCATCATTGTAGTTTTCAGAGGTGTCTATAAATGCATATTTTCATAATTAGATGGATTATTGATCTTTTATTTATTTATTTTTAATTTATTTATAGATAGGTTGTGTAGACACTAAAAATTGGTAAATGTGCATGTTCTTCATTTTTAACCTAATTGCATGTATAGTCGTTATTATTCACATGATCCTATCCTGCTTCTCCTTTCTCATCTTTTGTCCCATTGGTATCATTTTCTCCCCATTTCAAGTATAATATATCATTTGGACCTAAAACCATCCCCTTTATGTCATTTTGTTCCCATTTCAATCTTTAGATGTCAATTTGTCCCTAAACATGTCCCAATTAGGTCAATTTGCTTCCTTTTTTACCCTACAGCTTCTCTTTTCCCATTTTCTATCCATATCATATTATTTTCTCCCAATTCTGGTTTTATGACATCATTTTGACCTGTTCTCCTACCCCCATAGAATTGCATCAGTCCTATTTCAATCCTTTGACCTGCTTTGAGCCGATTTATTTGCTTTTATCCAGTTTGCCCTAATTTTTCCACTTTGACTTAATTCTCCCCTTTTTTTGTCCGAACCTTCCCAATTTCACCAAATTTGACTTAATTTGACCAAATTCAGGTCTCTGGATGTCATTAATGACTAATTTACCATTTTAGGTTTAATTAATTAAAGCCCCTTTTACTAATTATTCCCAAATCATTTTATCTTTCATCATTAATCTTCTCATTTTAATATTAATTAAATAATTTATATTATTTAATTAATTTTGAATCCACACTTTATTAAATGATTTAAATCATTTAATTAATTGTTCAATTTGTATCTCCTATAATTGAATAATTTATTTAAATTATCTGGTTATCTCATTATGACATAATAATTAAATAAAAATCTTTATTTATTTAATTATTTATTCTAATTTCTCATCATCTAATTTACAGTAGAATGAAAACAATTTTTTATTTGTTTTATGCGAGTTTCCCTAGATCCTCTTAATTTTAGAAAATAGGAAACTAATATCCTCTTTGATTTTTGAAAATCTATCTTTTTGGAAATATCTCATATATTTTAAATTTAAATTCAAAAATAAGGTATGCATCTTCAAAATTTTGCTTTTTCACTTTTTCTTCATCATCTTCATCCTTCCCTGAATACCACCTCTACCATGCACTCACCATTTAACCAAAAATATTTTCAATCTTGTATGTCCATCAAGTCTCGAGTTTTCTATAAATTGGAACATCTTTCATCAATCAAATCATCTAATTTCATGCATTGTCATTATGTCCAATAATGTAGCAATCATCTAACTTTCATTGATACTCTATCAGAATTCATTTAGTCATCTAGTAATAAGCATCATCATTTTGTCAAAGAATCACTTTCCTAGAAAATCTTGCATATCACATCCTTTCTTTCATTTCATATTTGTGCTTGCACGATGAGAGAAACACATCAAAATTAGAGATGGAAGGAAGAACATAAAATTTTAACTGAAGAAACATGCAAGGATGGTTTGCGTCATGAATTTTTGTTTTAGTTATTTTGTTGGTCAGATTAGGATAGATTAGCATGATTGATTAAGTTTTGTGATTAGCTTAGTTAGATCAATTTTATGCTTTGGTTTTCTCATTTAACCTAATTTTTTTGATCTACAAGTTGGAGAAATTTGTCCCCAAGGTTGAAAAATAAGAAGTTGGATAAAGGTTAAATAAATTGGGAAGATAGTGGATGGGGATGAGGGCTAGAGGAAAGAATTCAAGAATCTATTTCCACATTGAGGTTATAAGAACCTATTTAGAGTAATCGTTTTATGTTGGTACAAACCCTATTGAGTGATAGGTTTTCCTCTCCAAAGGAAACATGGTGTTGTTGGATTGGGGATTGGAGACAATACTATCAATGAGAATGGAGTGGAAGATATGTTAGATGCAAGATAGGTGGACTATATGAAGTCATGGATTGATAGGATGTCATTGTGACTGGGATGTTAGAAAATCTGTTGATGTTCAACATTTTTATGACCAACATTTGCACACAATATAATGGGTGTTAAAGAATTGAGAATGAATTTAGGATATTGTGGAGGATTTACAAATAGGTCCAAATTTAGTATAGACATTTTGGCACCTCTGGTAGGACATTGGAATATTGAATCAGTATTTTTGTAGGTTTTCATAACCCAATATTATTGTTTTTTCAAAAATTATGAGACCAATCTTGTGTAGCTAGGGTTGAGGACATAGGCCTAGGGTTTGCAAATATTTGGTTATATCTCTCAAATGACTGCAATTTTTTGTACAAAAAATTTATTGCAAGTTGGGGATGATATAAGGAGCTCCTAATCCAAAAATTGAATTTTTTGGATCAATTTTGAGGAAGCTATATACCAATTTTTTTGGAATTTCTTACATTTTTGGAAAGGTCTAAGAATTATAGAGGAGTTTCATTCTTTGTATTTTTTTTGGGTAAAAAATAATTAGCCAAAAACAAGATCTTTAAAAATTAGGGTTTTTACATAAATTTGCTCTCTAGGGCTCAAATTAAGGATTTTTTAAAATTCTTTCCAAATCAGTTGAATAGTATAAGCTTGTGTGTCAAAACAATGATTTAAGATTAAATAATGAAATAGTGCATCACCACGTTAGTTGTAGGTTCAATTTTTAAGTTCCTTACCCTTTTCATCGAAATCAATAGCTGGAGTAGGTTTTAAGTGAGGAATCATTAGGAACCAGCCTTCTCTAGAGGTCCATCTCCATTACAAGTTACCCACATCTTTCCCATGTGTCAATAGGTGGCTAAGTTAATAGCTTAGACATGGTGTAACTTTGTTGATAACACTTAGAAATACTCAAAATCACTTGTGTTGATAAGTTGGTCTAAAGTGAGACACAACTTTATACTTTTACCCACCCTTTTTCTCTTCTTTCTATGCAACTGATTTTCCTTTACCTCTTCTTCTTCTTCAGAATATTCCATAAACAATTTGTTAGGACCCTTTCTTGAAACCTCCTATAGTTTCTAGGTTGTTCAAGTTGATTCTTACCTTTATATTTGGCTTTAGGTGAGTCTTCTTCCTTTTGAATACTGCAAGTATTAATAGTGGTAATATTATCTATAGTAGGCCTTTTCTTACTTATGGCAATAAGTTTATAAGATTCTCCTCCTTTGGAAACTCTCATCACCTTTATTGCAACCCTCTTGATGATAGTCCTTGCATGACCTATCGGCTTTAAAATGCCAAATGGTCATGTGGGAGATGGCATCTTCTTCTTTGAAGTTGTCTCTTGTTGTCTAGGAGCTTTAATTCCTACTTGTGGCACAAGATCCATTTGATATGGCTTTAAAACCCACTCTCGATTCCATTGGACTACTATCCTCTCCCTTACATTCATATCCTCAACTTATTCAATATAAAGATCTATATTAAATATGGGAATATTAAAGATAGCCGCTAAATTATAAGAGGGATGATGATAACTCAATGATGAACAAATAGTACCGAACCAGTACTGAGAGCAGGGGGGGGTGAATCAGTACAGACAAAAACACAATCCTAAAACTAGTTTGTCAGCAGACACTGTGCATAGGCAGACAGACAGTAACTCTGATCTTAAACATAGTACAACCGACAAAGCCCAGAATAACTGAGACAAGCATAAACCGGTTGACACTTATCTTCTCATACAATCTAATTCTTCATTTCCATTTCACCCTAGTGCATGAATAGGTAATCTATCATCAAAAGATATATAAACAGCTAGATCAACATGATTTACCTTCAGACACAAATTACTCAAACCATCACATGAATAACACCACACATGACACACATATTTTTTCACGTGGAAACCCAACTGGGAAAAACCACAGTGGGGATGAATACCCACAAGCTGTTTTGAACTCTTTAGAAGTCCGCTCTGTTAGGATCCTTGTCCGGTTAAAGACTGATACAATAGGTTCTATTAGGAACCAATCCTATTAGGGATCACTCGGTTAAGGGTTAAACCCTGTTAAAGGTTACCTTGTTAGAGGATTTTAAGAACTCAATGGATTTGAGTCACCCTGTTAAAAGATTTACAGTAAGCTGGTTAAAGCTACCCTGTTAAGGGATTTCCCAACTATTGAAGTGGTTAGAGATCAACAGGTATTACAATAATCTGGAAACAGTACTCAATGCCAATGCAGATCCGCTTTAGCTCCTCTTCACCTTCTGCACTTACACTCTGTAGGTATCACTTCTCTCTTTTGGTCTGGCAAGAATCACGTATCTCTTCACTTGGATACTCACACACAACATTTGCCAACAACCTCAGAAAGAAACACAACATCGACCTTATAAGAAACAGATAGGTCGGTAGCATAAACCCTAAACCCTAAACCTGTTAGGTTAAGCAATTCAAACGGTTCAATCCTGACCATTGAGCACATTGCATTAAATGCAACAGTCCTGAGCCAATCTCAAAACGTTCTCCATCATTTGTTTTCCACCAATTTCATGGTGGCTGATAACCCATCACGCGTTATCACCGTTTATAGAATTCGCACATTTCTGAGGTAGATAGGAACAATCTCCTTCATGCAAGATCCTTCACGCGCACAAGGCTGACATGGTAACACGATCTATTCTTTGTTACAATGCTAACTCATCACACAAAGTCATCGATTGAGTCACACGGGCTTGAGACACTTCAACCGGAAACCCTAAAGTTGAGACTACCAACCGGTTGTCATACAAAGCTTCCATGTGCTGGTTCCCATAACCACATGTCAGTTCACCTTAAACAAACACACCGCTTCACTTTGGCACAAATGTTGGTTCACAGTGTTATACCGGTTCTCACATATACCGGTTCTTGGTAACATACCAGTTCTCACATATACCGATTCTCTCCTCTTTAGCATATTGGCATCAGTGACAACATACAATATCATTATGTCCTCATACCGATTCACATAATGCCAACAATCTCTCCCTTTGGCATTGATGACAATATATAAAGATATCTCTCCGCTTCACATCTCCTCCCCCAATTTCTGTAGATATCTTCTCTGCTTCACTTCTTCTCCCCCTTTGAAAACAATGCCAAAGTGGAGGCACAAGCTTCCTTGTTCCATTATGCTACTCCCCCTGAGGAGTAGCATCCTTCAACACATCAATCCTAAAGAAAAAAAAATTGACTATGCAATACTTGACTGATGTGGAGCATATACCTTTAGTTTACCTCCTGAAGGGCCAACACCCCTAATTCACCTCTTAAGTACATAAATGTAGCCTTTGGGAGAGGCTTGGTGAATATGTTTGCTAACTGCTCCTTACTGGAAACATGTTCCAGTGCAATCTCTTTGTTCTGAACCTTTTCCCTCAAGAAATGATACTTAAGCTCAAAGTGCTTGGTTCTAGAATGTAAAACCAAATTCTTGGAGATGTTAATTGCACTAGTATTGTCACAAAATATACTTACTGGTTCAGATACAAGAACTTTGAAGCCATTTAATACATGCTTCATCCAAATTGTCTGAGTGCAGTTCATGAAAGCTGCAACATACTATGCTTCCGCTGTAGACTGAGAGATACAACTCTGCTTCTTACTCATCCATGAGACTAGTCTACCACCAAGAAAGAATGCACCACTGGTTGTGCTCTTCTGGTCATCCACATTACCTGCCCAATCAGTAGCTGTGAATACTTTCAAGTTGAAATCCTTGATATATGGATACCACAATCCATAATCAATAGTTCCCTTCAGATACCTAAGAATCCGCTTGACTGCAACCAAGTGGGATTCTCTTGGACTTTTCTGGAACCTTGCAGTAATGCCAACTGCATGTGCAATATCTGGTCTTCTATGCACTACATAATACAACTTACCAATCATTGATCGGTATTCCTTCTCATCAACCAATGTTGAGTCATCCTCTTTGGATAGTTTACAACTGGTCACCATCGGTGTACCAACCGGTTTGCTATCTTCCATGCCAAAGGTATTCAACACCTCTTTGACATACTTGGACTGAGTGACAAAGATTCCATCTTTCATCTGTTGAATCTGCAGTCCAATGAAGAACTTAATCTCCCCTATTGGTGACATCTCAAACTCTTTCTTCATCTCATCTACAAACTCATGACTCATCTTGTCAACTCCACCAAAGATAATGTCATCAACAAATACCTCACAGATCAGGATCTGATCTCCATCAGACTTCAAGTAGATATTTCTATCTTCACTTGTTCTCTCAAATCCAATCTTCACAAGATGGAAATGCAGGCGTTCATACCATGCTCTAGGTGTCTGCTTTAGACCATATAAGGCTTTATGTAGCCTACACACCATGTCACTGTCTTCAGGTAGGGCAAACCCATCAGGTTGCTCTACATACACCTCCTCTTCAAGTACACCATTTAGGAATGCAGTTTTACATCCATTTGATATACTTTGAATCATTTAAAAGCTGCATATGCAAGAAGCAGATGAACTCCTTCCAATCTGGCTACAGGAGAAAAGGTTTCTCTATAGTCTTCTCCTTCTTCTTGGGCATATCATTTGCACACTAGTCTGGCTTTGTTTCTAATCACTGTGCCATCCTCATTCAACTTATTTCTGAAAACCCATTTGGTACTAATGACATTTTTATGCTCTGGTCTAGGTACCAAAGACCATGTACCATTTCTCTATATCTGGTCAAGTTCCTCTTCCATTGCCTTGAACCAGTCTTCATCTTCATGTGCCTCTTTGAATGATTTAGTCTCAAATTCAAAGATCATACATGAGTTTTCTCTGACCTTTCTTCTTGTAAGGATTCTTGCATCCTTATCTCCTATGATCTGCTTAAGATCATGATTCAGCTTGATATACCGAGGAATGGTCTTGATAGATTCCTCTTGCTTTTCTTCTTCATCCTCATCTCCATCAGTATCAGTATCTACATCTACTGGTGTAGGAACACTGTTACTGGTACTTGGTTGACTGACAACCAGATCCCAGAAGGTTACAACCGGTTCATTTACCGCTTGCTCACTGTCGGTTTCCTTCATTTTCTCAAAAATTTCATTAACTCTTACATTGATGCTTTCCATAATTCTCTGAGTCCTATTATTGAAACACTTGAGAGCTTTGCTCTTGGTGGAATATCCTAGGAATATTCCCTCATCACATTTCACATCAAATTTGCTCTGGTGTTCGCTCCTCTTGATGTAACATTTTCTACCAAACACTCTGAAGTAGCTAACCATAGGTGTCTTACCGATCCAATACTCATAAGGAGTTTTATCCTTACCTTTCTTAATGAGTACCCGGTTCATTGTGTAGACTGCAGTGCTCACCGCTTCTCTCCAAAAGGTATGAACTACCTTTCCTTGAACCAACTGCTTCAACCATAGTCCGATTATTCCTCTTGACTAGGCCATTTTGTTGTGGAGTCTAGGGGTAGACAGTTACCTCTTGATGCCATTTTCTTCACAATACTTGTTGAATTCACCAGAAGTGAATTCCCCTCCTTGATCAGTTCTCAAACACTTGATCCTTTTACCACTTTCCTTCTCCACTAATGCTCTGAAAGCTTTGAACTTTACAAAGGCTTCAGACTTATCTTTCAATAATGTGACCCGCATCATTCTTGAGCAGTCATCGGTGAGAATCATGAAGTACCTATCACCCTGCACACTCCTAGTTTTCCTAGGACCACACAAATCAATATGCACAAGATCAAGTAAATTTTCAGCAGTGAAAGGTTTACCTTTAAAGGTTGAGGAAGACATTTTCCCCAGTTGACACTCTCTGCACAAGGTATTTTCTAGTTTTCTCATCACCGGCAACCCTCTAACTACCTTGATCTTATTGACCTTCACAATTTTATCAAAGTTTACATGTAGAGTCTCCTATGCCATATCCAGCTATCATCAAATTTAGCCATAAGAAATGTACTTATATTTGCATTCAATTGAAATAGGTTACCTTTGGTCTACATGCCGGTGGCCACCAATTCACCATTTTTTCCTTTGATTCTGCACACTCCATTCTTGAATTCCAGAGTGAGACCACTGTCATTCAGTTGGGCAAAACTCAGAAGGTTGTATCTGAGACCATCAACCCAATACACATTGTCAACACTACTCTTTCCACTCAGAGAGATGGACCCTCTACCTTTGACCATACATGGTACATCATTGCCAAAGTGAACCACACCACCATCATACTCTTCCAAAGATAGAAACTTGCTCTGGTCACCAATCATATGGTGAGAACAGCCACTGTCAATAATCCACTCATTGGAATTATCAAAGCGGGAGACAAGAGCCTTCTTGTCTAACACATCTTCCTTGACAGCAACAAACACAATATCTTCATTTTCTTCATCTTCTGATTCCTCATCTGTGACACCTTCATCAACTGCCACAAAATAGTTTCTCCGGTTTCCTCCTTTGAATTTCTTGAACCTTTCCGGTTTGTCCTTGTTGTCACCATTAGGACAGTTTACAGCAATATGTCCTATCCGGTTACAAGAAAATAATTTCAAAGGAAGCTTACCTCTGTATTTGCCTGTTCCTTTAGGAAGTTTCCTGGCAAGAAGAGCTTCAAATGCCATTAGAATCTCCTCATCATCCATTTATCTACTCTGTCTTGGTTCACCACTAGTGCTAGCTTCTTTTCCTTTTCTGGATGGTACAGTAGAAGAATTAAAAGTTGATTCAATCTTTTGAACACTGCCATCAAAACTATTTAGCTCATAGGCTGTCAACTTTGCAATGATGGAGTCTAGGGATACCTTAGTCTTGTCTATTGATCTCAACTCCTGAATAGCAGCAACCCTTATTGCATAGACCGGTAATAAGGATCTCAGGACTTTGCTTACCACAGTGGAATCTTCCATTTTACCACCTGCACTCTTGATATCTCCAACAACAGTTTTGATTCTTATTCCATACTGTTGAATGGTCTCACCTTCAACCATCGGCATGTCTTCAAACTTCCCTCTAAGGCTTTCTTCCTTAGCTTGTTTTACATGCTCATCACCGCCATAGATATTTTCAAGAGTATCCCATACCTCTTTGGGATTTACCTTATCTTGGACATCAATAAACTCAATGTCAAATAAACTACTAATTAGGGCTTCCATGACTTGCCCATTCTCCTGCATCTCTCTCTTTTGGTCATCGGTGAGAGTGCCGGTAGGGGCAACATAGGCATTCTCAACATAGCTCCAGTGTTGAGCACCCATGCTTCTAATATATATCTTCATTCTATCTTTCCATATACTAAAATTTTCTCTGTTGGACTTTGGACCTTCCCTCTTCATCATTAGATTGGGATCTTTACCTCAAGCGATTAAGCTTATAACACAGAGGACCTGGAGGACACTTTGATACCAATTGATAACTCAATGATGAATGGATAGTACCAAACCGGTACTGAGAGGGGGGATGAATCAGTATAGACAAAAACACAATCCCAAAACCGGTTTGTCGGCAGACACTGTGCATAGGCAGACAAACAGTAACTCCGGTCTTAAATAGAGTACAACCGGAAAAGCCCAGAATAACTGAGACAAGCATAAACCGGTTGACACTTATCTTCTCATACAATCTAATAATTCATTTCCATTTCACCCTAGTGCATGAACAGGTAATCTATCATCAAAAGATAGATAAATAGTTAGATCAACATGATTTACCTTCAAACACAAATTACTCAAACCATCACATGAATAACACCACACATGACACAAATTTTTTCATGTGGAAACTCAACTGGCCAAAACCACGGTGGGGATGAATACCCACAAGCTGTTTTGAACTCTTTAGAAGTCCGCTCTGTTAGGAGCCTTGTCCGGTTAAAGACTAATACAACAGGTTCTGTTAGGAACCGATCCTGTTAGGGATCACTTGGTTAAGGGATGGCTAGAATACCTGGTTAAGGGTTAAACCTTGTTAGAGGATTTTAAGAACTCAATGGATTTGAGTCACCCTGTTAAAGGATTTATAAGCCGGTTAAAGCTGCCCTGTTAAGGGATTTCCCAACTGTTGAAGTGGTTAGAGATCAACAGGTATTACAATGATCTGGAAACAACACTCAATGCCAATGCAGATCCGGTTTAGCTCCTCTTCACCTTCTGTACTTACACTCTGCAAGTATCACTTCTCTCTTTTGGTTTGGCAAGAATCACGTATCTCTTCACTTGGATACTCACACACAACTTTTGCCAACAACCTCAGAAAGAAACATAACATCGACCTTATAGGAAACAGATAGGTCAGTAGCATAAACCCTAAACCCTAAACCTGTTAGGTTAAGCAATTCAAACGGTTCAATCCTGACCATTGAGCACACTGCATTAAATGCAATAGTCCTGAGCCAATCTCAAGACATTCTCCATCATTCGTTTTCCACCGATTTCATGGCGGTTGATAACCCATCACGTGTTATCATCGTTTACAGACTTCGCACATTCCCAAGGTAGATAGGAACAATCTACTTCACGCGCACAAGGCTAACATGGCAACATGATTTGTTCTTCGTTACAATGCTAACTCATCACACAAAGTCACTGATTGAGTCACACAGGCTTGAGACACTTCAACCGGAAACCCTGAAGTTGAGACTACCAATCGGTAGTCATACAAAGCTTCCATGTGCTGGTTCCCATAACCACATGCTGGTTCACCTTAAACAAACACACCGCTTCACTTTGGCACAAATGTTGGTTCACAGTGTTATACCGGTTCTCACATATATCAGTTCTTGGTAACATACTAGTTCTCACATATACCGATTCTCTCCTCTTCAACATATTGACATCAATGACAACATACAATGTCATTATGTCTTCATACCGGTTCACATAATGCCAACAGATGCAACCTCTTTCCATCATCTTAAAGGCCCTTAGGGATCCATATTCCTGAAGCAAAATTTGCTAGCTTTAAATCCATTCTACAACATTCCCTTATTTTATATCATAATCATCCACACAATTATCCCAATGATCTTCCACCTTAGGCTCATGTCTAAAGTAAGCCCCTGTGATTGCACTGATTTCACCAATTGGATTAAATCTATCTCTAGTCATTGTTAAAGTCTTCAATGAGTAGTTTGAAAGTTCAGACTCCACACCTTTAGCATTTATCATATCTAGGCAAGCATGTGCCCCTAATTTGATTAGAAATGTGAAACAAGCCTTATGTTTTGCCTTGGCAATTTTTTTGATGCTTGGTTTTAGCCTGTCACTCTATAAATTCCAAATCTATGTCTCTACTATTTAATCAGATGACAATTTTATTGAAAATTTATTTTCAAGTCATCTAATGCTTCAAAATATGAAAAAACTTGTTATTAACAATATTATGATCTATCCTACTCTTCTAAAGAGTCAATTGAGGATAATGCTTTTATAGTCTAATCTTTGTATCATTCAATGCACCTCTTCTTGTTAGGCCTATGAAAGTGGCCTAAGCTGCAAGGAAATAGAATAAATATGAAGTCATTTAAAAATTAGGGTCTTCTTGAACCCTTGATAGTTGCTCGTGCATGTTCAAATCACTTATAAGTGTGCCCTAGTCTATGTGTTCCTCTTTGGCCACAATTGTCTTGATGATATCCATGAATGGAATTGCTTTGCATTGGGTAGTCCCACAATTCTCCTTAAGAGAGTGACTTGATCCTTAGCATCCATGTGTAACATGCTTCTATGATTTTTTTTGATAAATTATTTAATCTTTTCCTAGGCCTATCTAGTAGATGATTGTTGATGTACTTCTTAGGCTCTACAATTTCGATAATATTCTTTTGTAGAAGCTACATTCACCTTTGCATGGTCATCATGCAAAGGAATACCAAACACCTCTTATATTGGGTCAGTATTCATATCCAACGCCACTCCTTCCAAAGGTTCACAAACCTTTTTCCCATCTGCATTGTAGTTCTTGGCACATCCCAATACTAGGTTTGGGGATTGAAGAGCTATTGGAAAAGCAATTGCCTATACTAGTCTAAATTAAACCAAAGATGTTTTCCAGGGAGTCCTATCATTATGATCTGTCATTTTCTTTAGGGACTCATCTAGTTCAATATGACCTAAGTTTGTATTAGCAGACACAAAGATGAAGGGAAGTAGCCTTTGAATTGGTATTCCATTGATGTTTCTTTGGTAATCTTCTTCTCTGACATAAATTATTTTGTAGAATCTTGAAGCAAATTAAGTTAGAAGAAAATTTGACATAAGCCAACATACATTAACATCGTCATGTTATTAATTAAATTTATCATGAAATGTTCTAATACTAATTTAAAAATAAGTTTCTATTCTTTTGAAGCAAACAACACAAAGTGCAAGCTTGGATTGAGGGTCACATGCAAATTGTTCATTGGAAGAAATAAGGAACATGCATTATATGTCCCTGACATATAATGTTCAAAAACATGTTTTTTGTGTAGTGGGGGTCAAATATTGGACCTAACTATTATTCTTATTTTATACCTTGTAAATCAAAACAAGACGCCCCCAACCACCAATTTTTGAAAGCATATTGAAATAGCGTAAATGTGGGGATCAGGGATCAATCCTTCGATCTTTGTAACATGTTTTATTAATTATTACCACCAAATCCTAAACGTTTAAGACTTATTGTTGGTTGGGGGTCAATGATCAAAGATCCCCAAGCTTTTTTTCCCTAAGTTTGTATACTTTCAGAGGTGAATGAAAAGGTTCTATCTTCAATTATTTTTACTTCTAATTTGTTCCGTAGATATTTTAGTGAACGGGTTTTCTATGTCTTTGGTTTTGCATTGAAATGTTGACTTTAGTTTCCAAACCTTATCATCTAGGTTAGATTATTTTTTAATTTAAAATAGTTTGGTCAGAAAATCATTAGCTTACAAAGCTAGAAAGTTAGGCACATGCATGGGGGTCAACTTAAGTTGGAGAAAAACTAACTAATCCAAATAACCTACAAGTGTGATTCTCGATGAATGATGAGGACAAATTCTACAAGGGATCTCCACAAAACAAAAGGAAACAAAAGAAAAAAAAAGAGAACATTGTCGAGGCCCTAAAGAATGACCCTAAAACAAAGGAAACAAAGAAAATAGAATGATAAAATATAGGCACCTACCTCAAACAACTAACATAAGACCTTTGACCATTGATGGAAGGTGCATGCATGATCAATCACCAACTTTTATTTCATAGAGACAACTAGGGCAGAACCAATTACCAAAAGGAAACTCTAGGGCACAAAATGCTCAAAACTTGAATGAGTAAAGGTGAGGAAATGAATTAAAAATACCTTCTATATATAGGCAATTGGATGATGTAAATGGTCACCCATTGTATTTATTACAGGCGTGGCTAGGGTTCAGGGGTGAGGAAGTACTCAAAAACAAGATACCAAGGGATTAGGGTCAGGTGTTCACATATTGTCAAGTGAACAATAGACACCTAATGTCTAATCCCCAAAAGGGAAAAGAACATTGGGGATCGGAGATCAGAGGTCCTAGTTTCCTTTGCAATAGATGAATATTGGAGAGTTGATGTCCAATGTCCAACGCAAAGGCAAAAATAACAAAGGTAGAAGATGAGGATCGGGGTTCAGGGGTGTACCATTCCTAGGGTGACCAGGAAACAATGCAAGCTCAAAACCTGATCTTCAACAAAGACCAATAGCAAAAAGGTAAGGAGGGAAATAAAAAAACAATGGGGCATAGAACCCTTAGGGGAAATAAGGAACACAAGCGAGATTCACCACTTTGCCAAGTGGAAAAGAGGGACATGAGTGTGAGGCACAACACATCCCTTAAGAGCACCCCTTTCAATTATAAGATTCTAGACAAAGACATGTACACAGTTAGCACACTCCTTATGAACAATCTACTTGTATGTACAAAGTTAACACACTCCTTAAGAACAACCTACTCAAGACATTTTTGTACATCAATAAATTAACCAAGTTTCTCAAAACCATATATCAAACCAATCTCCTTGTCCTAGCATCACTTTCCTTTATTGAGGAAGACTTAACAAGAAAGTTGGTTTATTGAACAAAAAGGGAAGGAGCTTGAGGTACAAGAAGTTGTTGTTGATGATGCATTTACACATATACAAAATAATAAATCAAACTTGCTTGAAGGAAGTTATGAATAAAAATGGTTAGTGCAACAAATTAAAAGACAAGTGATGTTGAATATCAAGTTTTAACCAATTTATTTAATAAGATTCTATTTTTTCTTAAATAAGGGGAAGTTGAATAAATGCCTATGCCAACAAATCAGTTTGGACAATGAGGTAATGAGAAAGGAGGATTTATTGAAAATGAAATTTTCATACTCTTGTTTGATAAACTTCCTTGTTTTATTAAAAAATATAAAAGAGCATACCTGTGTCAATGTCAAACCAAGATTTTAATCATCCTGGAGAGATAAACAAACATGATGAGGTATTGGCCTATGAAGAGGCAATTAAGGACAACCTTGTTTTGAAAAATGGAGAAATCAACACACTCAAGGTTGTTGTTCAAGATAGAGAAGAAATCAAATCAGAACTTATGCTTGAAAAGGATGACAGTGGTTTATCCTCAAGTATCCACAAGAGATGCTATAAGTTGGAAATTAGTCCTCTTTGCAAAAAGGTAAAGAAGAGATTGAACATGACCTGTTTTGGGATGAGCTGGAAGTGTTTTGTTCAAGTTTGGATACCAAACCAACATCTGCTAAATCAAAAATCCAAGAGAAAAATGAACTAGATGAGAAAGTAGCCTTATTTCTATCAAATGTGACACTTGATGTAGAGCCCCTCCCTGATCAAGCTCTGGTTAACTTAGTTGACCATGGTTGACTGTATTAATAAATGTTAAAATTCAATAGGATGGGTTATGTTAGACGGATAGATTAGTGGGAAAATAAATTAAACCAGGTTATGGAATCATTTTACCTTGTGGTGCACATTTTGATGTGTTATGGATTTAGATCCTATATGATCCACCGATTTGATAATCTTGATATGACGTATGTCAGCTATCTCAGAATTTTTAGTACTTCTTTTTTATATTTGAAATTATGGATGCATACTCTATAAATGATTTAATTTCATGTTCATGAGGATGATGCCATTTAGTAGATGATTGTATGTGGATGTTATCAAATAATTGGATACTTGATTTTTATAAGTGAAATTTTATGCGATGTCTGAATTGTATTCTTTTGATAATATTATATGTGATTTTTGGAATTACTAATGTGCAAGTGAGATGTGCAGGAAAATTATTCCATGTGACCATGGAAATTATTCAGAGAATCAAGCCTAGCCTATGTGTGATTGTGAAGTCAGGGGCTGTGTATTTGGAGAGACAATCCCTCGTTTGTAAATGTGTTTTAATTTGTAAATGTTATTCTTGGATGTGTGTTTAATTTGGAAATTGTTTAATTTATCAATTCCAAAAAAAAAGAGCTATTTGCCATGTGTGATTTAGTGATGTGTAATTCTTTTTGTCGTGTCACTTGACACGTGTTGTCAGATCAGTTAGCATTGTTATGTCTCTTTTTTAGGAAATTTATTTTACCAATGCATATATTTTCAATTATTCTAAAATGGTCCCAAATAAACCTTGGATAGGGAGCCATTAGAAAGGTCAACTCAGAGTTGACCCATAGGTAAACTTTGGGTGGACTTCCAGGGGGTTAAACTAACTCCTGGGGTCAAGTTAGGGGCATTTTTAGTGGGTCATATGATGTACCTATGGAAGAAGTCCAAATTTAGCCATGTGTCCACTCCCTAGGGCCTGTTTAACCTCCCCAAAAATTGAGTTTCCCAAGTTGACCGGATTTCATCTTTAAAAGAGTCTTCCTAGGTTAGATAACCCTCCTCATGAGTGGTTTTTCTTTTTCCCATTCATTTTACCATTTTTGAGGTGTCTTGGTTAGGGAGTGTGTAAGGTATTGGAAAGACCAACCAATGAGCATCCTTCACCCTTCCCAAGAGGGTTGGAAAGAGTGAGGGGTGGCTTCATAGGGAATAGTTTGGGAGGGAGAAGTTTGATCACCCATGAATCTAGTTTTTTCCAATTAGCAAGGTGATAAGACAACAATTCATAGGAGACCAACACTAGAATTTCAAACTTTTTACATAGAAGAGGATGTCCTATCAGCAACCAATTTGGTTATAAGTCAATAAAACACCATTAGTCATGCTTAAACCCAAGCATGAAATTTTAGTCAAAATAAAGTTGAAGATGTAGTTGTATGTAAAGAAGAAATTGTTTGGTTCACTTAAAACAACAATAATATACATGACCATCATGAAGAAGCACGTGAAATTGTTTATGTCCTTAAGGTGAGTTGTCCTCAAGCGCAAAAATCACTAGAAGTGGCAAATACTTTATAAAGAACGTGATAATGGTTTTGTTTTAGCTTATATCACTACGGATTAGTTTAGGTTAGGATAGGTTTTAAATTTCAAAAGTGTTGGTTGCAAATAGTTGTATGTTTATTTTCTTCCAAGTGTTGTTCAACACACTAGTTTATTAGTGTTGTGTGATCTTTGTCGGATATTATAACTGGAAACTCTCAAGTAATGTAGGTTGCAGGTGTAAAGGGAAACCATAATCTTTGTTGACAGTTGAGCTTTGAAACAATACACACATCCGTTCAAGCATGATGAAGTAATAATTTTTGTCACATATTTTTTATGGGAGTGTTGCGCTAGACATGTGCAAAATGTGGAAGCACAAAAGGCACGGTAACTGTCTATCAAAATACCCCAAAGAGATGTCATTACATGGAACGCAATGAAGGCGAGACTTGCAGAAAATGGTTTTGCTGAAACAGACTTTAGAAACTTTCGAAATCCACGCCTTGCAAAATAGCGTACGTACATGAACTGTTTGATTGAGTGCCTCAAAGAAATGTGAATTAAAGAGTTTGTAGAAATGTATTTGTTGAAAAGGCTTTAGAAACTTCAAGCAAATGCAATTGGAAGGTGTAGGAACCAAAATTCCACAACCTTTGCACGCATTCTCTAATCACGCACCCAAATGAAAGCTTTGGAGAAGATTCTAGCCATCCAACAGAGCATGATAAGGAGGGTTTTTTGTCAGATAATTATAGATGGAAATGCTCTGTAGACATTCATGCGAAATGTTGAAGCAGTAATAATTGCAGGATGTGTGCATAATTTTTTGTTGAAAGTTCTTTAGGGACTTGCAATACAATGCAATTGGATATACAAATAATGTGTTTTTTGGAAGTGCATCAAGATGACTTATTAAAAGGGCTGCAAAAATTATCAAGCGCTGGCAATGACTGTGGAATGATCAAGCATTGATAAAGCTTAGCGATTAAGAAGCAGTGATTAAGTAATGGAGGAATAGCGACTAAAAGGGCAACATTGAAGATTAGGAAAAAATAAACAAACAAATTGTGATCATTTAATAGACAGTGATTAAACATTTGTTTTAAAGCGGCAACAGAAAACAACATTTAGTATCTCCCAAAGATGCGATGATAATTAAGGGAGGACATGACTATTCAAAAAATTATTACTCTTCAAAAGGACGCATCTTTTCATAGAGATGAAAAGATATAAATCAAGTTTATGAGAGGAACAGAGCAGAGGGGGGAAATAGAACCATTATTGAAAATATTCCTAAAAATCTAACAGAGAATGTGCATAAAGGCTTTGTTGTAATGATGGTTTCAACTGTTCATTAATTTTAATAAAAATATACAATTTAACCGTCTCCAAATTGTTATTCTTCTGATCATATGAATTGATTTGTCAAGGACTTATTGATTTGTCGTTGCATCTTTAATGCTTTTGTGTAACATGATTGCTGGACTCTCTCAAGCGGGGATTAAATTCTAACAAATATGTCATTGTGGTTAGAAGAAGTCAGTCTGGATTAAAATGAAGGGTTTTGTGGTTAAATTTCTTGCATGTTTATGTAATGCATAAACAGAAATAGTGCTATATGTTAGACAGCTCAGGTAACTGGTGAACAACTAATAGGGGTGAATCAGTTGTTAACAGATTATAGAATTTTAAGCATTAAAACCTTATTACCAGAATACATAAACCAAATACCGAAATAGCAGATATAACAGTTAAGCACAAATATAAACCACATAACATTTACCAACCATCCACAAAAGATAACACCAAGATTTCTATGTGAAAAACCCGGTAAAAGAAAAAACCATGGTGGGAAGCCTACCCACAGTCAGATAATACTTCTGTAGTAAGTATGTGATTACAAAAGAGGGGCTTGCACATGCAGGAAGGCCAACAAGCTAGAGCACATTGCTCATCACAAAATGAGTCTCACTGACTACAAAATAAATCCAGACTACAATCCGAAAAGAAGAGTGAACTGTAAGAATAGCATCTCCTATGCCTGAATACAGTTCCAGTTAAGCTCAATACCAGAGGTCTTAAACCTCTTTCACAAACCCAATTCGATCACCTATGATCGACCAAAACCTTTGCATCGACCAAAAGCTCTGCATATGATTACAACCTTATTCGCACACAGATAATCCTATATCCCAAAAACCACGAATATGCCCATGATCTACAAAGAGATCTTACATCATATTTATACCAACCCGAGACTTAAACAATTAGGTTGGCCACCTAATAGATAATACAATAAATTCATAACATAAACCCCCAATCCAATGATCAACGAAGTCGACCTAAGACCAAAACAACATAATCCAATTAATAGATCCAACCGAAAATGCATCGGGATCATCCACCAGCACGTTACATAAACCAGTCCATTACCTAGCCGAATAAGATAGCATTAGGTCATGACTCAAATCCAACACCACCGATCAACAGGAACATAAACAAGATAACCAACAACATCCCCAAAGCCATCTAGAAGTTGCGCCAACACCACTTATCGTGTGCATCAAAAGATCTTCAACAAAGCTCTACCGGTAGAACCCTTACCAGTGACCAAAAGGCTTACTAGAACAAATGATAGCTCCTGAGTCATCAAATCTTGAACCAACTGATCGTGATACACATCTGAATAGCATGAATGACGGGATCCAAACCAATTCCACAAACTGAAGCATACCGAATCATAATCCAACCGCTCTATCGGAACCTACCGGAAATCAGTAAACAACCAAAACAATTGGTGTTGCCATCAATGACAAAACATCAATGCAACACATAATCAATTCCTCTAATTTGCCAACACTATATAGTTAGAGTTTCTAGCCATTGAATGAGCAAATAATTTATTATAAATGACTCTGTTACCCAAGATAAGGCATTGATCGAGATTCTATTTCCAGAACCAATCAAATCATTATATACTTTATTTTTAGTTATAGAGTAGGAGTAAGTGTAAATTTTAGTTTTTCTTTTCAGTTTTCTATCGCACCTCATGCCAGTGCTTAATAAAAAGCAACGAGATGATTGAATTCAGATATCAGTTAAGCAAACTTTTGAATTTGTATGAAGTTTAAATCTACTTAAGATATTACCATATAATTTTGGAGAGTTATCAAGTGTGGTGGTATTGGTTGACCCTCCAAGGTTTAGTAGAGTTTGAAGAGTAGGAGAGTTTAATCATTTTGATTAATCCCATTCATTGGTCAAATCCATTGTTGAATCTTATTATAGAACTTGGCATATTCTTAGGCATAGTTGGACTACTCGCTGAAAACTCGACGAGTAGTAAAAAACTCGCGAGTTTTTCTTCAAGGAGAGTTTTTCCAACTTTTACTCGCCATAAAAAATTTGTCGAGTTTTTGGTGATTTTTTCACAAAAACTCGGAAACACTAAAAAAAGAGGCCCAAACATGTCAAAATATTACCTATTTTTGTTTTTTTAGGTCAGTTTCATTCTCTTCATCAGAATATATACATGAAATATAACATTTAAGTATAAGTGACATTTCAATATACTTTGTTATATTTCATGTATATATTGGCAGAATGTTTGAGAGTGGTTTCAGATCTCTAGGAGTTATAATGCAAATTCTAGGTTTTAGAAGATCTTTTAATTTTTCAGACTTAGTCAACTTTCAGTAATCAGTATGCTCCTATCAACATTCTCTCGCTCTCTCTATCTCACTCACTTTATCTGCCCCAAATTTTAGACCTATCTATCTATCTATCTCCCTATCACTCTTCCTCTATCCCCCTCTCTACCACTCTTTATCTCACTCTCTCCTCTCTCCCCCAAGATCTAGACCTATCTCTCTACCCCTCTCTTTCTCACCCTCAGACCTCGTCAAGGGGTGCTTCCTTCAACCTAATTTTAATTTGTCAAAATGCTTGGTGGCGAAGTCGGGGTGGAAATAACCCAAATCTAAAAAAACTGCCCTCAGAATCTTATGTCAACCTTGTAGTTCATCCATTTGTGAGTGCAATTGGAGCTTTTTTTGAGGCCATCGACACGAAGAAGAGGAGCAAGTTATCTCAAAAATGCCTCAATGACCTTGTCTTTGTGTAATATAATCTTCGGTTGTGCATAAGGAAGGTAGAGGAAGCACCAATTGGTCCAATTGATTTGGATGATATAGATCCTTACAATGACTGGATATCACATGAGTAGCCTCCATTGTTTATAGAGGATGACATCAATGATTTGGAGAGGTAGGCTACAGAGGAGGAGGGGGTGGATTTGGTTTCACACTGGATGACATTGAGGAGGATGAGGAGGATGAGGAGTCATTGTTAGTGCTTGGTGCAGCTAGAGACAGAGCTACATCTAGGATGGAGGATGAGCCACAGCTTGAGCCAATCATATCGAGTGAGGAGGCACAATCACGCCCACAACAAACTTCTAGGACTAGATCCTCTAGTTATACCTCTCCCTTAGTTGTAACTAGATTTGGTAAGAGGAAGATGTAATTGTACTGATTTATTTACTTTTAGTTCTACAAAACCTATTTACTAATTTGCTTCCAGCCATCAGCATTCCTCATGAGGATGCAATTTTGTACTCACTTTGCATTTAAATATATCTAGACTCATCTTGTTTCTTTTGTGTTCTCATTTATTGACTCATTGGATGCATCTTCTCATTAAATTTTATTAAAAAAATGCATTTTTAATTAAATTTAAGGATGTTTTTAAGTTGCCGAGTTTTTCGCCAAGTTTTTCCTGAGTTTCTTTTTTTCCGGCCTTGGCGAGTTTTGTCAAGTGGTGAGTAATTCATCTATGTTCTTAGGATTTAACAATCTGTTGATTTGGGAACCAACATAACCCTCCAATCTTCCCACCAACACCTCTACCCTGCACACCTATGTGACCATCGAGCAGACCCACCATCTCCTTCCATTTGTTGAGATGCGGCAAAAGAGGCTTTGTAGCCTACGTTAAAGAATACACATCTAACCCTTATCAATGTTTAAAATCAGGGCAATTTGTTTTAGGTTTCACCCATTCCTAGCTCCTAAGCCCTTGATCTCCCAGTTGCATCTACGACTCTGATTCAGTCAATAGAGAGATGTGGGATAGGTTTATTTTTCTAGCACCATCATTCGTTGTTGCCAAGCCTAGGCTCTAAAACATATAGGTTTGATTTCAACCTTATTGTAAACAAGATTTATTATCATTTTTATCCATGATATTGGGGGAATATAATAAGTCATGTTAGGGGTTTATTTTTTGTCTTTCTTGATATTGGTATATATACCCTTAATCTCAATGTCTCATGGGTAGGTCACGAAAGAACGATGTTTATTGCCATTGGACCAAATGATAAAATTAACATTATTGACATTAACATTAATATTGTTAATGTCAACGTCAATATTATTAATTCTAAGTTAATTAACACAAATTGTTATATATATATATAGAGAGAGAGAGAGATAAGTGATAATGATAGTACTGGTGTACCCAAGGAGGACACTGAATATAATAATGAGGTTATTAATTTTATTAGCATTGTGAAGGCAAAATATATAATGTCGTCAATGTAATACAAATGGCCCCCCTCACAGTAAAAGCAAAAGAATGTTTAAGACATTACTAATAATACCAATAATTACAGTTAGGGACATTGCAGATCATATTTTAGCTTATTTATAGCATTTTGAAACTGATAAGTTTAATAATGTTTTCTGTGAAATCATTTTAGAATTTGAAAGTTATAAGGATTGTATTTTTATTTTTATTAGTTATTACTTGTTTTGATGAGGGAAACCGATTTTACTTGAAGAAAGCAAGTCACAAGTTTAAAGAAAACCATGCTAGAAATCCAATGTTCTTAGAATGTATTCAATTTGCATTATGGAAATGGTTTGATTCCTGATTTGCTAGTGAATTGGAATCAAGGCTCAGGAGACATAATCTGCAAAGCACCTATTCTATCTTAAGGAGGTCAAAATATCATAGCTCTACTAAAGGGCTGCAGTAAACAGATATTAGAAGCAAACCTTAGGAAGAACTTTAAATGAATAGTGTAGTTATGAATTTGGCACAGTTTGTTGATAGAAAATGGTGAGCTGTTTGCTAACAGGTGTTCAAAGATCTATTCATATTGGTTGTATTTGATGAGAACCTAAATGTAAGCATAACCACTGCCCAAATCAATTGCCGCAATTCATTAAGAAACTGTGACATGACTTAGGGCTTGAGCAATTAGTTTAGCTCTTAGTGCAAGTTGTTGGTGCTATGTTTCTGGAAGTTTGTAGTAGTTTGCTTAAACCTTCAGACTTGATATTATATATGTATTTTGTTCAGGGGTCTGCCTCCTTTAATCCTTGGGATTAATGGAATGGAGATATTGGAGATTGGGTAACTGGTACATAGGACAAAGTTGATGTAATTTTATGCCCTCTAAATCTGTTGTAGATCATTTCCAAACTGCTGCAATCAAAAGCAACTTACTAAATTTCAATATCTATGATAAGCAGGATGTAACAAGTAAATGAAAATCTTGACTATACTTCTGTGTCCATATGAAAGTAGGATCGTTTCATTTCTGTTGTCAGTGAAGTCGTCAAGTATATCATGAATATTGTTGATGAAAAAATCTGGAACAGTATCATCATCTGAAGCTGTGGACATTTTTATTCAATCTTCCATTATGTGATAATACTTTTGAATCTTCTTTCTTGTGTAAGCTGAAATGCCTGTTCATTTTCACAGGAAATGATTGAGGATTAGAGAGCAAGAAGTTTATAAAGACTGTTGCAAATAGGCACATATCTAGTTTGATTTAAAAAAAAATAAGATTGAAATTCAAATATATTCTAGCAATTTCAAATGGATTCAACACTCCGGACAATTAATAAAGTTAAATTGCTTCAGACTTTGTCGTGCTCTACTTTGTTCTTCGTCTTTATTATTTTTCTCCATCATTCACACCTTTCGTTATTCATCTGAATCTAAACTTGTTTCTAGGGAAGGAAAGATGCACTTTGGAGTCTAAAATTGCAATATGAAGGTTGGCAATGCACGTCTAAGTTGGTTCATTTTGGTTCAAACGATGCATCTTTTGGAGGCAAGATCATGCTTATATTGAAATCTTAAAAACACCCTCTCTTTTTCTTTTCAAGTTTAGAGTAAATTTGATGCTACAGTAAGACGCAATTTCTCTGACCAGTGGAAATTCCAGACCAATATTTTAATTTCAAGGTTGGTGGCACTCTAATTTGTTTGGTACATTTGGATTGGATGATATATCTTTCAAATTTAAGATAATCACTAGTTGAAGCATCAGTGCATTCTCGTTGTGCTGAAATTATGTTTTAAAAAATAGTAGTGTTGCCCGGAGAAGTTTTTGGTACCAAGATGCCTTCCAATACTAGGAGATTTGGTTCCAAGTTTCTCTACATATCCTGGCTTGAATCCTAATCGCCTATAAAAAATATTAAATGAAAAACTAGAAACATACAAAAGCGGCTCATCACTACTACCTGTAGTTGAATTTTCTGAATTTTTAAAAATAGATTTCTTTCTAAAGTGTATATACCCAAGTACCCACCTCTTTTTTTTTTTTTAAAGATGGTGTACAAGTATCTGTCCTTTGTCACCTGGTAACATTGTTCTAGAATTTGTTTTTTTCATTAATTATTTTACCCTACTACAATGGGAATCTAGAGAACACTCCAATTAGTCTGGTTCTAGGATATTATGAGCAGTTAAAGTTCCGTTTGGCTATTTACATCAGTTTTGTTGTATTTCATTCAATCTTTTTCGTGCCTAAACAATCTGTGTAATGTATTTTCAATGTAATGCCCGTTTTGGTTCTTCTGAACAATTAGAGTTATATTTCTTTGGGAGCTAAACAATCTTTGTCTTGAAGTTTATTTTAATATTAATATATGAAGTTGTCTCATAGAAAAAAAACAATTCAATATCATTAAAAGGATTCTCAAGTTACCATGGAGCTAAATCACTGGTTTTTTCATGTATTCATCCAATCCATGTATACTTCTGATGATGTCCCCATCTCAAGCATAATTAGTTTGTCAACAATTAGCCTTCAGTTTTCTTGTAGACGTATTGATAGGTAGGGGAGAACTCCAAACTTTCTTGAGAGCACAAGATTGGTCAAATAGTGATTTTGTTCTCGGTAGCAAGTTAAGATGATCTTGTTAAGCCTCGTGATCTTTTAAAATGCAATTCCAATCTTTTGGGGACTCTCCAAACTTTTCAAATTTGTTTGGTTTTGATGCTTTTCACATCTTGGATGATTATTAAATTATTATTTTAAGTTGTCTTAAGGAAGAAATATTAAAAAGGTAACAAAGTATTATTATTTATTAAAAATGTGTTTTAAGTTGTGCTTCCAGGGAGACACCTAGGCTTTAAGGGGTCCTTTTGCACATGAAGAATTGTTCTTTAATTTGTAATTAAGGGTTTGTAGAGGGAAAGTAAATTATTATCATTTTCCTTCTTGAATGTTATAAAAAGAGGATGAGAGTTCATTTATACGATTAGTCAAGATATTCAATTTTGGTTCTACATTTGAGAGAATATGCGTTCATCTCCAATTTTTTGAGGATGAACTCTCTCTCAAAAATATTGGTTTTGGGGACAAAAACCTCCTTAGGTAGTTAGAGTGATTTCATTCAAAATTCATGTTTGAGTTACAGATTTAAATTTTTGGATTATGCAAAAATGAGACTTTTGATGTATTTTGAATTTAAATTTGGGATTGCTAATATTGTTTATGTGAGTGGGCCAATTTTGGAGATATGTTTTAGGTTGTACATCTTAACTACAAGCCTTAACTATTTGATATTCAAATTTTGAGTTTTAGATTTCACTCTTTGTTCTTGAGACTAGAGGACAATAGTTTTAAAGCAAGTCTAGGCTCCCTCATGAGTCATACCAACTCCCTAGCAAGTTATATCGACGTAACAATGGTGTCACTTTGAAGAAGAGGTGCTTCCCTCTTTATGCCTATTTTGCATTAGTTGATGGTGTCTATCCCCTAGAAGCTCTATTTACTTGGTCAGTAGGTAGACTTGTTTGACTTGAA